>NC_057721.1:7507272-7561499 GCF_004010195.1 Chiloscyllium plagiosum
CTGACACCTCAGTCACCTGCCCTGCCTTATTTCCCAGGAGTAGGTCAAGTTTTGCACCTTCTCTAGTATGTGCATCCACATATTGAATCTGAAAATTGTCTTGTAAACACTTAACAAATTCCTCTCCATCTAAACCCTTAACACTATGACAGTCTCAGTCTATGTTCGGAAAGTTAAAATCCCCTTCCATAACCACCCTATTATTCTTACAGATAGCTGAGATCTCCTTATAAGTTTGTTTCTCAATTTCCCTCTGACTATTCGGGGGTCTATAATACAATCCCAATAAGGTGTTCATCCCTTTCTTATTTCTCAGTTCCACCCAAATAACCTCCCTGGATATATTTCCAGGAATATCCTCCCTCAGCACAGCTGTAATGCTATCCCTTATCAAAAACGCCACTCCCCCTCCTCTCTTAACCCCCATTCTATCCTTCCTATAGCATTTGTATCCTGTAACATTAAGCTGTCAGTCCTGCCCATCCTTGAGCCATGTTTCTGTAATTGCTCTGATATCCTAGTCCCATGTTCATAACCGTACCCTGAGTTCATCTGCCTTCCCTATTAGGCCCTTTGCATTGCATTTGTATCATTAATTAATTTAATTTGTTCTGAATACTATGTGCATTTAAATAAAGAGCCACTTAACCTTGCTGTTTTGCTATTTTCTTTTCCTCTTGGACCAAGTTTTGTTTTCACTGCAGGTTAAAAGAGTGAAGGCTGATTTGATTATGTGGACATTGAAAGAAAGTTTCCTCTTGTCAGTGAGTCCAGAAATAGGAACAATGATTTAAAAATTACAGATCGCTGTTTTAGGACAGAGAAGAGAATTTTTTTCTCTCTGGATTGTGTGTCTTTGAAAATATGCCACAGAGGCAGTGGAAAAAAGTTATTGAAATATTTTTTAAGGAGGAAGTAGATTCTTGTTTAGGAGGGGGAATCAAAGATTATCAGGGATAAATGGGAATATGTACTTCCAAACACAAACAGTTCTGCCGTGATCTTATCAAATGGCAGAAATGACCCAAGGAACCAAATGGCCTTCCCCTTCTAATTCATATGTTTGTTCCACCCAAATATTATCCACTTACCATTAGTATCACCAATGGTAGAGTGAAGTGTGTGCAAAGCAGTGAGATTACATGAATTGTGGCTTCTCCAGGTAAACTAACTTTACTTTCTTTCATCCAAACATTGCCTAATTCTCACCTCTGATTTCAAGTATCTCTCATCCAAAATTCAACCCGAAAAAGACCTTCCTAAGTTCTTGTAAGGTCTGTTTACAACTACAATGAAATTACAAAGTTGTGGCCTTTCAATCAATTGGGTACATAATGTTACCCCATTTTCATGTTTGGATTAAACACGGCTTAGAAGTTCACGCCAAAACTTTCACAAATTTCTTTTGTTTACCTGAATTATCAGTTTCAAAAGCAATGTTTTTTTTTAAAAGTTGTGAAATATGATCGATTATATGAATTCAATCATGCCACCAGGAAAACTACTGAAATTTTCTTTACATGAAAAGATATTATTTACAATTTAACACAATGGAACTTATTGAAACCATGTTTTTCAATAGAACTTACAAGAAAATGTTAAATTTTTCATCCTGATTATTGATCATTTTCTTTCTGTTTTGAGTAAACCTATCCAATGAACAAAGCTCTTGCAGTATGGCAGTCAGTGGCTGGAAACTTGTGATGTGAATATTTCTTCCAAATAGATTAGCTTAGTGGTTTACTAAGATATCTTTGCAAATCTTCCCCATCCTTATAAAATGATCTTCTCGTGAAGAATCTCGGGTATATTTGGCTGCGGTTGTGACAAAAAATTTCCCACATTCAATAGTTTGAATTTGTGGGACAAGGAACATTGAATTGAATTGAATTGAATTTATTATCACGTGTACCGAGGCACAGTGAAAAGCTTTGTCTTGCGAGCAATACAGGCAGATCACAGAGTTAAGTAGCATTAACAAATAAATGATAGGTAAACAGGCAAGAACAAAAACACGGGTACAGGCGAATGTTAAGAGTTTGTGAGTCCATTCAGTATTCTAACAACCGGGGACAAAAGGGATGTGGTGGAGGAGCTGAATGAATAGTCTTAATTCCGCTGACCAAGAATTCTGTTAGCTCCTTGTGTTTGTTAGAACTGAGGATGGAATTGAGTAGGGTAGGGTGGTTGGAGCAGACAAGACTATTAATTAAATTTGCATTCTCAGAGGATCCTGGCAGAGGAGAGCATGTTCTCATTCTGCTTTATGTTGCACAATCAGACTGGGGAGGGATCAGGTAGTGGCATCATAGTATTGTAACTGGACTAGCAATCTGGAGATCTTGGCTAACACCCTTGAGTAATGGGTTTGGAGCCCACACTGGCAAATGGTGAAATTCGTAGTAATGAATCTGAAATTTAAAAACTAGTCAAATGGAAGCTGAGAAGCCATGTCAATTGTTGTAAAAACCCATCCGGTTTACTAGGAGATCTCCAGATCTGTAAATGCCCTCTGAAAGCCATTCAGCTGGAATTCTCTGATCCTATCGACACTATCCCAGATGTTATCATCTGTAACCCATGGACTGGATAGATTCATCACAAGTGATGGCATACAGTGATGAAGGCAATGCCCTGAAAGTCCTCAACATTGTCTCTGGACATCATGAAGTTTTATTACATTGTATCAAACATAAGTAGAAAATTGTTCCTATTTGAAAAAGGAACAAGAACGAGAGGGTAAAGAAGCCAGAATGATTATGAGAGAACACTTTTCAGACAGTGATAAGTTAAGAGTATGGAATGTACTGACAGGAAATGTGGTGGAGGTAGGTTCAACTGAGGCATTCAAGACTGCTTTGGATGATTATTTCGATTATATGTTTATACAGCAGGAGATTACCAAATGCAATAATGCTAATTTGGAGAACTGTACAGGCATAATGGGCCAAACAGCCTCTTTCTACATCATCATATCATGCTAACAACTTGCCTTTGTGTCATCATCAAACTTGGTGACATGACATCACCTTCCTCATCCAAGTCATTAATGTATATTATTAGTAACTGTGACCCCATCACTGATCCCTGTGGCACACCATTAGTTACAAGTTGCCAACCTGAAATCTCCCCCTTATCTCAGCTCTGTTTTCTGTAAGTTAACCAATCCTCTATCCAAGCTAACGCTTCCAACAACATGGGCTCTTACCTTATTAATAGCCTAATTCATCGTACCTCTTCAAATGCCTTTGAAATTCCATATTTCCATAGATCATAAGATATTGGAGGAGAAATTATGCCATTTAGCCCACCAATGCTGTTCCACCACTCAATCATGGCTGATACGTTTCTCAACCCCGAACTCCCGCATTCTCGCCATAACCTTTGATCCCCTTGACAATCAAGAACCTATCTATGTCTGTCTTAAATATACTCAATGACCTGGCCTCCACAGCCTTCTGTGGCAATGAATTCCATAGATTCACCACTCTTTGGGTGAAGAGGTTTCTCCTCATCTCTGTTCTAAAGGATCTTCCCTTTACTTTAAAGCTGTGCCTTTGGGTCCTAGTCTCTCCTGCCAATGGACACATCTCCCCAGTGTCCACATTTTCCAGGCCACTCAGTACTCTGTAAGTTTCAATTCGATCATCCTTCTAAATTCCATCACGTATAGACCCAGAGTCCTCAAAGTTCCTCATATGTTAAGTTTTTCATCCCTGGCATCATTTTTGCGAAACTCCTCTGGACCCGCTTTTGGGACAGTATATTCTTCATGAGGTATGGGGCCCAAAATTGCACACAATACTCTAAATGTAGTCTGACCAGTCCCCTATAAAGCCTCAGAAGTACACTCCTGCTTTTATATTTTAGTCCTGTTGAAATAAATTGCTTCCCTAACTACCAACTCAACCTGCGAGTTTACCTGAGGGGAATCTTGGACTAGGACTTCCAAGTCCCTTTGCACTTCAGATTTGTATATTTTCTCCCTATTTAGAAAATAGTCTATGTCTCTATTCTTCCTACCAAAGTGCATAGCCTCACAATTTTCCATGTTGTATTCCATCTGCAGCTTATTTGTCCACTCTCCTAACCTGTCTAAATTCCTCTGTCGCCTCCTTGCTGCCTCAATACTACTTGTCCCTCCACCTATTTTTGTATCATCTGCAAATGTAGCCAGAATGCCTTCCATTCCTTCATCTAAATTGTTAATGTATAAAATGAAAAGTTGTGTTCCCAACACTGAGCCTTGTGGAACACCACTAGTAAACAACTGCCATCCTGAGAAGGACAGCATTTATCCCCACTGTCCACTTTCTGCCAGACAGCCAAGCTTCTATCCATGCTCACATTTTGTCTCTACACCAATTTTCCTCCTTTGTGGCATCTTGTCAAAGGCCTGCTGGAAGTCCAGGTTGATAACATCCATTGGCTGTCCTTGATCTAATCTGCTCGTTACCTCCTCAAAAGAATTCTAACATTCTAAGATTTGTCAGGCATGACATCCCCTTGATGAAACCATGCTGACTTTACCCTACTTTACTATATGTTTCCAAGTTTTCAGAAACCTCATCCTTCACAATGGACTCCAAAACCTTACCAATGACTTGGTCACACTGATCAGCCTGTAATTTCCCATCTTTTGCCTGACTCCCTTTTTAAATGGGTGAGGGGGTTACATTAGTGATTTTCCAATCCTTTGGGACCCCTCTAGATGTCAGTGATTCCTGGAAGATCACCACTAACATCTCCACTATCTCTTCAGCTATCTCCTTCAGAACTCTGAGGTGTAGTCTATTCGGCCCAGATGATTTGTCCACCTTCGGACCTTTCAGTTTTTCTAGCACCTTCCTCTTGGTGATACGCCCCCCCCCCACCACCACCGACTCTCTTGAATCTGTCTGACCTTTACCAGAAAACAGGGAATCTTGGATAATGTCCTGACAACAAATTCCACCCAACACAGATCAAATAGTTCATCTGGGAGGGATTTGCAGTGCTTCATGCGACTGTTGCCTTTTGCCACAAATGCCTTTCACCAGATAATTTGTCTGATTGAAACACTTATGAGATCAGTGTGCGAAGAGCCAACTCAGCTCATCATGCCTATACCAGCTCTCTGAAAGAGCTGGACGAGTAGTTCATTCTCGCCTTGGCCTAGAGCCCTGCAAATCTCTCCCTTTCACCGATGTATCCGATGCCATCACGCCAATATTCCTTCCTAGGCCCCAAAACATACTTTCTGATTTTATACTGCATTTAAAATGGGATATTGCAATTACTTAGACAAAAATAATCAGGGGGTGCCTTGAGACATCCCAAGGATATGAATGGCATCAATACCTCAAACTCATTTATGAAATGGCCAATTTGCTCAAGTAATGGAGCTGTATACCATCATTAGTCAGCACCTTTGAGAGAAGAGGATGGAAATTAGGAAGGATAAAAAAGAGAAGAGCTTGCGAACAGATCCACCCATTGGAGGAAGTGGTTACCACTTGAACAAAAATATTTCAAAACGGAGGGTTTCTGGTGAAATCATGATTAATGCAATAGTGAGATAAGTAGTCACTAAAGATGACAGAAATATAGAATTTGCATTGGTCTAGTCCCTATCTGAAACTTAGATGTCTCCAAGCACTTTACAGAGTGGTCAATGTCACAATGTAGGAAACCAGGCAGGAAATTCTCAAAAACAGCACAAGATTCCATACATTACATCTATTGGTTGACCTGCTTGTTACCTCCTCAAACGACTGTAAAACAAAAACTTGTTAGGCATGATTTCCCCTTTATGAAGTCATGCTGACTCTGCATGACTTTATTATTATATTTATAAATCATGTATTATTACATACTTTTCAGAAGGGAGATTTTTCATCCTTGCTTGGTCTGGCCTACATGTGACTCCAGACCCTCTGCAATGCGGTTGACTGTTAACTGCCCTTTGGGTAATTAGGGATGGGCAGTAGATGTTGATATAGCCAGCAAAAGCCACATCCCAGGAATGAATTTTTAAAAAAATCTTATTTTCCCAATGACGGATGTTAAGCTGTTTGGCCTATAGTTAAGATGCTTTTTGTCTCTCTTTTTGAATAAGGATATATCACACATCACTGGGCTAGCACAGAAATCAAACCCGGATATTCCCAGGGTTGTCACAAAAGTTAGAGCTCTTAAAAAGTACTCAGAATTGCCTACTTTATCTGCCTTTTAGACCCAGATTGACGGAAAGCACAGACCAAATTTCTTTACTTAACAAAAATTGCTATTCATTACAAGTAATTAGACTCTCTAACTACACAAACAGTTAAGAAATTGTATCATGTAATTCAACTAATTAGAATTCTAATCCCCATATAAATTCCCACACTCTCTTGGACACTGGTGGAATGAATTAGTGATCCGCTCAGTGATGAAGTTATTGTTGGTAGTGCTATCAACGACTTATACACTTAATGGTAAGGTCGTGGGGAGTGTTGCTGAACAAAGACACCTTAGTGCAGGTCTTTCAACTTCCTTAAAAGTGAAGTTATAGGTAGATACGATAGTGAAGAAGGTGTTTGGTATGCTTTCCTTTATCAAGCATTGAGTATAGGTCATGTTGCAGCTCTACAGGCCACTTTAGAATATTGTATTCAATTCTGGTCTCCCTCCTATCTGAAGGATGTTGTGAAACTTGAAGAGGTTCAGAAAAGATTTACAAAGATGTTTCCAGGGTTGGAGGGTTTTAGCTATAGGGAGAGGTTGAACAGGCTGGGGCTGTTTTCCCTGGAGCATCAGAGGCTGAGGGGTGACCTTTACAGTGGTTTATAAAAATCATGAAGGGCATGGATATGGTAAATAGACAAGGTACTTTTCCTGTCCAGAACTAGAGGGCATAGGTCTGGGTGAGAGGGGAAAGATATAAAAGGGATCTAAGGGGAAACTTGCTCATGCAAAGGGTCGTGTGTGTATGGAATGAGCTGCCAGAGGAAGTGGTGAAGGCTGGTACAATTATGACATTTAAAAGGCATCTGGATGCGTACATGAATGGGAAGGGTTTAGAGGGATATGGTCCAAGTGCTGCCACATGGGACTAGATTAATTTAGGATATCTGGTCAGCATGAACAAGTTGGACCAAAGGGTCTATTTCTGTGCTGTACACCCTTATAACTCTAAGGGGCAACTTATTCAATACTAACCTGTTGACTAGCGATCAGTTTAGATTCCACAAGGACCAACCACCTCCTGACCTCATTACAGCCTTGGTGCAAGCACAGACAAAAGAGCTGGACTCATGGGAAATCTCTGGCAAGGTTTAGAGGAGATGTGAGGAAATATTGTGTTCACCCAGGAAGGGATTGGAACCTGGAACTCACTACCTGTAAGGCTGGTAGAGGCATAAACCTTCATAACATCTCAGAAAATATTTAGAAATGCACTTGTGATGCCAAGGCATACAAGGCTCCAGGTCAAATGCTGGAAAATGAGACTGAAATAGTGAGCTGGCTGAAGTGCCTTTCTCTGTGCAGTAGATCTCTTTGACCATGATCTGCAAAGGATGGCACGGCAGCTCAGTGGTTAGCACCGCTGCCTTGCAGCACCAGGGACCTGGATTTGATTCCAGCCTTGGGCGGCTGAATGTGTGGAGTTTGCACATTCTCCCCATGTCTGTGTGTGTTTCCTCTGGGTGCTGTGTGTTTCCTCTGGGTGCTCCCATTTCCTCCCACAATCCAAAGATGTACAGGTTAGGTGAATTGACCATGCTAAATTGCCCATAGTGTTCAGGGATGTGTTGGTTAGGTGCATTAGTCGGGGGTAAATGTAGGGAAATGGGGGTTTTGGTGGGATACTCTTCGGAGGGTTGGTGTGGACTTGTTTGGCCAAAGGGCCTGTTTCCACCCTATAGGGATTCTGTGATTCTTCTCCAACATCTCATGCTGTTCCTTCACTATTGCTGGGTCAATACCCTGGAACTCCCTCCCTCAAAGCTTTGGGTTGAATTACACCACATGAACTGCAGTTCAAGAAATCAGCTCACTACCTTCTGAAGGGCAATTAGGCAATAAATGAATATATATGTAAGTGAGCTTGCTGAGCTTGAAGGTTAGTTTTCAGACATTTCATCACCATGACTAGGTAACATTGTCATTCAGAGTTTCTGGTGAAGCACTGGTGGTATGTCCCGCGTCTCACCCCCCATTCTCTATCTCGATTTCATAAGGTGGGTGATGTCATTTCCGGTTCTGGACAGGCAGATAGGGTCTAAATCAAAGTGTTTATTGATGGAATTTTAGTTAGAGTGCCATGCCTCTAAGAATTCTCGTGCGTGTCTTTGTTTCACCTGTCCTTGGGTGCATGTGTTGTCCCAGTCAAAGTGGTGTCCTTCTTTGTCTGTATGTATAGAAACTAGTGATAGTGGGTTGTGTCTTTTGGTGGGCAGCTGTTATTCATGTATCCTGGTGGCAAGTTTCCTGCTAGTTTGTCCAATGTAGTGTTTTTTACAGTTCTTGCATGGTATCTTGTAAATGACATTAGTTTTGTTGGTAGTATCTAATGGATCCTTTGCGTTCATTATTTGCTGTTTAAGTGTATTGGTAGGTTTGTGGGCTACCATGATGCCAAGGGGTCTTGAGTAGTCTGGAAATCATTCCTGATATGTCTTTGATATAAGGTAATGTGGCTATAGTTCTTGGTTGCATTGTGTCTGCTTGTTTGGGTTTGTTTCTGAGGAATTGGCAAATTGTGTTTATTGGGTACCTGCTTTTCTTGAAAACACTGTATATATATTTTTCTTCTGCTTTTTCTAGTTCTTGGTTGCTGCAGTGTGATGTAGCTCATTGAAATATTGTCTTGATGCAGCTCCGTTTGTGAGTGTTGGGATGATTTCATGCCAAAAATCTTTGTTCAATACCACGATGGACCTTGAATGGACAAATGCATTAGAACGAACCATAAGCTTTGAACAAAACAAACACAGAAAATGAATATATTCGCACTTCAAAAACCTCTCTCAAAAACACGTTTCATACAACGCTTGGATAAAAAGTCTTTCAGACCGTCCACTTACCGATACAGAAAAAGCAGTCCTAGTCAGAGGTTAGACTACAATTACAAAGACGTGAGTAAAAAGGACTTCCTTGCAGTATTTGAATCCACATTAAGAAATAACGGTCTGTCAGAGAAAACACAGCAGACCATAAGACAAACTATTGCACCTACATTAGGCTGAAAAAAAGACAGGAAACACACTTGATGCCCAAGAGAATAAAGCCTTAGAAAGACTTTAAAAAGACAAAAACATTGTTATCCTACCTGCAGACAAGGGACGGACGATTGTTATTTTTAAAAAATCTGACTATCTTGAAAAGGTAGATGTTCTACTTGCAGATATGGGCAGTTACCAACAGGTGGCAATAGACCCGATCCCACAACTGCTAAACAGAATCTCATCCTTTCTCACAGCACTTAAACAATCAGGAGAATTAACCAGGACAGACTTTCAAAACATGAAACCAGATGGATCCAACACACCACGCTTCTGTGTATTACCAAAAGTACACAAACCTGGTGTCCCCCTCAAGCCCATAGTCTCCCTACCTGGTACACCAACATACAGACGAGCCAAAGAACTCCACCAAAAACGAAAACACCTAATTGAAGATTCACGCCACTCCATTCACTCCACTAAGAATTCCTGAACACCATCAAAGACAACAAGATAGAAGAGGATGAAATAATGGTCTCCTTTGATGTTACGGTCCTTTTTACATCAATTAACATCAATTGGAAACAGGCCCTTTGGCCCAACAAGTCCACACCAACCCTCCGAAGAGTATCCCACCAAAACTCCCATTTCCCTATTCTGTTGCTCTACATTTACCCCTGACTAATGCACCTAACCAACACATCCCTGAACACTATGGGCAATTTAGCATGGCCAATTCACCTAACCTGTACATCTTTGGATTGTGGGAGGAAACTATCTTCTTTTCCACCTATCCACACCACCCTCCTCACCGGCCTATCATCCCCACCTTGACCTCCTTCCACCTATCGCATTTCCAACGTCCCTCCCCCAAGTCCCTCCTCCCTACCTTTTATCTTAGCCTGCTGGACACACTTTCCTCATTCCTGAAGAAGGGCTCATGCCCGAAACGTCGATTCTCCTGCTCCTTGTATGCTGCCTAACCTGCTGCACTTTTCCAGCAACACATTTTCAGCTCTGATCTCCAGCATCTGCAGTCCTCACTTTCTCCTCAAAGAAACACTGGCATAATTACTAGGAAAACCTGAACCACAAACATCAGACAGCACCAACTTCATCAGCAAAGACAACATCCTCAAGCTAGTGGACCTGTGCCTCACTACCCACTTCACATTCAATACCAATACCTACATACAAGTCAACAGAACACCTATGGGATCACCAATATCATGGTTCATTGTGGAAGCAGTAATGCAGAGACTTGAACAGGCTGCCCTCCCATCTATCCAACCCAAACTATGGGTCCGCTACATGGATGACACCTTTGTCATCACAAAACGGAACAAATTAGAGGAAACATACAACACCATCAACAATATCATGACAGGCATAAAATTCACAAAAGAGGAGGTGAATGTCAACAGACTCCCATTCCTAGACGTGACAGTTGAACTTACAGTTAACGGAGAGCTTCAAACCAGCATCTACAGAAAAACAACCACAGAGCAATAATTAACTTCAGAAGCAATCATCCCAACACGCACAAACGGAGCTGCATCAAGACATTTCAAGATTATTTCAACAAGCTACATTACACTGCAGCACCCAAGAACTACAAAAAGCAGAGGAAAAATATGTATACAGTGTTTTCAAGAAAAGCGGGTACCCAATAAACACAATTTGCCGATTCCTCAGAAACAAATCCAAACAAGCAGACACAATGCAACCAAGAAATATAGCCACATTACCTTACATCAAAGACATCAAAGTTGGGCGGCACGGTGGCACAGTGGTTAGCACTGCTACCTCACACTGCCAGAGACCTGGGTTCAATTCCCGCCTCGGGCAACTGCCTGTGTGGAGTTTGTACATTCTCCCCGTGTCTGCGTGGGTTTCCTCCGGGTGCTCCGGTTTCCTCCCACAGTCCAAAAATGTGCAGGTTAGGTGAATTGGCTGAGCTAAATTGCCCATAGTGTTAGGTGAAGGGGTAATGTAGGAGGATGGGGTCTGGGTGGGTTGCGCTTCGGTGGGTCGGTGTGGACTTGTTGGGCCGAAGAGCCTGTTTCCACACTGTATCTAATCTAATATTGGAAATGACTTCCAGACTACTCAGGCCCCTTGGCATCATGGTGACCCACAAACCTACCAACACTTAAACAGCGAAGAATGAACCTAAAGGATCCATTAAATACTACCTGCAAAACTAATGTCATTTACAAGATACCATGCAAGAACTGTAAAAAACACTACATCAGACAAATTAGCAGGAAACTTGCCATCAAAAGACACAACCCACTATCGTTAGTTTCTATACATATAAAGGAGGACACCACTTTGACTGGGAAACAGACACATCCTAGGACAGGCGAAACAAAGACATGTCCGAGCATTCTTAGAGGCACGGCACTCTGACCAGAACTCCATCCATAAACACATTGATTTTGACCCTGTCTACCTTCCCTTGAAAAAAAGAACCAGAAATGACATTACCCACCTGAAGGAACCAACACCTATAAATAGAGAGGCGGGACATACCACCAACATTTCACTGGAGACTCTCACTGATGATGTTACCTAGCATGGTGATGAAATGTCTGAAAAAAACCTTCAAGCTCAGCGAGCTAACTTACAGACTTATCATCAACCTGAGCTACAAATCCTCTCAAAAATCGCTAATAAATGGATATATCCTATGAATTAATTTTTTTTAAGAAACAAATCTGATGGTGACTAATATTGTCTACCTTGTTAAAATCTGCCATCCCACAATTTAAATGGGTTGGATATCGTGGCAGGGGAATGTCTGTGGAAAAACTGGAAGGGTTTCACTGAGGAGAAGAAATCCAACATGGTGGAGAGGCTGTGCTTGTGAGCAAATTGGTAATATTAGAAGCTTATGGTGAGCAAAATGCTAAAAGGCTAGGAAGTTAACAATTTTTAAAGATGTACTCTCTTAAGTGACTTGGGAAAGAGTTTTCCTCCCTAGCTCCAAGGCTGGAGATAATAAAAAGTAAGCAAGAAAGCAAACTGTTAGTCCAGATGTTTGCAAGGCACTGATACAAATTTGTGGTTGATATAATGGTTATAGAGAGGTAATATGAGTGTTTCATGAATGATGGGGGCCGTGGGGGTCGTTTGTTTCCATAGTACAAGTTTCTGTTTTGCCTTTTGAGTTTGTTTATTTTTAGATGGTGTCCTGAAGTGGGTTGTTTTATTTTCCCTTTGTTTTGATTTTGGACCCCTTGAAAGAGCCAACGGGAGGAGGGAGGGGGGGAAAGTTATTTTAACCCCATATGGTTGGTGTGCGGGGAAACTTATTTCCATTTGCGATGGATAGAAAGCCTTTCCCTCTGACCTTTGGACAGTTGTTGTCCCTGTCCCAGAAGCATTCAATGGGGATGGAGCTGCAGGGGGTTTGATTTTTAGTTTCAACTCAGTCAAGAAATAGTTATTCCATATTTCAACCCCTTATTATCCCTACCCCAAGAGTGATTAGTGGGGACAGAGTCAAGGAGAGCCATTTTTTTGTTTATCCCCCCAGAGTCACTGAAGTTTCATTTCAGTTCAAGAGTCAGAGAAACCTTTACTTTTCTGTTTTAAAAGGGTAGTGTTTGCTTTACTCTATATGTAATCCGGTACTGTTCCATCTCAGGAGTGTCTGACAGGTATGATGTTGGGAGGGAGGGAGACTTGATGTTTCTGTTTGCATCTTTCATTTAAATGAATAGAGAGGTCATATGAAACAATACGTCTAAGTGTGTGTCAGAGGGCTTTGCATGGAGTGAGAGACTAACATAGGCAGTGAACTGAAGACAGAAACCAAGTTAGGTAAAGTTTGAAATCATTGATAAGTTGCTTATGTAGAAGCAAAGGAAGAAAACCCAAGTTTAAGAGGGAACTCTCTAGACTGGACGCCCTCTAGACTGGTCAGTGCCCTTAAGTGAGACATCAAGATGGTTTGTTGCCTCCCTGATGCCAAGATCAAGGATGTCTCCGAGACAGTGCAAACTTTTCTGAAAGGGGAGAGTGACCAGCAGGACGTCATTGTGCATGATGGTACCAATAACCTAGGTTAAGAAAGGGATGAGGTTCTGCAGACAGAATATAGGAAACTAGGCAGGAGGTTAAAAAAGTACATCATAGAGTCATACGGTCATACAGCACGGAAAGAGATCTTTAATATTTGTACTATTACTGGTGCCACATTCTACTGAGAGTAGGAATAGGAGGATAGAGCAGATAAATGTGTGGCTGAGGAGCTGGTGCAGGGAGCAAGAATTCACACTTTTTGCTCCATTGGGATCTTTTCGAGGTAAAAGTGACCTGTATAAGTGGGATGGGTTCCAGAATTGAAAGGGACTAATATCCTTCAGGGGAAATTTGCTAGTGTTGGGAGGCTTTAAACTGGAAAGAGGAGGTGGGAATCAAAGCGATTAGTGAGAAAAGTCTGAAGCTGGTACAGTACATAAGGGGAGCAAGTCTAGTAGCTAATGCAGAAACTAACTTGGCAGAGAACGAGGTAAAACTGATAAATTAAGCTGCATTTACTTCAGTGCAAAATGCCTGACAGGTAAGGCAGATGAACTCCAGGTATGGTTGTGTACATGGGATGGAGATGATATAGCAGTTACAGAAACATGGCTCGGGGATGGACAGAACTGGCAACTTAATGCACCAAGGTTCAGACGCTATAGGAAGGATACCACAGGCAAGGTTCCAGAAGACTGGAGATTAGCCAATGTTGATCCCTCTGTTAAGAAAGGAAGCAGGGATTATCCAAGAAATTATATCCTTGTGAGCCTGACGTCTGTGGCAGGGAAGCTCTTGGAGAAGATACTATGTGACAAGATATCTGCACATTTGGAAGAAAATGGACCAGTTAGTGACAGACAGTATGGTTTTTATACAGGGAAAGTCATGTCTCACCAACCTGATTGAATATTTTGAAGAGGTAACAAAGATAATTGATGAGGGAAGGGCTGTGAATGTTATTTATATGGACTTTAGTAAGGCATTTGACAAAGTCCCACATGACAGTACAAAAACTAAAATCACAAGGGATTTGGGGTGGGCTGGCTAGATGGATACAAAACTGGCTTGGTCATATAATACAGAGGGTCATGGTGGAAGGGTGTTTTTCAGAATGGAGATTGGTAATTAGTGGTGTTCCACAGGGATCAGTCTTAGGTCCTTCGTTGCTTGTAGTATGTATAAATGATCTGGAGAAAAATGTAAGGGGCCTGATTAGTAAGTTAGCACATGACACGGAGATTGGTGGAGTTGCTGATTGTGCTGATGATTGTGAAAGAATATAGCAAGGTATGGATAGATTGACGACTTGGGCACAGAAATAGCAGATCAGGTTTAATTCAGACAAATGTGAGGTGATGCACTTTATAGGATCAAATTCAGGTATGAGTTATACTGTAAATGGCAGAACCCTTAGGAATGTTAACATACAGACAAATCAGGGCATGCAGGTCTACAGTTCCCTAAAAGTGGCAACACAGAATGCCAAGGTGATTAAGAATGCATATGGTATTCTCGCCTTCATCAGCTGGGACATGGAGTTTAAGAGTTGGCAAGTCACGTTGCAGCTATTTAAAACCCTTGTTAGGTAGCATTCGGAGTATTGTGCGCAGTTATGATCACCACGCTACCAGAAGGATATGGAAGCTTTGGAGAGAATGCAGAGAAGGTTCACCAGGGTGTTGCCTGGTCTTGAAGACGCTGGCTGTAAGGAAAGGTTAAAAAGGCTAGGATCGGTTTCACTGGAAAGATAGTGGCTGCGAGGAGACCTGATAGAGGCCTGAAAAGTTATCAGACGCAGAGATAGGGTGGATAGTCAGAGGCTTTTCCCCAGGGTTGAAGTTTCAATTACAAGGTGGCACAGTTCAAAGTGAGAGGGGGAAAACTTTCAGACAGATGTGAGAGGGAGGTTTTTCATAGAGAATGGTAGGAGCCTGGAATACACTGCCTGAGAAGGTGGTGTGAGCAGGCACATTGGTGACATTTAAGAGGCATCTATGAGAATGTTTATCGAGTATGAGCAGGTAGAGAAAGAGTTAAGTTTTGAGTTTTGTGAAATAAGTGGTTCACCTGAGCATGACTCAGATCAGATAAGAACTTGCAGTTAACAATGGGGTTCTGGAGGTGAGGGTAATGGGTTAACAAGCTGGAAAAATATTCATTATGTATAGCCATTTAACAATATTAGAAGCATTCAGTATGTAAGGTCAGTTTAACAAGGTGAGAAGTATTCATTATGTGAAGCCAGTTAAGGTTAAGAACATTCATTGTATAACAGCAGATGGTTTAATCTTTGCTATTGACACTCGCTGATTGTAACGGTCACCCAATCAATATGTATGTTGCCTTCTCTGGATGTTCCTCCCTGTAACACGACTATATAGTTCATTAAGAAACTGCTGTTCCAGAGAAGACCATGACTCATGTCTCTGTGCACTTGGACAATTGTTCTCTCTCCCTCAAGGGCCTGGAATAAAGATGAAGGAGGTAAAACACTGTGTCTTTGAGTATGTTGCTTCAACTAGGGTGGGGGGGGGGGCGGAAACGGGACAACACCTGAATGGTTACATGTACAGGGGGGAATAGAGGGATAAAAAACCAATAGGGCAGAAGGTTTGTTTTTGTAGTTTAATTAGGGCATGACAATTGGCATTGGCTTGTGGGGCTGAAGGGCCTGTTCCTGTGCTATATTTTCTTTTGTTCTTTTGATAGAAAGGGAGGTAAGAGAGGAGGGGTAATGGTGGTTTTGGTGAGGGAGAAGATTACGGCTGTACTTTGCGAGGGTATTCCTGTGAGATCATCCAGTGAAGTTACAAGGGTAGAACTTAAAAATAAGAAAGGATCACCTTGTATTATCGTTCCCCCAGGGCTTCAGTGGCTTCACCTAGTGAAGGAGCAGTGTTCCAAAAGCTTGGGATTTCAAATAAACCTGATGGTCTATAATCTAGTGTTGTGGGACTTCTGACTTCATGATATTTGTTTCACTGATAGCCACAAGGGAGGTACTGGAAGACAGGAGGGTGGCTAATGTGGTGCCATTATTTAAGAAAGGGTCTGTGAGGAAAAGCCAGCGAACTATAGACTGGTGAGCTTACATCAGTGGTGGGTAAGATACAGGAGGGAATTCTGAGAGAGAATTTTTTTTTAAGATTAGATTACTTACAGTGTGGAAACAAGCCCGTCAGCCCAACAAATCCACAACAACCCTCCAAAGAGCAACCCACCCAGATCCATTCCCCTACATTTATACCTTCACCTAACACTACAGGCAATTTAGAATGGCTAATTCACCTAACCTGCACATTTTTAGACTGTGGGAGGAAACTGGAGCGAACCCACGCAGACACTGGGAGAATGTGTAAACTCCACACAGACAGTTGCCTGAGACAGGAACTGACCCCGGGTCTCTGGCGCTGTGAGGCAGCAGTGCTAACCACCGTGCCTCCGGGCTGCCCTATACGTGCATTCGGAAAGGCAAGGACTGATTAGGGATAGTCAGCATGGCTTTGTGCATGGGAAATCATAACTCACTAACCTGATGGAGTTTTTTTAAGAGATGACAAAGTAGATTGAAGACTTAGTGGTAGATGTCTATATATAAGGTTTTGCATGGTAGACTGGTTAGTAATGTTAGATCACATGGAGTCCACGGGGAGCTAGCCAATTGGATACAAAATTTGCTTGAGAGTAGGAGACGGAGGGTGGTCGTGGGGGAGGTGGGGGTGGGGGAATATTTTTCAGACTGGAGGCTTGTGACCAGTGACTTGTGCCACAAGGATCAGTGCTATGTCCATTTCTTTTCGGCATTTCTATGAATGATTTGGTTGTGAATGTCAGGTTTATGGTGTGACAATGCTGTTCCTTTAACAAAGTGAGGTTGTCCTTGGTTTTTTCCAAAAGTGTTGAATGCGGCAGAGTTGCCAAGATGTCTGGGTTCATTTACTTGAAGAAGCTTTAAAGTTTTAAAAATATCACTTGTACAATGAAAGTGAGTGGCCAGTTTTCCCAGCTCAGCTTGTTTCTTGTTTGTTTTGGGTTTTCAGCATAGAGTCATGGAGATGTACAGCACGGAAACAGACCCTTCAGTCCAACCTGTCCATGCCGACCAGATATCCCAACCCAATCCAGCCCCACCTGCCAGCCCCCGGCCCATGTCCCTCCAAACCCTTCCTATTCATAGACCCATCCAAATGCCTCTTAAATGTTGCAATTGTACCAGCCTCCACCACTTCCTCTGGCAGCTCATTCCATACATGTACCACTCTCTGTGTGAAAAAGTTGCTGCATAGGTCTCTTCTATATCTTTCCCCTCTCACCCTAAACCTATGCCCTCTATTTCTGGACTCCCTGACCCCAGGGAAAAGACTTTGCCTATTTACCCTATCCGTGCCCCTGTTCAGAGCTGCTGGTCAGTTGTTAGATGGGAATCTGAAAGAAACAGTGGCATGGAAGAAGGTGTTTCATGCTGAATCCCTCTGACATCTCTCTCTCCCAAGTAAGACCCTGTGTTTGATTTTACCATTTTTTGCCAAGGGGTGTTTATGGGGATTGTCACAGGAATTTGGAACAGCATCTTAATGATGCTGGGATAGTCTGTTGGGTTTTTGGATAGATTGTTATTCTGTATTCTGTTCTCTTTTATTTGTATTTCATTCAGAACTAGAAAGGTCAGCCCTGGGCTACCTTCTTGAAGTGTTTTGGGGGGCTCTGGCCAGGTATACACAAAACTGGAGACTCATTGTGGGATTTGTTCTCCAGTTCCGATTTGGGATTAGGGTTGTTGGACTCAAAGGCAGCAAGTAGTAGGTAGTCTTTTGGGTGTTGATTTCGGTTGGTTTGAACAGTGCTTGGGATAGCAATTGTTCTTCCAGTCACTAAGAGTCTACTGGGGGTGAACTTTGGAAGCAATAGAAAAGGTGAATAAATCTAAGCTGCTGGAGTTAGCAGACAATTTGGAGTTAGAGCTGCCTCCTTCCATGAGGAAAGGAGGATAATTACAGTAATAGCTCAGCATTTAAATTTGCTGGAAACACCATCAGAATCTTTAGAAATGGCTAAAATGTAATTGAAAATTAAGCACTGTAAGTTAGATTACTTACAGTGTGGAAACAGGCCCTTCGGCCCAGCAAGTCTATACCAACCCTCTGAAGAGCAACCCACCCAGACCCATTCCCCTACAGGCCCTTTAGCATGGCCAATTCACCTAAACTGCACATCTTTGGACTGTGGGAGGAAACTCATGCAGGCATGGGGAGAATGTGCAAACTCCACACAGACAGTTGCCCAAGGCAGGAATTGAACCCAGGTCTCTGGCACTGTGAGGCAATAGTGCTAACCACTGTGCCACTGTGCCACACAGGCAAAAGGCAAGGAAAAGGCAAAATAAATTAAACTTTGGATTATGATTAAAAGCAGAGGAAAGAGAAAAGGAACAAATCACTTTAGCAGAACAAAAAGGAGAGAGAGAGGGGAGAGAAGAAGAAAGCGAGGGAGTTTGAACTTCAGATATTGGCACTTAGACGGGAAAGTCAGCTCAAAAAGATGAAGATGAAGGCTGAAGGTAAGCTTACTGAGAAAGAGTGAGGATGAGCAAACCCATGAGAACCAAAGGCCTGGTCAGAATCTGTTTAAATATATTCACGTGACACAGATGATCCAAGATGGTGGCGATCTGAGGTCTGCTTTGCTGAGCTCTGCATCTCAACTCAGGCAAAGTAGTACTCTCACCGCCCCACTTAAGTTATTTCTGTGAAAAGTTGGCATTTAAAGAGTTGTAGAACTTGTATAAATTTAGTATAAAGTCTGTTCTATTAAAGAAATATGATAAAAGGCAAAGGTTCCAACAAGTCCCAACACACGAGGCACTCACTGGAAACGTCGGACACTTCCACAGCTGCAGATGCAGCTCTTTCCACCAGTCTATTGGAGTCGCTTACCCACCAGACCCTGGCTACGGAGTTTGTGAAACCGCGAGACATGATTGAGTCATCGAAGAGAAGTTCCGTGGTTAGGCTGGACTCGATTGTGGCCATGCCCCACAAGCACAAGGAGCAGCTGGAAGGTTTTGGATGCCGAATGGAAGAAGTTGAAAGAAGAACCGCAGCTTCGGAGACCGTGATCAACTCTTCAAAGGAAAGGATTCAAGTACTGGAGAAGCAGGTCCTTACCTTATTGGAAAAAGTCGACGACCTTGAGAACAGAGGTAGGCGGAAGAATCTCCGCATCGTGGGGTTACCGGATGGAGTAGAAGCTGACCAGCCAGCGAGCTTCTTTGAAAGCTGGTTGCCACGATTTCTTGGTCTGGAGGCCGAGTCGGACTGGTGAAAGTTGAGGGCTCATTGGGTCGCAGTGCGCAGGCCCAGCTCAGACCAGCACCCTCGCACAGACCTAGTATGACTCCACAGTTGCAGTGACAACGTTAAAGTTATGGAAACCTCCAGAATAAAGGCAAAGGATCCACAGGCCCTGACTTACGAAGGTTCCAAGATAATGTTTTTTCATGACTTCTCTGCAGCTGTTATTTGTAAAAGGAAGTCCTTTGATAAAGCCAAGAGAAGACTGAGAGACCTTGGTATCCAGTATTCTCTGAGATATCCAGCGATGCTTCATATCACTTATGATGGGTCTGTGTGTTCACTTCAGAAAAAGTGAAAAATGTTTGGATACTTCAAAATAAATCGGATAACTTAAATGGTGTAGACAATTGTGTTTCTTTTTCCTTTCCTTTCTCTCTTTCCTCCTCTTAAAATGTTTCTGAAATTTTCTGATATTAATGGGCGTTAATATATATTTGGGGATGGTAGAGTGTCTACTTTTAATTTCCTGGTTATTTTTTTTTTCCTCTCTCCTTTTTTGGCCTGAGCCTGGGATGTGGCTCAAGCTAGAAGGAGTTATGAAGGTGTTTTTAAGAGATATAAGTGCCCCGGTGGGCAGGGGGAGCGCCCCTTATTAAGTGGTATGGTGGCTCAGTGGTTAGCACTGCTGCTTTATAGTGCCAGGGACCTGGGTTCGATTCCCACCTCCGGCAACTGTCTGTGTGGAGTTTGCACATTCTCGCCGTGTCTGCGTGGGTTTCCTCCTGGTGCTTCGGTTTCCTCCCACAGTCCAAAGATGTGCCGGTTAGGTGAATTAGCCATGCTAAATTTAGATTAGATTAGATTAGATTACTTAAACAGTGTGGAAACAGGCCCTTCGGCCCAACAGGTCCACACCGACCCGCCGAAGCGTAACCCACCCATTCCCGTACATTTACCCCTTTACCTAACACTATGGGCAATTTGGCATGGCCAATTCACCTGATGTGCACATCTTTGGACTGTGGGAGGAAACCGGAGCACCCGGAGGAAACCCACGCAGACACTGGGAGAACGTGCAAACTCCACACAGTCAGTCGCCTGAGTCGGGGGGCGGTGTGGACTTGTTGGGCCGAAGGGCCTGTTTCCACACTGTAAGTAATCTAATCTAATCTAAATTGCCCATAGTGTTAGGTGCATTAGTCTGAGGGGAATGGGTCTGGGTGGGTTGCTCTTCGGAGGGTCGCTCTTCGGAGGGTCAGTGTGGGCTTGTTGGGCCGAAGGGCCTGTTTCCACACTGTGGGAACCTTAAAAAAAAAAGGTGCCGTTTAGTTTGTTGGCTGTTTTGTATACGTAGATATTAGTATGTTAGTTGTAGTAGTTTTAGTTTGTATTTTTTAGGTTTCATGAGTTTTTTCTATGCTCAGCAATTGATACGTCAAACTCTTCCTTTTTTTGGAGTTCAAACGATGTTAGAGAAAGTCATGGCTAATTGTATCCTCAAATGGTGTACCTGGAATATAATAGAGAGCCATTCGCCAGTTAAGAGGAAAAAGGTGCTTTCTACCCTTAGAAAGGAGAGGGTGGGCATTGCACTTTTGCAAGAGATGCATCTCGATGATAAGGAACATCTGAAATTGCAGAATGGGTTTGATCAGGTGTACTCCTCCTCCTTTAATACTAGGAGCAGGGGAGTTTATTATTAGGAAGAATCTTTCATTTAATTTGCTAGATCAGATTAATGATGAGTATGGAGTATTGTCATTCTTAAAGCCTCAATACATGGAGAAGAGTATGGTAGTTTGAATGTTTATTGTCCCCTAGCACACCCCTTTAATTTTTTGTAGATGCATTCTCTAAACTGATGGGTCTTGCACTGCAGCAGATAATTATAGGGCAAGACTTTAATTGCCTCATGGACCCCACAATGGATAGAGTGCCTAGAGGCCCAACACTTTCTTTACATTCTAAGCAACTAGCGGACTAGTGGGATTGGTGGATGTCTGGATGTGTTTCCACCCCATGGGTAGGAACTTTATGTTCTTTACTAATCCACACAAGTGTCATTCTAGGATTGATCTTTTCCTAACCCTGCATTATCCTTGGATTCGGTAACATCCTATACAATTGGAAATATCACTATTTCCAACCACACTGCAGTATGTTTAGAGACTGAGGTTCAGGGCAATATTGCAGGCTCTCAGCACTGGCAAATGGATCCCTTTATTCTTAAGGACAGTAAGTTCATTAAATATTCCTTCAGTGAATTTAAGGTATTTTAGACACCAATCCGCATGTGGCCAGTAACCCATCTATTCTTTGGGAGACTGCTAAGGCTTGTTGCAGAGGGATAATTATTTCTTTCTCTGCCAGAAGGGGGAGCAGCAATGCCTTCTTGAAGTGCAGTGGAAGACCGCCAAGAAGGTTTATTTTGATAAGCCATCAGTGGCTAAGCTGCAGCAGGTTACAGCTCTTCCATCCATCTTGAATTCCATGCTTACGCAGACAGCAAGGAAGGAATTTTCTTTTGCGAAACAATGACTGTTTGAACGCGGTGATAGGCCAGGCAGGTAGCTAGCATATCTTGCCAGGAGAAAGAATGTCCCCCACAATCCATTACCTCAATTAGGGATGGGACTGGGATGGTCACTTGTGATTCTAAAAAGATCAATGCTGCATTTCGGAAATTTTATTTTGAACTGTACCAGTCTGGAGGTTGTGAGGATGGATGGGCCAAGATGGAGTCTTTCTTTAAGAACCTGGATCTTCCAGGTGTTACCTCTGAACAGGCGTCTTTCCTTAATGCCCATTTAACAGTGCAAGAAGTACAGGAGCCTGTGAAACAGATGCAGAGTGGAAAGATGCCTGGCTCTGATGGTCATTCTAGCAAGTTCTACAAAGAATTTTTACATGTATTGTCGGGGTCAATGTTAGGCATGTATAATTACTCGTACAACTATGATTGCCTTCCACCATTCTTAAAAGAGGCTAATATTTCTTTCTTTAGAAAGGGAAGACCCTAGAAGAATATGCCTCCTATAGGCCCATCTTACTTTTAAGTTCTGATTTTAAAATTTTGTCTAAGATTCTTGTATTAAGATTGGAAACTGTGCTACCTTCCATTGTTAAAGACTACCAGACGGGTTTTATAAAGGGCCGTAGATCCTCTAATAATGTTAGAAGACTGCTGAATATGATTCAAGCATGCCAGCAGCAGTCGGTGCAGGGATTAGTGGTCTCCTTCGATACAGAAGAGGCATTTGATCGGGTTGTGTTGCCATATCTTTTTTATTCCCTTGAACGATTTGGATTGGGGGAGGTTTTTATTAGGTGGGTAAGGGTCCTCTATAGTGATTCTCTGCTGGCGGCTCTCACCAATGGTGCGAGATCTAGTAATTTTAATATTTGTAGGGGCAGTCGACAAGGCTGTCCTTTCTCACCATTACATTTTAGACTGGTGATTGAGCCGCTGGCAAGGCTATCTGTAGGGATCATATTATAGCTGCCCCAGAAGTAGGATCAAAATCGCATAAGATCATGTTATACATGGATGATGGTCTTGTTTTTTTTTGTCAAATCCAGTGGTCTCAGTACTCCATTTGATACAATGTATTGATTTTTGTTTAGCTCCTTTTTGGGTGATAAGATTAATTCCTCAAAATCAGAGGCCATGGGGGTCTTAGAAGAATATTTGATGTGGACGGTGAATTATACGGGGTTTTTCTTTATTTAGGCATCTTTGTTACTCCTGTCTTTGATCAGTTGATTAAGGCCAATTTTGCCTATTTGTTTGACAGGATTAAGCAAGATCTTGAGCGATAGCAAGTGCTTCCAATATTCTAAAATGAATGTCCGTCATAATTTACCATACCCTATATGAATGTTCCCCTTAATTTTTCTGAGGCAAACATTCAGTGACTTAATGGATGGTTTAGCTTCTTTATTTGGCACCATAGGTGATCTCTTATTAAGCTGGCTAAATTGCAGTTGCCTCATGGGTTGGGGGAAATGGACCTCCTGGATATTAAAAGATATCAATTAAGTTCCCTTCTATCCTTCTACCCAGTGACTGGGTTTGTGAGGACCTGGTGTCAATATGGCTAGATATTGAGGCCTCCCAGGCAAAATGTCCCCTCGTTAACATGTCGTTCATAGATAAAGACAGTTAAGGAATATTGCTGTAGTCTGAAAATTATTAATACTGTTAAGGCATGGAGGGCAATGCGGCAAAGTGAGGGTAATACATCCAAAACATCCTTTCTTATGCTGGACTTTCAGCTGGGGATAATGGACCCTGTATTTAAGCTTTGGGCAGCTAAGGGAATCTCCTGTTTGGGGGATTTATTTGAAGGTGAAATAATGATGCTCTTTGACCAAATAATCCATTAGTATGGTTTAGCTAGCAGAGACCTTTTTCTTTTTTCAGGTCAGGGATTTTATTCAAAAAGGGACCACGCTTTTGACTGATCCCTACAGATCTCTTACAAAGATGATGCTTCATGCCAAAAGTGCACTCTCTATTAGCACTCTTTATCATATGTTAGGGGGTGATCTTTCAGATGACATTGAGTGACTTTTTGGGGTTTGGGAGAAAGAACTAGGGGTTGAGGTCTCTGAGGAGACATGGGAGGACGTTTGCGAAAATGTGAGGAAAATTTCAATCTATAATAGGACCCATGCCATGCAGCTAAAGATTCTGCAGAAGGTTCATTTGACCTCAGACTATGTCTCAAAATTTAAGGTGGGAGTATCTTCATTATGTCCTAAGTGCAAAATAAGTATTGGTACTCACTCATTGTCTGTGGTCTTGCTGCAGACTCCACACATATTGGAGTGCTGTGGCAGGAGTTATAAGAAGGTTTTGAGGACCCTATCTCTCTTCTCCTGGGTCTACCCAATACATCTTCTCTAGACACTCATGGGAAAAAAATGTTTTTAATACCCACATTTTGTGTAAGGAAAAATATTCTAATGTGTTGGGTCTCTGAAAGCCCCCGGGTCTGTCAGATTGGCATAAGCTAATCATGGAACATATTCCTTTGGACTTTTTTATGAATGCGGTACACTAGTAAATGGAATTTTTTTTATCGGATATGGCAGCCCTTTTTGGACTATCTGGATGTAGATTTATCCGCTATCTTAACTAGGGCTTTTGTGTAGCCATGACGATCCAATTTAGTGAACTTTATGCCCTTGAAGGGAGAATTTCGAATAAACTAGTGTGTATTACTCAATGCTCTTGGACATCAGGAGCTAATGTTTTGTTGTAGATTACAGATTAGATTAGATTAGATTAGATTACATTACAGTGTGGAAACAGGCCCTTCGGCCCAACAAGTCCACACCGACCCGCCACCCATCCATACCCTGACATTTACCCCTTACCTAACACTACGGGCAATTTAGCATGGCCAATTCACCTAACCTGCACATCCATGACGATCCAATTTAGTGAACTTTATGCCCTTGAAGGGAGAATTTCGAATAAACTAGTGTGTATTACTCAATGCTCTTGGACATCAGGAGCTAATGTTTTGTTGTGTTGAGCTGTTTTATTTATTTATTTATGACTTTTATTGATTTGCTTATTTTGTACATGAGTATAGTTGTGTTTTGTTTGTGTTGTTGTCCTCTGTTTTTGTTTTATTTATTTATATATAGGGTAATGTTTATTGTAAGTTTTGTAATTTTATAAAAAAAAGTTCTGTTTTCATTAAAAATATCTATTCAAAAATACTCACACTGCCTAAATTTGAGAAAGATGTAGAAGCCTTTTTCAACTCATTTGAGAAGGTGGCTAAACAAATGCAGTAGCCAGTGACCATGTGGGTTTTGTTGATCCAAATAAAACCTGTCGGTAGAGCTAGTGAGGTATTTGCATCGCTATCAGAGGAGGTATTTGGGGCATACGAGAAGGTGAAAAAAGCCATTTTACATATGAGCTTGTGCCAGAAGCCTACAGACAGTGTTTCAGGAATCTAAGGAGGGACCCTGGTGAATTTCTACATTGAGTTTGGAAGGATCAAACAAAGTAATTTTAATAGGTGGATAAGGGCATTAAAAATAGAGCAAACCTATGATGCTCATTGACGATTATTTTGGAGGAGTTCAAAAATTCACTTCCTGAGGTAGTGAGAACTATGTGGAAGAGCAGAGAGTTAAAACGGCAAAGTTAGCAGCTGAAATGGCTGATGATTGAGTTGGTTCATAATTCAAAGTTTGGCTTACATCATCAATTTTAATCCATGAGGGATCGAAATTGGGAAAAAGAGAAATCTCCATATGGAAAGGAAAGGTAGATCTTGGTGACGATCATAAGGATAACTTACCACAGGGTAAAAAGGGAACCCTTGGAGGGGGGACAGAAGTTAAAAAGCTTCGGTGTTTTCACTGCAATAAATTGGGCCACATGAAATCACAGCGTTGTGGATTAGGAAAAGCACTGGAAAGCCAGATGTAGAAAAAGAGGATAAGCAAGTGAATTTTGTTGGAGTGGTAACTGAAAGCACAGTGGAGGTTAGAAAGCTGCACCAGAATGTACAGCTGGTCAGAGATTGGTTCAGGCAGAAATGCCAGATCTTCTTTAACCATATATCCGTGAAGGTAAAATTTACTCACATAGGCCAGGAGCAGCAGGTAAAGAGGTTACAATATTAAGAGATAAAGGATCCTTGCAAACTTTGATGTTGAAAGATGAGGAGATATGTACCTCAGAAGGACTATTCCCAGAAAAAAAGTGCTAGTAATAGGATTTCATGGTGAGACAAGAAGTGCTCAATTTATGTAGAATTAGTTTAAAGTGTCCAGTGAAGAGTGGAGAAGTCGTGGTGGGAGTACTGGACAAACTCTCAGCTCCAGGAATACAGTTTGTCCTTGCTAATAATGTAGCTGGTTCACAGGTAGGAGTGCTACTATGTTTGAAAAGCCAGTGGAAACTCAGGCAACGGAACTATTGCAGGACATATATCCTGGGATTTTTCTCAACTGTGTGGTAACGAGGACACAAAGTCACCAGTTGAAACAGGAGAGATTAAAGTGTACGGATAGGAAAGTTGAAGTGGAATTAGCAGAGAATCTGTTTGATCAAATGGTTGAGACAAACCAGGAGCATATAGATGACATAACAGACCTCTTTAATTCGGAGAAATTAACTGAGTTACAGCAAAAAGATCAGAAACTAAACCAATTGTATCAAAAAGCATTCACAGAAGAATCTAGATGTATTCTGGTCTGCTCCTATCTTAAGAATTATATCTTAATGAGGAATTGGTGACCATCACATATTCAGGCAGATGAGAAATGAGTAGAAATTCATCAAATCATAATGCCAATGGTTTATAAAAAGGTGTTGCAGGTGGCACATGAACTGCCAGTAGGGGGTCATTTAGGAGTAAGACACACCCAAGCTGAAATACAAAAACATTTTTACTGACCTAGACTGCACAAGGATGTAGTTGAATCTTGCCGGATATGTCATACATGTCAGGTAATCAGAAAACCACAGGCAATAATAAAATCTGCACCTTTAATAGGTATTCTTGGTTTTTGAGGAACCTTTTACATGAGTCTTAATTGATTGCAGAGGAACCTTTTACATGAGTCTTAATTGATTGCAGAGGAACCTTTTACATAACAAAAAGTGGGGTTCAGAAATTATTAACAATAATGGATGTATCCACTAGACATCCAGAGGCTATTCGAGTCTTAATTGATTGCAGAGGAACCTTTTACATGAGTCTTAATTGATTGCAGAGGAACCTTACCTAAAACAAAAAGTGGGGTTCAGAAATTATTAACAATAATGGATGTATCCACTAGACATCCAGAGGCTATTCAATTATTCAATATCTCAGCTAAAAGGATTGCAGAGGAGTTACTCAAATTTTTCACTAGATATGGATTACCCACAGAGATACAATCAGATTAAGGGTCAAACTTCACAACAAAATTATTCAAGGAAATTATGTTCAGCTGAGGAATAAAACAATTCAAATTGACTGCATACCATCCAGCGTCACAGTGAGTGATAGAAAGGTGGCATCAGACATTAAAGACCACGTTGAGGGTTTATGGCCAAGACTCTCCAGATGATTGGGATAAAGGAATTCCGTTTGTACTTTTTGGCATCAGAGATGCACCAAATGAATCGACCGGATTCAGTCGGAATGAGTTTTTTGGTGTGAAGTGCTAGGACCGCTAGAGTTGATTAAGGAGAAATTGATGAGTCAGAATTCAGAGACCACATATTTGGAGTTTGTGTCACATTTTAGGGAATGGTTAAATAGAGTGACGGAGTTGACTGGACAGAATTTAAAAATATCACAGCGTACAATGAAACAGGAAGCAGACAAGAAATCAAAAACTTGCAATTTTACTGTCGGAGATAAGGTGTTAGTGTTACTTCCAGTGATAGGTGAACTTTTAAAAGCAATGATTTGGAGGTGTCGGTGTTGGATTGGGGTGTGCAGAGTTAAAAATCACACAACACCAGGTTGTAGTCCAACAGGTTTATTTGGAAGCACTAGCTTTCTGAGCGCTGCTCCTTCATCAGGTGATTGTGGAGTATAAGATCGTAGGACACAGAATTTATAGCAAAAGTTACAGTGTGATGTAACTGAAATTATATATTGAAAAAGGCCCAGATTGTTTGTTAAGTCTCTCATCTTTTAGAATGGGCATGTTGGTTTCAGTTCTTTCATATGGAAATTCCAGGACTTCCTTAAAGTTACATTCTCAAGTGAACTTTAACAATAGGTGCCGTGTTGGCCCAGATAATGCATTTAAGGTGTGAGGTGCCCTGTGTGAGGCTCTGTGTCCCAATGTTCAGACTGATTCTAATCTAAAAAAGGGATTTACAGAATTTTACATATATTCATGCAGTTTTTGAACAAAATAAAATATAATTCTGCAAGCTGAAATTCACCCTACAAACTTACATATGTGCGTCTGCAGGGATTGAGTGTCTATTAGAGAGTGTGTGTACGTATGTACGTAAGCATAAAGGGGTGTGAGAGGGAACATGTGAGAGTGTAAGTGTGAGCGTATGAGAGAGAGCTTGTGTATGTGAGAAGATCTGTGTGAGTTATGGGTCTGTAGGAGTGTGTGTGTCTGTATGTCTATAGGGGTGTCAGTGTATGTGTGTTAGTGTGTGTTTGTCTATCTGTGTAGTGGGGTCACCTGTAGTGTGAAATGAACCAAAGGTTCCGGTTGAGGCCATCCCCATGGGTACCCAACTTGGCTATCAGCCTCTGCTCAGTCACTTTGCATTGCTGCCTGTCCCGAAGCCGGCCTTGGAGGATGGTCACCTAAAGGTCCGAGTCAAAGGTCCCGGACCGCTGAAGTGTTCTCTGACTAGGAGGGAACACTAATGTCTGTTGATTATTGTGCGGTGTCCATTCAACCGTTGCCATAGCCTCTGCTTGGTCTCACCAGTATACCATGCCTCAGGGCATCCTTGCCTGCAGCGTATCAGATAGACAATGTTAGCTGAGTCGCATGAGTACCTGCCGCACACATGATGGGTGGTGTCTCCATGTGTAATGGTGGTATCCGTGTCAACACTCTGACATGTCTTGCAATGTCTCCTGTGAAGAGGTTGTATGGTGTTGTCCTGAAAGCCGGGCAGTTTGCTGCGAACAATGATCTGTTTGTAGTTTGGTGGTTGTTTAAAAGCTTGGGGAAGGTCTTGGTGAGGTGCTCATCCTCATTGATAATGTGTTTCAGGTCATGAAGAACATGGCGTAGTTTTTCAGCTCTTGGGAAGTACTAGACAATGAAGGGTACCCTGGCATTTGTAGCTCGTGTCTATCTCTTTAGGAGGTCATTACGGTTTCTTGCTGTGGCATGTCGGAACTGGCGATCGATGAGTTGAGCATTGTACTCTGTTCTTATGAGGGCATCCTTCAGTACTTTCAGATGCCTGTCACCTTCCTCCTCATCTGAACAGATCCTGTGAATGCATAGGGCTTGTCCGTAGGAGATGGCTGTTTTAATATGTTTTGGGTGGAAGCTGGAGAAGTGTAGCATCGTGAGGTTATCTGTGGGTTTGTGGTAGAGTGAGGTGCTGAGGTGCCTATCCTTGATGGAAGTCCAAGAATGAGACAGATACCAGAGAGTAGTCCATGATGAGTTTGATGGTGGGATGAAACTCTTTGATATCACTCGTAATTGTTTCAGTGACTCCTCATGGGGTCCAGAGGAAAAGCATGTTGTCATTATACCTGGTGTACAGTGTTGGATGGAGGTCCTGCGTAGAGAAGAAGTCTTGTTCGAACCTCTGCCAGAAAATGTTGGTATATTGAGGTGCAAATTTAGTCCCCATGGCTGTTCCATGTGTCTGGATGAAGAAGTGGTTGTCAAAGGTGAAAATGTTGTGATCGAGGATAAAGCAGATGAGTTGTAGGACAGTACTTGGAGATTGGCAGCTGTTGGTATTGAGTACTGAGGCTGTTGCTGCGATGCCGTCATCATGGGGGATGCTGGTGTAGAGTGCTGAAATGTCCATTGTGATAAGGAGTGTTCCCGGTTTGACTGGTCCACGGATGCTGAATTTCTCTAAGAAATCTGTAAGATCGCGATGAAACATATTAAAACGGCCATCCCCTACGGACAAGCCCTACACATACACAGGATCTCTTCAGATGAGGAGGAATTTGACGGGCACTTGGAAGTACTCAATGATGGCCTCATAAGAACGGGGTACAATGCTCAACTCGTTGACTGCCAGTTCCGACGTGCCGCAGCAAGAAACCGTTATAACCTCCTCAGGAGACAGACACGCACTACAACCGAAAGGGTACCCTTCCTTGTCCAGTACTTCCCAGGAGCCAAAAATACTCTTGTTCTTCACAGCCTGCAACACATTGTCAATGAGGGTGAACACCTCGCCAAGACCTTCCCCACACCTCCAATTCTCGCCTTTAAACAGCCACCAAACCACAAACAGATCATTGTTCACAGCAAACTGCCGCTTTTAGGACAACTCCATACAACCCTGTCATAGTAGGCGCTGCAAAACGTGACAGAGTGTGGACACGGATACCACCATTACACGTGGGGACACCTCCCACTATGTACGAAGCAGGTACTCATGTGACTCAGCCAACGTTGTCTATCTCATACGCTGCAGGCAAGGATGCCCTGAGGCCTGGTACACTGGTGAGACCGAGCAGAGGCTACAGCAACAGATGAATAGACACCGCACAACAAACAACAGATAGGAGTGTTCCCTCCCAATTGGAGAACACTTCAACAGTCCAGGACATTCGACCTCGGACCTTCGGGTGACCACCCTCCAAGGCCGACTTCGGGACAGGCAACAATGCAAAGTGCCTGAGCAGAGGCTGATAGCCAAGTTGGATACCCATGGGGATGGCCTCAACCGGGATCTTGGGTTCATGTCACATTATAAATGACCCCACTGAACTGCACTACTCACATGCAGACACACACACATGCAGGCAGACACATGCAGGAAGTTGAACCTTCATCAGAAATATTCAACAGTTGAGAAGGAAACTTTGAGCTTGGTGTTGGTGTTACAACATTTCAATGTTTATGTTACCAATAATGTATCTGAGACAATCATATATACTGATCATAATCCATTGAAGTTTGTGGAGAAATTTAAGGACAAAAATGTATGTACAGTGAAGAAGATTATCTCCAAGTACAATGGGACCTTGACCAGATGGGCTAATGGGTCAAGGAGTGATAGATAGAGTTCAGATAAATTCAGATAAATGTGAGGTGTTGTATTTTGTTAAGGCAAATGGTAAGTGGTTAGTGGTAAGGTCCTGGGCAGCATTGCCGAATAAAGAGACTTAGGGATGCAAGTGCACAGTTCCTTGAAAATGGAGTTGCAAGTAGACAGGGTGGTGAAAAAGGCCTTTGGTACGCTTACCTTCATTGGTCATAACATTGAGTATAGAAGTTGGTACATCATGTAGTACTTGTACAGGACATTGGTGAAGCCACTTTTGGAATACTACACACAGTTCTGACCGTCCTTCTAGAGGAAGGATGTTTTTAAACATGAAGGTATGGAAAAGACTTGTAAGGATGTTGCCTGCACTGGAGGGTTTTAGCTATAGGGAGAGGCTGAATAGGCTGGTGCTATTTTCCCTGGAGCATCAGAGAGTGAGGGGTGACGTTATAGAGGTTTATAAAATCACGAGAGACATGGAAACAGTGAATAGCCAAGGCCATTTTCCTAGGATGGGGGAATCCAAAACTAGAGGACATAGGTTTAAGGTTTGAGGGGAAAGATTTAAAAAGGACCTGAGGCAACTTTTTCACACACAGGATGGTGCGTGTCTAGAATGAGCTGTGAGAGGAAGCAGTGGAGGCTGGTACAATTACACCATTTAAAAGATATCTGGATGGTATATGAATAGGAAGAACTTAGAGCAATGTGGGCAAAATGCAGGCAGATAGGACTAGATCAGATTGGGATGTCTGGTCAGTCAGATGAGTTGGACGAAAGAATGTGTGTTGGTGCTGTATGTCTCTGACTCTTGAAATATCTCGATACGAACCCTTTGCATGAGGAATAGAGAATAAGGATTTTAAAGAACAGTCAAAAAAATGGAATGAGGTGATACATTAAAAGTACAGGCATTGGACGAGTAGTGAGGAGAAACCAAGGTAAGAGGGCAGCATCCGCACCTAGAACAATTTTGATGGAAAAAGTTGAAAATCTAGGCATGGAGCAATCATTATTGCTGAAAAATCCAAGTTGCTGTCCAAGTCATGCTGTGGTTTATGGATGGCAAGCCTCTGGTTTCTCAGAATAATTATTTTGGAATGAAAGGTGGAGTCTGGTGACTCTCAAAGCTTGCCATAATTGGAAGTCTACTGTCACTTTTGTCTATTAATGGAAAAGGGCTGAGGTCACAAAAACAAAAAGCTATTAATTTGGTCTGCATGCTTCACAGTTTTGCATTAAACATCAAAATAAGATAAGGATCAACTTTTAAAATTTGCCGGACAGATTTGAGAATAATATTATGAGCAATGTTCCGTAGTAAACAAGCAGGAGGCTGAAAGAACACAGCAAACCAGGCAGCATTGCGTAAATTATCCTTCTGATGCTGCCTGGCTAGCTGTGTTCATCCAACCTCTTGCTTGTCTACTTTGGATTCTAGCATCTGCATTTGTTTTGCCTCTAAATGAGCAATGCACCAGCGTTTTTATATTCAATGTAAAATCAACCCAATGAGAATGTTTAAACTCTCAGCAATTTAGCATTGCTAAAAATAGTGGTTTGCTTCTACAGAAAAATTCAAGTACAGAGAATTTCTCAAAGCAGAGCATGAATAACACCAGCACCCAGAGAAACAGCTCATGTGAGAACGATGACATCTTCAAAACTGACATCTACCTTCCAACATATACTATCGTGTTTATTTTTGGATTTATTGAAAATGTCTTCTGTTTATACATATTCCTGAAGTTGTACAAGAGGAAGACTGCAATCAGCATCGTCACAGTGAACCTGGCAATATCGGATCTGCTCTTTGTCTGCACTTTGCCCTGGCGGGTTCACTATTATTTGAATGGTAGCAAGTGGAACCTCTCAGATTTTTTATGCGCATTCATGTCATATGCTCTATACCTCAACATGTACTGTAGCATCTATTTTCTGACTCTCATGAGCATATTGCGCTACTTTGCTATAGTGCATCCACTGAAAGCTTTAATGTTTAGAAGTGTTAAATCTGTTCAAATCATATGTGTTACAATATGGGTATTTGTGAGTATCACAGCAAGTCCTTTCCTAGTACGTGGCAGTTACGTCAATGAAAATAACGAAACAAAATGCTTTTACCTCAAAGATGGGGTTGACTGTATAGTATTTACAATGAATTTACTTGCCCTGGTTGTGGGTTGTATTATTCCCTTTTTTATTATCATAATCTGTTACACATTAGTTGTTAAAGCCTTGCTAGTCTCTAAATCAAAACATCACAAAAAAATGAGCTCCCTCAGAAAAGCTATTGCCATGATTATTATTGTAATAGTTATATTTCTAACCAGTTTTCTGCCCTATCACATTCTCCGAACTGCCCACATTGCCATCAGCTTGAACATGGGACATACTTCCCAAGCCAGTTGTTTTGTTCAGAAATGTGTTGTCGTTACACTGTGTGGTGCAGCAATCAATTCCTGTTTAGATCCTCTTTTGTATTACTTTGCAGCAGAGACCTTCAGGGACAAGATAAGAACAACAATCAATAATGCATTCAGATGCGTGATGCATAATAGCTGAATCTATACTGCTATTCATTTGCATGCCTAATTAGAGTCATAGAGTTGTAGGGCAGGGAAATAGGCCCTTGCGTCCAACGCATCCTTGCTGAGCAGAAATCCTAAATGAGTCCAGTCCCAGTGCCTGCACGTGGCCCACATCCCTCTAATCCATTCCTATTCTTATACACCCTGTTTGGAAAAAGTTGCCCACAGGGTTCCCTTTAAATCTTTCCCCTCTCACCTTAAACCTATGCTCTCTTGTTTTGGACTCCCCCACCTTAGGAAAAAGACCTTAGCAATTTGCCCTATCCATGCCCCTAATGATTTTATAAACCTCCAAATTTGCCTCTCAGCCTCCACCGCTCCAGGGAATACAACCTCAGCCTCTCCCTCCAACCCTTGTAAATCTTTTCTGCACCCTGTCAAGTTTAGCTATTTCTTTCCTGTAGCAGAGAGACTGGAGCTGAACGCGGTATTCCAAAACTGGGCTAACCAATGTCCTGTACAGCAGCAACATGACATCCTAACTGCTATACTGTGATCAATAAAGCTAAGTGGACCAAACAATTTCATTATCCTGTCTAACTGTGACTCCACTTTCAAGGAGCTATGAACTGGCACCCTAAGGTCTCTGCAAGACAACACTCTTGTTACGACACGGGGGTGAGCCCCTCTGTTAATTAAACCAGACACCCAGAAAAGCTTGCCTCGTAATCTGTTAAAGTATGAGTGACAGAGTAACTACCATCAAGAGTAATTGCCATCGAGACAGACCCAAAAACACTCTATCAATGGTACCCTCTCATATAAAATATACTCGCAGTAAAAGAAAGATGATTTCCCAAGGAGACCTTCAGCGAGAAGAAGGGACACTGACGACAGCAGCTGTATGGTTTTGAAATTAAATTGATGTAATTTTAATAAGTGTTTATTGGAACAACATATTGTTATCGAGTTGGAGGCAGATAATAAGCAGTTAAGAGAAGATGGGAGTTTAGAGTTGTGAATAGTTGTTTAATGTTCATTAGAGTTAAGGGATAAATTGATATTATTTTCTTTAAAAAGTGGAGTTTGGGAGTTCCCTGTCATTTGTATTTTAACAGATTACAAGGGGAGGTGAGCTTTTCTGGGTGTTTGGTTTAACTAACAGAAGGGTGTTGGAACACTCTCCAAGGTCCTACTAGTAAGTCCTGCCCTGATCTGCCTTACCAAAATGCAACACCTCACCTAAATTAAACTTCACCTACCACTCCTCGGCCCATCTGATCAAGGTCTTGTTGTACTCTGAGATAACTTTCTTCACCGTCCAGTACTAAACCAATTTGCAAATGATACCAAAATTTTCTAACCATACCTCCTATATTCATATCCAAATCATTTATATAAATGACAAAAAGCAGTGGGCCCAGCACGAATCCTTGTGGCACATTGCTGGTCACAGGCTTCCAGTCTGAAAAGCAACACTGTGCCACGACCCTCTGGCTCCTACCTTAAAGCTAAATTTGTATCTGATTGGCTAGTTCTCCCTGGATTCCATGTGCTCTAACCTTGCCATTCAGTCTACCATGTGGAACCTTGTCAAACACTCTATGAAGTCCATATAGACAACATCCACTGCTCTGCCTTCATCAATCTACTCAAGTTAGTGACACATGATTTCCCATGCACAAAGCCATGTTTACTATCCCTCAACAGTCCTTACCAAATAGCATAATTCCTGTCCCTCAGAATCTACTTCAACAGCTTATCCACTGATGTAAGGCTCACAGGACTATAGTTCTCTGACTTTTCCTTAGAGCTTTTTTTAAATAGTGGCACAATGTTAGTCACCCTCCAGTCTTCCAGAACCTTACCTGTGGCTATCTTTGATACAAATATTTCAATGAGAAGCCCAGAAATCACTTCTGTAGCTTCCCACAAAGTTTTATGGAACACCTGATCAGGTCCCAGGGATTTATCCAACTTTATGCACTTTAAAATGTAATATGGAAAGTTCTCAAGCTATCACAATTTATTTCCACAAGTTCTCTAGCTTCCATATCCTTCTCCACAGTAAATACTGATGCAAAATACTTGTTTAATTTCTCACCCATCTCCTGTGGTTCCATAGGTAGGCAGCCTTGTTGAGTTTTAAGGGGTCCTATTCTTTTCCTAGTTATTCTTTTGCCCTTCATGTATTTGTAGAATCCCTTTGGATTCTCTTTAACCCTATTTGCCAAAGCTATCTCATGTTCCCTTTTTGCCTTCCTGATTTCCCTCTTGAGTATACTCCTACTGCCCTTACACTCCTCAAGGGATTCAATTGATCGCAACTGTCTACACCTACCATATGCTTCCTCCTCCTCCTTGACCAGAGCCTTAATTTCTCTAGTCATCCAGTTTTCCCTATACCTACCAGCCTTTCCCTTCACACTAACAGGAACATACTGTCTCTGCGTTCTCACTATCTCATTTTTTTTGAAGGCGTCCCACTTGCAAGTAGCCTCTCCAAATCAACTTATGAAAGTTCTTGCCTGATAACATCAAAATTGGCCTTCTTTCAATTTAGAACTTCAACTTTTAGATCTGGTCTATCCTCTTCCTAAGCTACTTTGAAACTAATAAGATTATGATCACTGGCCCCAAAGTGTTCCCACACTGACCCCCCCCCAGTCACTTGCCCTGCCTTATTTCCCAAGAGAAGATCCCAAGAGAAGAATCAGAGCATTTTCTTGTGTACACACAATAAATTCCTCTCCATTCAAGCCCTTAATACAATGGCAGTATCATTCCATATTTGGGAAGTTAAAATCCCCTATCATTACAACACTATAATTCTTGCAAATATCAAAGATTGCCTTACAAATTTGCTTCACCGTTTCCTGCTGACTATTGGAGGGACCTATAGTACAATCCCAATAAAGTGATTGTCCCTTTCTTATTTCTGAAATAACCTCACTGGACACACTCCCAGGAATATCCTCCCTAACTACAGCCATAATGTTATCCCTAACATAAAATGCCACACTCCCGCTTTTCTTGCCTCCCTCTCCATCTTTTCTATAGCCTCTCTACCTTGGAACATAAAGCTGCCAGTCCAGCCTTCCCTGTACATTTCTGTAATAGCTATGATATCCCAATCCCATGTTCTCAACCATGTCCTGAGTTTATCTGCCTTACCTGCCAAGTGTCCTGCATCAAAATAAATGCAGTTTAATTTATCAGTCTTAACATATTCTCTGCCTTGCTCTTGCCTGCCTTAACTACTTGATTTGCTCCTTTTCTCATCTGTACCAGCCTCAGATTGATCTCTTTCTCACTATTTCATTGAGGCCCACCACCACAACCTGCGCCCGCTCCTCCACCTCCACTTTATTAGTTTAAAGCCTCCCGAGTAGCACGAGCAAATCTCCCACCAGGATATTGGTCCTCTTCAAATTCAAGTGCAACCCAGGCTTCTTATATAGGTGACTTCTGCCCCAGAAGACATTCCAATGATCCAAAGACTCAAATCCCTGCCCCCTGCACCAGCTCCTCAGCCACACAGTCATTTACACTGTTCTTCTATTCCTACACACACCAGCACGTGGCACCGTGATTAATACAGATATTGCTATCCTTGAGGACCTGCTATTTAACCCCTGTCTAATTTAATATATTCTCACTTCAGAACCTCGTCCCTTTCTCCACCCATGTCGGTAGTACCAATGTGTACAATGACCTTCTGGTCACTCCTATGAGAATATTCTGCAACCTTTGAGACATCCTTGACTCTGGTACCAGGGTGGCAATACACCATTCTGATGTCTCACTGTCAGTTATAGACACGTCTACCTGTGGCCCAGACTAAAGAGTCCCCTATCACCATCGATAACTTGGATCCTGACATATCCTTAAATGACCCTAGGACAAGTAGGTTAGACCAGGGAAACCCAGTGGATGTGGTCTATCTAGACTTCCAAAAGGCCTTTGATAAAGTGCCACACGGGAGGCTGCTGAGTAAGGTGAGGGCCCATAGTGTTCGAGGTGAGCTACTGGCATGGATTGAGGATTGGCTGTCTGACAAAAGGCCTGATAACAGGTTCATTTTCGGAATGGCAGCCGGTGACAAGCTGTGTCCCACAGCGTTCAGTGTTGGGGCCGCAGCTGTTCACGTTATATATTAATGATTTGGATGAAGGGATTGGGGGCACTCTAGCGAAGTTTGCCGATGATACGAAGTTAGGTGGACAGGTAGGTAGTACTGAGGAAGTGGGGAGGCTGCAGAAGGATCTAGACAGTTTGGGAGAGTGGTCCAGGAAATGACTGATGAAATTCAACGTGAGCAAATGTGAGGTCTTGCACTTGGGAAAAAGAAGACAAGCATGGACTACTTTCTAAACGGTAAGAAAATTCATAAAGCCACAGTACAAAGGGATCTGGGAGTGCTAGTCGAGGATTCTCTAAAGGTAAACATGCAGGTTGAATCCATGATTAAGAAAGAGAATGCAATGTTGTCATTTATCTCAAGAGGCTTGGAATATAAAAGCAGCGATGTGCTACTGAGCCTTTATAAAGCTCTGGTTAGGCCCCATTTGGAGTACTGTGTCCAGTTTTGGGCCCCACAGGGACATACTGGCACTGGAGCGTGTCCAGCGGAGATTCACACAGATGATCCGTGGAATGGCAGGTCTAACATACGAGGAACAGCTGAGGATCCTGGGATTGTATTCATTGGAGTTTAGAAAGAAATGCGGAGACATTTCTTCAGCCAGAGTGTGGTGGGCCTGTGGGATTCATTTCCGCGGAGTGCGTGGAGGCCGGGACGCTAAATGGCTTCAAGGCCAAGATTGATAAATTCTTGATGTCACAAGGAATTAAGGGCTACGGGGAGAATGCTGGTAAGTGGAGTTGAAATGCCCATCAGCCATGATTAAATGGCAGAGTGGACTCGATGGGCCGAATGGCCTTACTTCCACTCCTATGTCTTATGGTCTTATGATGAGAGCACAGGTTTCTCCTTTTCTTCAAGATACAAATGAATGAAAGGAGACACTATGATTCTTTTCCAAAACTGAAGAATTCAATTCCACATCCAATTGATGCTGATGTTTAAATATATAACACATAGTGAGAGACACATTTTATTGTGTAAAATTGACTTTTGTATATACCAAATAAATGGAATTGTGTAAAGCATACCATTTATTCCATAAGTGTATACTTTTGAATCTGTACACTGTTGTAACATTTTACTACATTTATATGTCTTTATTTTTTATTCTAAATTTGCCCTGTTATCAATTCATTTTTAAATAAAAAACTTGAATAAAAAATTTGTCTCTACAAACTTGAGTCTTACTGGAGGAACTTGAACAACACTATCCATTCTGTTCTTGCTATTTATAATTGTTATTGAATCTTGCCTTAACAATGGGGTAGAGGAGTTTTATATATTAACCGTTCCCAAATGTAGTTGCTTCAAGTATAATGCCATGACACAGTTTTGCCTGTAGAAACTTCAAGGTAATTGTTGACATTGGATGCTCAATTTTTAATTGTTAAACCTTGAGTCTTCTTAACACTAACTAGTGAAAGAATGTTCAGTTAAATGGAGGGACAAGAATAGTTAGGTTTGCTCTTAAAACAAACCCTAAAGCTTTCTATAGGTATATCAGGAATAAAAGAATGACTAGAAAAAGATTTAGGGCCAATCAAGGATAGTATTGGGAAGTTGTGCGTGGAGTCCGAGGAGATAGGGGAAGTGCTAAATCAATATTTTTCCTCCGTATTCACACTGGAAAAAGACAATGTTGTCGAGGTGAATACTGAGATACAGGTGACTTAGACTAGACGAGATTGACGTTCACAAGGAAGAGGTGTTAGCAATTCTGGAGAATGTGAAAATAGGTAAGTCGCCTGGGCCAGATGGGATTTAGAGCTGAAAATGTGTTGCTGGAAAAGCGCAGCAGGTCAGGCAGCATCCAAGGAACAGGAGAATCGACGTTTCGGGCATAAGCCCTTCTTCAGGAATGAGGAAAGTGTACCCAGCAGGCTAAGATAAAAGGTAGGGAGGAGGGACTTATTTGTCCCTCCCAGATGGGATTTATCCTAGGATTCTCTGGGAAGCCAGGGAGAAGATTGCAGAGCCTTTGGCTTTGATCTTTATGTCGTCATTGTCTACAGGAATAGTGCCAGAAGACTGGAGGATAGCAAATGTTCCCTTCTTCAAGAAGGGGAGTAGCGACAACCCTGGTAATTATAGACCAGTGAGCCTTACTTTGGTTGTGGGTAAAGTGTTGGAAAAGGTTATAAGATATAGGACTTATAATCATCGAGAGAGGAATAAGTTGATTAGGGATAGTCAACACGGTTTTGTGAAGGATAGGCCTCACAAACCTTATTGAGTTCTTTGAGGTGGTGAGGGTAAAGCGGTTGACATATATGGATTTCAGTAAGGCATTTGATAAGGTTCCCCACGATAGGCTATTATACAAAATATGGAGGCATGGAATGAGGGTGATTTAGTGCTTTGGATCAGAAATTGGTGAGCTGAAAGAAGACAGAGGGTGGTGGTTGATGGGAAATGTTCATCTTGGAGTTCAGTTACTAGTGGTGTACTGCAAGGATCTGTTTTGGGGCCACTGCTGTTTGTCATTTTTATAAATGACCTAGATGAGGGCGTAGAAGGATGGGTTAGTAAATTTGTAGATGACACTAAGGTCGGTGGAGTTGTGAATAGCGCTGAAGGAAGTTGTAGATTAAAGAGGGACATAGATAAGCTGCAGAGCTAGGCTGAGAGATGACAAATGGAGTTTACTGCTGAAAAGTGTGAGGTGATTCACTTTTGAAGGAGCAACAGGAATAAAGAGTACTGCGCTAATGGTTAGATTCTTGGTAGTGTAGATGAGCAGAGAGATCTCAGTGTCCATGTACATAGATCCCTGAAAGTTGCCATCCAGGTTAATAGGGTTGTTAAGAAGGCAGATGGTGTGTTAGGTTTTATTGGTAGAGGGATTGAGTTTCAGAGCCACGAGGTCATACTGCAGCTGTACAAAACTCTGGTGCAGTCACACTTGGAATATTGTGTACTGGTCACCACATTATAGGAAGGATGTGGAAGCATTAAAAAAAGGGTTCGGAGGAGATTTACTAGGATGTTGCCTGGTATGGAGGGAAGGTCTTTGAGGAAAGGCTGAAGGACTTGAAGCTGTTTTTGTTAGAGAGAAGATTGAGAGGTGACTTAATTGCGACATATAAAATAATCAGAGGGTTAGATAGAGTGGACAGTGAGAGCCTTTTTCCTTGGATGGTGATGGCGAGCACGAGGGGACATAGCTATAAATTGAGCGGTGATAGATATAGGACAGATGTCAGAGATAGTTTCTTTACTCAGAGTAGTAGGGGTGTGGAACACACTGCCTGCAACAGTAGTAGACTCACCAAGTTTAAGGGCACTTAAATGGTCATTAGATAAACATGGATGAAAATGGAATAGTGGAGGATAGATGGACTTCAGAGTGGTTTCACAGATCAGTGCAACATTGAGGGCTGAAGGGCCTGTACTGCACTGTAATGTTCTATGTCTACGTTTATGTCTATGTCTAAAGATGGTTAAGAAGAGATATATGGAAGGTTTTGAAAATAGAGTCTGATACTTCCTGCTGCCATTTTTCATTTCTTGTATGACCAGAAGATACTGACTAAGCATAATGAACCAAAGGGCTAATTAGAACTTAATAGTATTTCAATATTTCCACATGAAGTGTAGGGATTGGGACCAATTTGGTCGGTTTTTCAAAGAACAGGCATGAACACTATGGGCCACTATGATCTTTCTGTGCTGTGACATTCGATGAATCACAAGCAAACAATATGTTTATTCTATGCCTTTCAATTTGCAGTTGTCCAATGATATGGCTCACTTATAATAAAGATAGGCTTCAGAATGTTATCGCCAACAGACACTCGCATGCTGTATGCCCATTGACTCATTATTCAGAATGGAGAGCAACCAAATGCACAGATAAATTAGATGGCTACCACCACAATCTCTCTAACATTGCTGGAAAAGGGAACTGTCTTTGAAGTTTGAACAAAATTGATACCAGGCTATTAAACATTTAAATTGTTTTAATTTTGAGTGAGAATAGGGAAGGTCCAGGCAGTCACCATTGTATCAAAGTTGGTATTGGAAATTGCCAAGTCATTTTATATTCCAGCAGGAGGCAGTGTAACAGCCAGAAACACAGTGTATCATTCATTGTTTGACCACTATTTCCTTCTAGGAGAAAGTGAAGACTGCAGAAGCTGGAGATCAGAGCTGAAAAATGTGTTGCTGGAAAAACGCAGCAGGTCAGGCAGCATCCAAGGAGCAGGAGAATCAACATTTCGGGCATAAGCCTGAAGAAGGGCTTATGCCCGAAACGTCGATTCTCCTGCTCCTTGGATGCTGCCTGACCTGCTGCGCTTTTCCACTATTTCCTTCTGCACTCTGGAAGAGGTGAGTAAAGAGGCACTAAGCTACTATGCATGTTCTCAAAGTGAAAGCACATAAATGGTAGATAATTACAAAGAAAAGCATTGAACCAACCCAGCAAGAACAATAACTACCTGTGCTCAGGATGCCAGCTCCTGGGCATGTTCTACAACGTAACACAATTTTCCATTAAGTATGCCTAGAGAGTCCTCCAGGAGTAGATAGCTGCTCATTTCTGTACAACTTGTCATTCTTAGTCTTCTGAAGAAAGGAAGGTTTAATGTAGGAGCAGAGGACAAGGCTGAAGATTAAATTAGCACTTTCCATCTGTTTTCATAAAGAAAGCAAATACTGTGACAGTTATGTTAAGAGAGGAAAATTGGAGACTTGGCAAGATGGGGGCGATTCAGTAGAACTGCCATGAATGGCTGTGCCTAACGCCAACGCACATTGGTATTTTTTTTACCATCCCTGGCCAACTTATATGGAGGAATTGTTAATATTAAAACTTGAAGAACCACATATTAATTGACAATTTGGAGTGGGAAGGATGCCAAAAGGAAAAGGAGTGAAAAAACAGCAGCAGGGAGGACACCCCCCTGCAGCACTGGGCACACCAGAGGCCGCAGCAGCAGCCTTTCCTGAACCCCGGGGAACCTGACGGACTCACAGGAGTTGGCGGTGGCGATGGTGAGACTTAATGTGAAGGTTGAGGCTGCGATTGAGGAGTTCCGTGCCCAGGTCCAACCCATCGCGTCCATGCTGCAGTAGAATGAACAGGAGCTCCAGGGCCTCGGGGAGCGGCTGGAGAAGGTGGACGGTCGAACCAAGGCCTCGGAAGCAGCGATCGAGTCTTCATCTGGACGGATCCAGGTGCTGGAGCGAGAGGAATGGGCCTTGAGAGATCAGGTCGATGACCTCGAAAATCGAAGTCAGAGGACGAAACTTTGTCAGGCTCCCGGAGGGTGAAAAAGGTGGACAGCCTACCAGCTTCTTTGAAAACTGACTGCCGCAGTTCATGCACCTTCAAATCGAGTCCAGCCAGCTGCAGATTGAAAGGGCCTATCGGATCACACAGGTCTGGGCTGGTACACTGCCCCCACCCAGTCCGAGGGCACTTCCACTCATACAGGGACAAACAAAGAGTGATAGGAGCCTCCAGATTACTGGGGAAAGATCCACAGGTACTGCTACACAAGGGGTCAAAAATCAGGTTTTTCCAGGATTTCTCAGCAGCTGTAATTCGAAAGATGAACTCCTTCGATGAAGTTAAAAAGAGGCTGAGGAACCTGAGTGTTCAGTACTCCACGAGATACCCCACAGTGCTCTGTTTTAGCCACAAGGACTCCGATTATACGTTTGACTCAGCGGATAAAGCAAGACATTTTAAAATGGACGGACTGCTCTGAAGAATATGGTTAATGTTCGCTCTCTTTTCCTTTTTTCCCTGTGTTTTCCCTCTTCCCTTTTTTTCTCTTTCCCGAATAACTTTTTAAAAAACCAAAAATCTTGGAATATGTTGTTCCTATTATATTTTTATAACTGGATTTTATCATGGGAAATTTTCTGGGTGCACTTTGTTGTTTTCCCCTTTTTTTGTTCTTTTTCTCTTTTAGTCACAAGTAGGGGTGAAATGGAGCCAAGGATGGGTGGAGTGTTTATCCTAATTTTGTCTTCTTTTGTCGACTTAAGGATCATCTCCTTGTTTATTTACTTTTTTTACCTAAAGCTGGGGCACAGTCCAGGCCTGAAGGAACTGTGCAGGAGGGGATGGGTAGGATGAATGCCCTCTATGGGCAGTGGGGAGAATTTCTCATTCAAGGTTTCATAGTTGGTTTTCTTTGTCGTTTTGTTGTAGCAATAGTTGTTTGTAGTTATGATTTAGTAGTTTTTGTACACACAATTCTGCGACTCTATGGGTCTCCATTTACTTGGGCTCGGCGCATTGTAAGCAGGGTTCTCCCTCCTGGGGGTTCAAGGGTCTCTGAAAGGGGATATGGCTAAGTGTCTTGTTACATGGTGCACCTGGATCATCAAGGGACGTCATTCACCTGTTAAAAGGAAAAAAGTGCTTTCTAGCCTTAAGTGGAAAAAGGTTGATATCGCCCTATTGTGGGAAACCCCTATCTTGACAATGGGGAACACCTGAAGTTACAACAGGAGGTTATGACTGGGTATTCTTTTCATTCTTTACTACTAAAAGTAGGGAGCGGCTGTGCTTATCCAGAAAAATCTTCCATTAACATTATTAGAGCAGGTGAAAGATGAGCAGGGGTGGTTTGTGATAATTAAGGCCCTGATACATGGGGAGGAAAATGGTATTTTAAATGTTTACTGTCCCCCAACGCATTCCCTCAAATTTTTGATTAGTGCCTTTTCTAAGTTGAGTGCCTTTGGAACACAGCACATTATTATGGTGGGGGGGGGGATTTCAATTGCCTTTTGGATCTGACAGTGGACAGGATGCCTAGTGAACTTCCGACTATCTCTTCACAGGCCAAGCAGGTGGCTGATTTATGCAAGGAATTGGGGCTGGTGGACATTTGGAGATGTCATCACCCTACCAGCAGGGACTTCACCTTTTTTTCAAGCCCACATAAATGTGACACGAGGATTGACCTCTTTCTGGCTCCCTCGGCCTTTCTAGATTTGATTATGGGTTGTAAAATTGAGAATATAGCTATCCATGATCATGCAGCGGTATATTTGGAGGTTAAGGCCAAGAGTGAGGGGCTAGGTTTGCGGCACTGACGTCTGGATCCTTTTCTCCTTAAGGATTCCAAATTTGAGAGAGTTTCAGGAATTCTTCACAATCAACTCAAACACGGCTTGTAGTCCATCAATGCTATGGGAGACCGCTAAGGCCTTTGCTAGGAGATTAGCTATTTCCAATTCAGTTAGCCGGAAACGACAGAAGCGGGGACAACAGAGTCTACTTGAGACATGGTTGAAAGCCGCCAAGGCAGCACATTTTGCACGGCCTTCGGTGACTAAGCTACAGCTGATCACGGCCCTCCGGGCTGCCTTGAATTCAATACTGACACAAAACGCAAAGGAAGAATTAGACAAAGGCTGTTCAAGTATGGGGATAGCCAGGGAGGTATTTAGCATATCTGACTAGGAAAAAGCATGCTCCCCAATCTATTACTGCAGTTAGAAACAGCACCAGTGTCCTTACATACGACACTAAAAGGATTAATTAGGCTTTTCGGAGTTTTTACTCTGAATTGTATTGGTCTGAAGGTTGCGAGGATAGGAGGGCCAAGTTGGAAGCCTTTTTTTTAAGAGCCTGGACCTCCTGAGGGTAACTCTGAAACAGGCCTCTCTCCTTAATGCCCCCTTGATGGTTCAGGAAATACAGGAGGCAGCTAAGCAACTTCAGAGTGGGAAAGCGCCTGGCCCTGATGGTCTCCTGGTGAGTTTTACAAGGAATTTACAGGGTTTCTGTCAGGGCCAATGTTGGAAATGTACAATCACTCCTATATGCATGAATGCCTACCACCCTCTTTGAGAGAAGCTAATATTTCTCTCAGTCTTAAGAAGGGGAAGGTTCCTGAGGATTGTGCCTCTTACAGGCCCATCTCTCTATTAAATTCAGATTTTAAAAGATTCTGTCTAAGATTTTGGCACTGAGATTGGAGAAGATGTTGTCCTATATTGTCAAAGAGGACTAGACAGGTTTTATGAGGGGCCATTGGTCCTCTAATAATATTAGAAGGTTGCTGAATGTGATCCAAGCTTGTCAGCAACGATCGATTCAGGGGTTGGTGATTTCCTTAGATGTAGAGAAAGCATTTGACTGGGTAGAATGGCCGTTTTTTTTTGTGTCTTAGAGCGGTTTGGGTTGGGTGGGGTCTTTGCTAGGTGGGTGGAGGTTTTATATCGCCACCCTCTGGCCGTGGTCATCGCCAACAGGGTGAAGTCTGGGAACTTAAGGATTGGTAGGGGTAGTCGACAAGGCTGCCCCCTTTCACTGTTGTTGTTTACGTTGGTGATAGAGCCGCTGGCAGAGGCCATTCGTCAGATGGTCCACATAACCGCTCCGGAAGTGGGATTGAGGGCACACAAGATTCATTATATGCGGATTATGTCCTTCTGTTTTATTGGACCTAATGACGTCCGTGCCCCATTTGATGCAATGTATCAATCCATTTGGGGTTATTTCAGGATATAAGATCAATTTTGCAAAATCGGAGGCTATGCCTTTGGGGAGCCTTAAGGAAGTGCCAGAGGTTGAAGGTGGCCCCAGATTCCCCTTTAAGTAGTCACAGGCGGGTTTCCGATACCTAGGTATGTTTATTACCCCATGTTTGATCGTTTGTTTTGGACTAATTTTGCTTATCTGCTCGACAATATTAGGCGGGATCTCCAGAGGGGGGAGGCTCTTCCAATTTTGTACTTGGGCCAAATATGACATTAAGATGAATGTCCTTCCTCGTTTGCTTTATCCCATGTGTATGCTCCCTATAATGTTTCCCAGGTCAACGCAATGGAAACTTATGGGTTGGTTTAGTTCCTTCATTTGGTGTCATGGGCAGCTCCTCATCAAATTTACTAAATTGCAGTTGCCTCAAGGAGGGGGAGGAGTTGATTTCCCAGACATCAGGAAGGATCAAATGAGTTCCCTGTCCTTTGTGTGCGATTGAGCCCCATTGTTATTAGTACGGTCAAGGCCTGGACGGCGATGCATCAGAATGAGGGTTGCTTATCCAAGACTTTGCCACTGGCCACCATAGTTAGCATGCCAGGGTTCCGACCAGGAATGATGGACGCAGGGTTCAAACTTTGGGCAGCGAGAGGAGTTTTCGGTTTGGGAGATTGCTTGAGGGGGAGTTTATGATGTCTTTCGAGCAACTGAGCTTAAAATACTGGCTGCCCAGTAGAGATCTTTTCTGTGTTTTTTAGGTTAGCGATTTCATTCAGAAGATGACTACAGTTCTCACTAAGCCCTATAAGCCCAATACAGAGAGGTTGTTGCTACGTTCCACAAGCACCCTTTCGGTTAGTACCCTGTATCGCCTGCTGGGTGGTAGGGCCTAGTAGGATATTAACCGGTTCTGTGAGGTCTGGGAGCAAGAACTAGGAGTGGAGATCTCTTCGGAAACGTGGGAGGACATATGAGAGAATGTGCAAAAGATCTCAATTTGTCACAGGACATGCACTACGCAGTTAAAAGTTCTGCACAGGGTTTATTTGGCACCGGATCAAATGGCGACGTTTAAAAAAGGGGCATCTCCAACATGTCCCAAATGTAAAATATGTGTAGGTACTCTTACCCATTGCTTCTGGACATGCCATAGGCTCTGTGTTTATTGAAGTGTTGTGGCAGCAGAGATAGGAAGGGTATTGAGGACCCGTTATCTCTCCTCTTAGATCTACCGAATTTATCATCTTTAGATCGGCATGAAAAGAAACTATTTAATATTCTTACTTACTGTGCACAGAAGAATATTCTGATGAACTTGGTGTCTGAGAACCCACTGGGTTTGTTGGGATGGAGGAAATTAATTATGGAGCACATTCCCTTGGATTTTTTCACAAATATGGTGCACCACACAACAGACCTTTTTTATAAGCCATGCCAACCCTTTTTGCGTTATTTGGACACAGAACTTTCTGCTTTCTTAACTAGGGTGTTTGTTTAACCAGGAAGGTTGGGTTTGCTGAGCCCTGGGCCCTGAAAGGGGGTGTCCTGAGTTAATACGGGTATATATACAACTCTCTCACTTTTCGTTTGGGAGCTTTGCACCGAGCGTTGTTATTTTGTGTTCTTGTGTGTTCTTTTGGGTTTTTTTTTGTTTTACTAGTCATTTATTTATTGGTGTTTGGTTTTGTTTTATATGATAGGGTACATTAGTAGTTACTGGATCAATGGTGCTGGAAGAGCACAGCAGTTCAGGCAGCATCTGAGGAGCTTCAGCAAAATCGACGTTTCGGGCAAAAGCCCTTCATCAGGAATGGCTTTTGCCCGAAACGTCGATTTTGCTGAAGCTCCTCGGATGCTGCCTGAATTGCTGTGCTCTTCCAGCACCATTGATCCAGAATCTGGTTTCCAGCATCTGCAGTCATTGTTTTTACCTACATTAGTAGTTAGTATACAGTAGTTGTATTGTAATTTGTTTTTTTTATTCTACTGCTATTTGTTATATTTTCAATAACTTTATATCTTTGTGAAGTCAAAAAAAGTTTTTTTTTGCTAATAAATATATTTACAAAAAAAAAGAGGAAAATCATAGAGAAGACACACTAAACTGGACAGCAGAGGGAAGCAAAGTTAGAAACAATGGAGGAATCAGTCAAATTCTTTCAATCCTCTTTGAACATATGATTTTGCTGAAATATTGGAGGGGTAACTAACATTATCATGAAGCAATAAGGGTAGGTGTTGCCAGTGACACCACATCTCGTGAATGAATAATCAAAAACAAAACTGTTCAAGATGGGGAAGCGGGCAAAAAACAAACCAGCACCGAGCATTTAGCCTAAATTCTAAGGTGGAGACTTTTTATTTCCAGCTCTAAGTCAGTTGCCTGAACTGAGGAGATTCTAAATCCCCTTTAATTTTACCCATGTTATGTGGGTGTAGGTGCAACATACAGTGAAAACACTAAGTGTAAATAACTTTATTACTATTCCACCACCTGGAAGATCACCCATGTGGCCAAGGAACCAGTGACAAGCAAGGTTAGGAGCAAGCAACGTTACGTGAAATCAAAGGTGAAGGGGAGGGCAGGGATTAAATCAAAATAGAGTCGGAGGAGGAAATAAAACACTCAACACCCTGCGGTGCCCACCTCCCGCTGAAAATCTAAAGGGTGTTGGTGGATACCGTGTGTTCCTTCTCCAGGCCCAGGCATAACTGCGGAAGAGGGGCAGGCAATCGGCCCTAATGACCCCCTCCATGGCCTGCTGCCTGGACCTGTTTATGGCCTGGGCCAGGAGCAGACACACAAGGAGATCCTCTGACCTGCCCTACCCCCTCCACACTGTGTGCCCAAAGGTCAGGAGTGCAGGGTTAAAGCAAAAACATAAGAGAAGATCCTCAAGAAAACTTAAAAGGGAGTCAAACACCCACACTCAATATATACATGGCCCAAGGACTCCATAGCACCACAGAACAGGCAGTTGGGCTGGGAGTCTGTGAACCACCGCAATCTGTGGTTGCAGGGGACCGCTGCATGCAGCACCCTCCACCCCAGATCCCCGAGAGAAAGGGCAGGTCTCCCATGTAGACTGGGGATCCTCACCGCCTAGTGGCAAATGGGCACGCCAAGGTGTGTCTGGGTGGTGGATAAGGGAGAAGAGGAGGATGGTGTGCAGCAGCAGTCTGTACAAGGCCCGCTGTGATACATCCCTGAAGGGAACAAAACTAAAATTCTGGAGGCAGCTCAGGTTGTGGGGCACATGCTCCTGTGGGAGTACGGGACCTTGGGGCCAATGTGAAATTCCATGCGGGCAGGGGTGAGCGCAGATGGAATTCCACCACACACCTGAGCATCCTCCAACTGGTGCACTATGTCGGGTCCAAGCACCGCCGTTTTAAGGCGCTGAATGGTGGTGGTCGCAAACCGGATGTCTACCGTTGCCTGGGGTGCTAATTCTTGCGGCAGCGTCCAGCCTAGGCACCTGCCACCCAGCAGGTCCCCGACTCTGATCACTCCTTTAGCCACAGCCCTCCCCTCCAACAGCCACTTGAACCTGCGATTGTGGAGGCACAGATCCCTGAGCAACGGCTCTCTGACAATGGCTGCTACTCCTGATGGGGAGTAGGCCAGGCGCGGGTCGACCATGTTCCAGAGAGTGATCAGGTCCTGACAAAAGACAAGCAGCATCATGAGGACGACTTCTACACCATTGTGGTCAATATACAGGAGCTGTGTGTCGTGGTTGAGATTACACACCTGGCGGAAAAAATACATCACCAGGGCAAATCACCGATGAGGAGGCTCCAGGTAAAGGTGGAGACTTTATTGGAAGCTATTATTAGGGACAAATTAACTTTGATTAACTAATGCTTTTCTGAAATAAAGAGAGCCAGTATGGATTTGTTAAAGGCACATTGTGTTTGACTGCATTAATTGAATTCAAAATAGTTGAATAATTGGCCTCCATACGGTCTTTCAGAAGGCATTCAATAAAGTCATATACAGGAGGTTCATTAAGAAGATAGTAGTGCATGGATTCAAGGAGAAAGTGGCAATGTCGATGTGAAATTGGTTCAGTGACAGGAAACAAATGCTGGTCAATGGATAGTTCTCTCAGAATGGGAGTGTTGTAATCCAAGGGTCAGTGTCAGGTCCATTACTATGCTTAGGTTGTGAATGACCTCTACACAGGAGCAGCTTTGTGAAGTTTTCAGATGATACCAAACTTAGCAAAGTTATAGATAATGATGAAGCATCAGTTACAACCTTCAGGACGACAAAAACCAGTAGGTACCATGGTCAGAAGTTTGGCAAATAAACTTTCAAACAGAAGTGTGAATGATGCATTTTGGGAGGTCTAAGAGGGCAAGTTTATAAGGTGGTTAGAAAGTGCAGGATAACTTGGGTTTATAAATAAAGCAATGAACAGACTATGCTAGAATCACTGGTTGGACTTCAGCTCAGACATTGTGGCATATTTTGGGCATCACCCTTAAGGAAAATTGTAGAGAACAGAAAAAGATGTACAGAGAGGGTAGTTTGGGAATTAGGGGCTTTAGACATTGGGGATGGTTGGAAAAGATATGAATGGTCTCCTTGGAACAGGGTATATAAAGAGGCAACCTAAAAGAGATTTTCAAGATAGATTTTGGTAGGGTAGATGGAGAATAACTACTTCCACACTGTCAGGGGTCATGGCCTGTTCTGCATCTGACTCCTGAGGTATAAGATCAGGGCTCTTTAAAGCTGTATTTCTCTTTCATAGAGCATGTCAGTCATTGATAATTTTAAAATATCTATTTCTAACTTTCCTCTGGACAGTGTAGTCTTTACAGTAATAGACATGAGAAACTCCTAGGCTACACCAAGTCAAGCACCGCTTCTAGGATGCAACTTGTTTAACATTGATTGTCAATCATTCTCACCATCATTCACCTCAACTATCATCTGTAGCAGTCTAAGAAAATGAAATGGCATTGGTTCCAGCTCAGCAAGAATAATCACAACAGGTATTTGAGGATTATCACAGATTTTAGTGAAATGTGGGGATGTAGAACTAAACTCAACTTTCAAAAAGCCATCACAGACAGAACAGGCTGAATGCCTTATTCTGAGTTTTAAACTTTTATGACTTTAAACAATTCTTGCACTCCTTTAAGACTCTTCCTTCATTATTTGCATTTATTGAAGTGTCAAAGATTTATTATCTGTACCTTCATCCACAATAGTGGGACCTTTGTGAAATATGTTGAAAGTGACCAGTTTCGTCCAAACAGATCTCACTTATCATATGTCATGTATTGAATTATTCATGTGTGGTTTGGTATTTTCTGATAGAAATGTGTCTAATTTTCATTTGAATGAATTAATACGAAGTATATCCATTGTCTCATGGAGGAATTTGTTCCATCGTTGGATCATTCACTAAATATCTTTAGTGTGGAAATTGCCTGCTTTAATGACTGGCCATCCTCCATTTTATTGTTTTAGATAAGGTAAAACAGTACATCATTATAATTTATTAACTAGTTGCTTTAGAATCTTATACAGCACAGTTTTTAGATCTTTATCCTGAAAAAAAAGGGAACTTAAGAACTAGGAGCAGGAGTAGGCAGTTCAGCTCCTCGAACCTGCTCCACCATTTATACGATCATCGCTGATCCGACTTGGGCCTCAACTTCACTTCCTTGTGTGCTCTCCCTGACATTTCAATCCATTTATTAATTAAAAATCTGTATGCCTCCTCATTAAATTTACTCAATGTCCCAGCAAACACTGCTTTCTGGGGTAGGAAAAGCAAAAAGAAATGACATTTTGACTTCAACTGACCATCGTTCCCACGGACAGCCAGTTCAGCTTCTATCCAACCTTTCTCCTTCCCTGCCCAGTTCATAGAGGCATATGATCACCCAAACTACCAAAAGAAATACAGGAGAAAAAGAAAAGTGTAATTAAGGGAATAGGGAGAGCAATGCCCAATTATCCCCTGCTAATTCATTTTGCAGACAGCACGCAGAGTTGTATCTTTGCTTTCTTCAGTGAATCTGGTTTGTACATCTTTACTATTTCTTACCTGCTGTCAGAAACTGCAGTGCCAACCACTGATTGCTGCATTTAGGGTAGAGTGCTGTCACCAATCTTCCTTTCTACTCTTTTAAATAAACCCTAAACAGGTGGGCAATGGAAACTTATCAAAGTTAAATCAAAATATTATCCTATTGATTATGTACCCAGATCCAGCAATTTTAGATTAGATTACTTACAGTGTGGAAACAGGCCTTTCAGCCCAACATGTCCACACCGACCCACCCATACCTTTACCCCTTCACCTAACATTACAGGCAATTTAGCATTGCCAATTCACCTAACCTGCACATCTTTGGACTGTGGGAGGAAACCAGAGCACCCAGAGGAAACCCACACAGACACGGGGAGAATGTGCAAACTCCACACAGTCAGTCGCCTAGAGGCGGGAATTGAACCCAAGTTTCTGGCGCTGTGAGGCAGCAGTGCTAACCACTGTGCCACCGTGCCACCCACCATGCCACATGTCCTAAAAGGTCTCTTACTGCTCGGCAACAAATGTTCCCTCAATTGACATAACGGCAGAGCACTGGATATTACAACCTCGTCCATGGTGTGTTGTGTGGACCTTTTGATGGCCGCTTTGGTCAGGCCCAGAAATAGACCAAGAGGCAACACTCTGATCTGTTCCTCACTACCCATTTACACCCACCACCCCCCCACTACCACCACCACCACCCCTAACCTAACCGTACAAAGAGTGTACAGAGGCTAGGAATATGGGGCTGAAATGCAACCAAAAATTTAAAAGCAGCTCCTTTAAGAAACTAAACAGGGACGACAAACATAAACATAATTTCCTTTAAGCCACAGAAACTACATGAGGATTGGCACCCAGTTAACCTTTTGATTGCTGTGAGCAACTCTCTCCAACCCAGATCCCCAATGGTAGGCAGTAGGGCCCTTTTATAGAGAGCCCTCCCCAGGGTATCTGTGACACTGGAAGGAAGGACACTACACCAAGGCCCATCCAAGCAGCAGACAAAGTTGAGCAAGCGGAAAGCGTGCAGCAGTAGCCTGTATAGGAAAGTCCTCCATATTGTTTCGAAGGGCAGGAAGGGATTTTGCTTAAGGTGGCTGAAATTGTGGGGCACTGGATTCCAAAGGTGGGTTTGGAATCAATAAAGTGTGGAGCTGGAAAAAGCACAGCAGGCCAAGCAGCATCAGGAGAGCAGGGGAGTGGACGTTTCATGTCAGGACCTTTTCATTTGGTATCTGGAGTCAAAGTCAAATTCTCGAGTGGAGGGATAATTTGGAAATTCGCAACTTGCTTAAGCAATCTCGATTCCCTGTGCATTCAAAGGGGCAGACTACCACAGTCAGCATGCTCAAGATGGGTTACGTCAATATTCACCGATGCTTTTAGGGTCATAGGGATGTACAGCATGGAAACAGACCCTTTTGTCCAACTCATCCATGTTGACCAGAAATGCTGCTCGCATTTCCAGTGCGAGCAGCAGCGAAGGTAAGAACGTTTGGTTTTAAAAGTACTTACCGGTAGCGGGCAGCGGTGTGTTTTTTCTCTTTCACTCTCTCTTCACAGAAAGAGCGGGAGCACCAGGGGGAAGTGACGACGACCAGAGGGGCAGCCGAGACCCGGAAGCAGTTAGTGTAAGCTTACCTGGGTAGGTTTTTTTCCCCCTTTAAAAGCGCGAAGGAGAGGGGGTCATAGATCAGAGTTATACACGGATGGTGCAGGAGGGAGGGATTCCGGTTTTTGGATAACTGGGGTTCTTTCTGGGGACGGTGGGACCTCTATAAACAGGATGGTCTACACCTGAACCTGAGGGGCACCAGTATC
>NC_057721.1:7564341-7583516 GCF_004010195.1 Chiloscyllium plagiosum
ATGTGGCAGGTTACATCAGGATATAGAGAAGCTGCAGAGCTGGGCAGAAAGGTGGCAAATGGAATTTAATGTAGCTAAGTGTGAGGTGATTCACTTTGGGAAGAATAACAAAAAGATGGGGTACTGGGCTAATGGTCGGATACTTGGTAGTGTGGATGAGCAGAGGGATCTTGGTGTCCATGTACACAGATCTCTGAAAGTTGCCACCCAGGTAAATAGTGCGGTGAGGAAGGCATATGGCGTACTGGCTTTTATTGGTAGAGGAATTGAGTTCCGGAGTCCTGAGGTCATGATGCAGTTGTATAAGACTCTGGTGCGGCCGCATCTGGAATATTGTGTGCAGTTTTGGTCGCCATACTATAGGAAGGATGTGGAGGCACTGGAACGGGTGCAGAGGAGGTTTACCAGGATGTTGCCTGGTATGGAAGGAAGATCGTATGAGGATAGACTGAGACACTTGGGGCTGTTTTCATTATAGAAAAGAAGGTTTAGGGGTGACTTGATTGAGGTGTACAAGATGATTAGGGGGTTAGATAGGGTTGACAGTGTGAACCTTTTCCCGCGTATGGAGTCGGGTATTACAAGGGGGCATAGCTTTATATTAAGGGGGGTTGATATAGGACTGAAGTTAGGGGTAGGTTCTTCACTCAGCGAGTCGTTAGTTCATGGAATGCCCTGCCAGTAGCAGTGGTGGACTTTCCCTCTTTATGGGCATTTAAGCGGGCATTGGATAGGTATATGGAGGATAGTGGGTTAGTATAGGTTAGGTGGGCTTGGATCGGCGCAACATCGAGGGCCAAAAGGCCTGTACTGCGCTGTATTCTTCTATGTTCTATGTTCTATGTTCTATATCCTAAATTAATGCAGTTCCATTTGTCAGCACTTAGTCCATATCCTTCTAAATCCTTCCTATTAATAGACCCAGATGCCTTTTAAATGTACTAGCCTCCACCACTTCCTGTGGTAGCTCATTCCATACAACTCTGCATGAAAAAGTTGCCCCTTAGGTCCCTTTCAAAATTTTCCCCCTTCACCCTAAACCTATGCCCTCTAGTTTTGGACTCCCCTAACCCAGGGAAAAAAACCTTGTCTATTTACCCTATCCATGCCCCTCATGATTTTATAAACATCTATAAGATCAACTCTCAGTCTCCCGATGCTGCAGGGAAAACAGATCCAGCCTATTCAGCCTCTCTCTATAACTCAAACCCTCCTACCCTGGCAACATCCTTTCAAGTTTCACAACATCCTTCTGATAGGAGGGAGACCAGAAGTGCACACAATATTCCAAAAGTGGCCTAACTAGTGTCCTGTACAGTCGCAACGTGACCTCCCAACTGCTATACTTGATGCACTAATTAAGAAAAGAATGCTTTCTTCACTATCCTATCTGCCTGCAACTCCATTTTCAAGGAACTAAGAACCTACACTCCAAGGTGACTTTGTTCAGCAACGTTCCCCGGGACCTTACCATTACAAGGCCTGCTCTGATTTGCCTTTCCAAAATGCAGCACCTCACATTTATTGAACATAGAACAATACAGTGCAGAACAGGCCCTTCGGCCCTCAATGTTGTGCTGACCTGTGAACTAATCTAAGCCCATTCCTCTACACCATCCTATCTTCATCCATGTGCTTATCTAAGGACTGTTTAAATGTCCCTAATGTGGCTGAATTAACTACATTGACAGGCAGGGCATTCCATGCCCTTACCACTCTCTGAGTAAAGAACCTGCCTCTGACACATGACTTAAATTTATCACCCCTCAATTTGCAGCTATGCCCCCTCATACAAGCCAATGTCATCATCTTAGGTAAAGGACTCTCACTGTCCACCTTATCTAATCCTCTGACCATTATGTACGTCTCCGTTAAATCCCCTCTGAGCCTTCTTCTCTCCAATGAGAACAGACCCAAGTCCTTCAGCCTTTTCTTCATAAGACCTTTCCTCCAGACCAGGCAACATCCTGTTAAATCTCCTCTGCACCTTTTCCAATGCTTCTACATCCTTCCTGTAATGGGTCGACCAGAACTGTACACAATACTCCAAGTGAGGTCACACTAGCATTTTGTCCAGTTCCAGTTCCGGAACTCAATACCTCTACCAATAAAACCTAACACAACGTATGCCTTCTTAACAGCACAATCACCCTGGGTGGCAACTTTCAGGGGTCTATGTACATGGACACCAAGATTCCACCACACACCACACTACCAAGAATCTTTCCATTGGGGTGGTTATGTTCGGGGATTTTAACTTTCCAAACATAGACTGGGACTGCCATAGTGCTAAGGGTTTAGATGGAGTGGAATTTGTTAAGTGTGCAGAAGAAAATGTTCTGATTCAGTATGTGGATGTATCTACTAGAGAACGTGCAAAACTTGACCTACTCTTGGGATATAAGGCAGGGCGGGTGACTGAGTTGTCAGTGGGGGAGCACTTTGGGGCCAGCGACCATAATTCTATTAGTTTTAAAATAGTGATGGAAAAGGATAGACCAGATCTAAAAATTGAAGTTCCAAATTAGAGGAACGCCATTTTGATGGTACTAGGCAAGAACTTTCAAAAGCTGATTGGGGGGCAGATGTTCGCATGTAAAGGGACAGCTGGGAAATGGGAAGCCTTCAGAAATGAGATAACAAGAGTCCAGAGAAAGTATATTCCTGTTAGGGTGAAAGGAAAGGCTGGTAGGTATAGGGAATGCTGGATGACTAAAGAAATTGAGCGTTTGGTTAAGAAAAAGAAGGAAGCATATGTAAGGTATAGACAGGATAGATCAAGTGAATCCTTCAAAGAGTATAAAGGCAATAGGAGTATACTTAAGAGGGAAATCAGGAGGGTAAAAAGGGGACATAAAATAGCTTTGGCAAATAGAATGAAAGAGAATCCAAAGGGTTTTTACAAATACATTAAGAAAAAGGGGTAACTAGGGAGAGAATAGGACCCCTCAAAGATCAGCAAGGCTGGATGTCTTGAAATGCATAAAAGAGGATAAAACCCCAGGACCTGATCAAGTGTACCCTAGAACTCTGTGGGACGTTAGGGAAGTGATTGCTCAGCCTCTTACTGAGATATCTCTATCATCGGTAGTCACAGGTGAGGTCGACTGGAGGTTGGCTAACATGGTGCCACTGTTTAAGAAAGGTGGTAAGCACAAACCAGGGAACTATAGGCCAGAGAGCCTGACGTCGGTGGTGGGCAGGTTGTTGGAGGGAATCCTGAGGGACAGGATGTACATGTATTTGGAAAGGCAAGGACTGATTAGGGGTGGTCAACATAGCTTTATGTTTGGAAAATCATGTCTCACAAACTTGATTGAGTTTTTGAAGAAGTAACAAAGGGGATTGATGAGGGCAGAGTGCTAGATATGATTTATATGGACTTCAGTAAGGCACTTGACAAGGTTCCCTATGGGAGACTGGTGAGCGAGGTTACTTGGATACAGAACTGGCTCAAAGGTAGAAAACAGAGGGTGGGGTGGTGAAGGGTTGTTTTTCAGACTGGAGGTCTGTGACCAGTGGACTGCCACAAGGATCGGTGCTGGGTCCACTACTTTTCATTATTTATATAAATGATTTGGATGTGAGCATAAGAAGTATCATTAGTAAGTTTGCAGATGACACCAAAATATGAGGCGTAGTGGACAGCAAAGAAGATTACCTCAGATTACAATGGGATCTTGACCAGATGGGCCAATGGGCTGAGAAGTGGCAGATGGAGTTTAATTTAGATAAATGTGAGGCTCTGCATTTTGGAAAAGCAAATCTTAGCAGGATTTATACACTTAATGGTAAGGTCCTAGGGAGTGTTGCTGAACAAAGAGACCTTGGAGTGCAGGTTCATAGCTCCTTGAAAGTGGAATCGCAGGTAGATAGGATAGTGAAGAAGGCGTTTAGTATGCTTTCCTTTATTTCATGAGGGGCATGGATACGATAAATGAACAAAGTCTTTTCCCTGGGGTCAGGGAGTCCAGAACTAGAGGGCATAGGTTTAGGGTGAGAGGGGAAAGATGTAAAAGAAACCTATGGGGCAACGTTTTCCCTCAGAAGGTGGTGCGTGTATGGAATGAGCTGCCAGAGGAAGTGGTGGAGGCTGATACAATTACAACATTTAAAATGCATCTGGATGGGTATATGAATAGGAAGGGTTTGGAGGGATGTGGCCAGGTGCTGGCAGCTGGGACTAGATTGGGTTGGGATATCTGGTCAGCATGGACGAGTTGGACCGAAGGGTCTGTTTCCATGCTGTACATCTCTATGACTCTAAGACCCAGTATTCTGCCTTCCTGTTGTTGTTTTCAAAGTGAATCACCTCTACACTGAACTCCATTTGCCACCTGTCAGCCCAATTCTGCAGTTTATCCAAGTCCCCCTACAACCTGCAACATAATTCCACACTGTCCACCATTCCCAGACTTTAGTGTCATCTGCCAACTTAGTAACCCATCCACCTAAGCCTGCGTCCAAGTCATTTATAAAAATGACAACAGCAGTGGTCCCAAAACAGATCCTTGTGACTCACCACTAGTAACCAGACTCCAGGCTGAATATTTTCCATCAACCATCACTCGCTGCCTTCTTACAGAAAGCTAGTTTCTAATCCAAACTGCTAAACCACCCTCAATCCCATGCCTCCGCATTTTCTCCAACAGCCTACTATGTGGAAACCTATCAAAGGCTTTACTGAAGTCTATGTACACCACATCAACTGCCCAACCCTCATCCACATGCTTGGTCAACTTCTCAAAAAACTCAATGAGGTTTGTGAGACACGACCTGCCCTTGACGAAACCATGTTGACTATCTCTAATCAAATTGTTTCTTGCTAGATGATTATAACTCCTCTCTTATAATCATTTCCAAAACCCTTCCTACAACAGACATAAAGCTGGGTCATCTCTACTGCCCTTCTTGAAGAAGGGCACAACATTTGCAATCCTTCAGTCCTCTGGTACTAAACCTGTAGACAATGATGACTCAAAGATCAAGGCCAAAGGCTCAGCCATTCTCTACCTAGCTTCCCAGAGAATCCTCGGATAAATCTCATCTGGCCCAGGGGACTTCTCTACTTTCACACTTCTAGAATTGATAACACCTCCTCCTTACTAACCTCAATCCTTTCTAGTCTAATAGTCAGTATCCCTGTCTTCTCCTCTACAATAGTCTCCTTTTCCTGAGTGAAAACAGATGAGAAATATTCGTTTAGCATCTCTCTGATCCCCACAGGGTCCACACACAACTTCCCATTTCTGTCTTTGATTGGCCATATTCCTACCCTAGTCATCCTTTTATTCCTCACATACCTATAGAAAGCTTTAGAAAGCTTTATTCTACCTGCTAAACACTGCTCATGTCCATTCCTTGCTCTTCTTAACTATCTCTTTAAATCCTTCCATATAATCAGTAACTCTCCATCACCTCATCTGAACCATTTCATCTCATCGTCACATAAGCCTCCCTCTTCTGCTTAACAAGAGATACAATTTCTGTAGCAAACCACGATTCCCTTACCTTATCACTTCCTCTCTGCTTGACAGGGACATTACTGTCAAGGACACTCAATATCTGTTCCTTAAACCAGCTCCACATTTCAATTGTCTCATCTTCTGCATTTTGCTGCCACACTTTATGCATCCTAAGTCTTACCTAACTGCATTATAATTGCTCTTCCCCCATCTATAACTCTTGCCCTGTGGCATGTACCTATCTCTTTCCATCGCTAAACTAAATGTAACTGAATTATGGTTACTCTCTCCGAAGTGCTTACCTACCACTAAATCAAACACTTGGCCTGGTTCATTACCATGTACCAGATCCAGTGTGGCCTCCCCTTTTGTCTGCCCTGCGACATACTGTGTCAGGAAACCCTTCTGCACACACTGGACAAAAACTGATCCATCTGACATACTCGAGTTATGGTATTTCTAGTTAATGTTGGGGAAGTTAAAGTCCCCCATAATGACCTGTTTCTTTCACTCCTACTCCGAATCATTTTGCCAATCCTCTCCTCCACATCCCTGGAATTTTGCGGAGGCCTATAAAAAACTCCCAGCAGTGTGACCTCCTGCTTCTAACCTCAGCCCATACCATCTCAGTAGATGAGTCCTCGTCAAAAGTTCTTTCAGCCACCTTTATACTGTCCTTGACTAACAAAGCCACACCTCCTCCTCTTTTACCACCTTTCCTGATCTTAATGAAAGATCTAAACGCTGGGGCCTGCAACATCCATTCCTGACCCTGCTCTATCCATGTCTTTGAAATGGGCACAACATCGAAGTCCCAAGTACCTATCCATGCTGCAAGCTAATCTACCTTATTCCGGATACTCCTGGCATTGAAGTAGACATATTTCAAACTAGCTTGCTGTCTGCCAGCACATTCCTGTGACCATGAAATCCTGTCCATGCCCTCCCTACTCACATCCTCCTGTGCACTGGAACTACATAGGTTCCCATCCCCCTGCTGAGCTAGTTTAAACACACCCAAATAGCAATAGCCAATTTCCCACCCAGGATATTAGTACCCCTCTGGTTCAAGTGAAGACCGTCCTGTTAGTAGCAGTCGCACCTTCCCCAGAATGAGCCCCAATTATCCAAATACCTGAAACCCTCCCTCCTGCACCATCCCTGCAACCACGTGTTCAGCTGATATCTCTCCCTGTTCCTCGCCTCGCTATCATGTGGCACAGGTAACAAACCAGAGATAACAACTCTGTTTGTTCTAGCTCTCAGCTTCCACCCTAGCTCCTTGGAATCCTGCCTTACATCCCTATTCACCACTCAGAAAGAAGAAATTCCTTTGCAACTCAATTTTAAAGAAGTGTTCCCTTTTTCTGTAAGTATGATCTCATTTGAAATTCCCCCACTCTGGAGACATCATCTCGACACTATCTTGTCAAGCCTCCTCTCAGGATCCTGCATGTTTCAATAAGATGACTCAGCATGCTTTTAAACTCTAACGAATAAAGCTCTAATAAATGCAGCCATTCTTGGTAAATCAGCCCCTTAATCCCAGTGGTTGAGTTTCCTCCTTTGTCACCATGGCCTGGGTAACATATTTCCTTGTCATGGACAGTTGCAAAGTATTCATTCAATTCATCAGTCGCACTCCTTCAATAAGTAAATTTCCTTAATTGTTCCTCATCAGCTCTTATCTTTATTCTACCCCCTTTTAATATTGCTGTGCTTTAAGAAGGGTGCTTAGCAGGATCTGACCATACATGGGGAAACCACAATTGTTTTCAAATCCATTTCCTTAACATCTTTTCTGCACAGTCTGTCATGGAATTTCAACTATACTTATTTGTAAGCTGTTTTTTAGTCACAAGGAGAGAATTTCAATTTTTTTTAAAAAGCACAGATTAAATATAGTGAGATCTCCTCCACATCATTCTTGCACTGTTACCCAAACTTTTATTTTTCATCTGGTCCCTAAATACTGCAACACTGCAACACTGGGCGGCACGGTGGCACAGTGGGTAGCACTGCTGCCTCACAGCGCCAGAGACCTGGGTTCATTTCCCGCCTCAGGCGACTGACTGTGTGGAGTTTGCACGTTCTCCCCGTGTCTGCATGGGTTTCCTCTGGGTGCTCCGGTTTCCTCCCACAGTCCAAAGATGTGCAGGTCAGGTGAATTGGCCATGCTAAATTGCCTGTAGTGTTAGGTAAGGGGTAAATGTAGGGGTATGGGTGGGTTGCGCTTCGGCGGGGCGGTGTGGACTTGTTGGGCCGAAGGGCCTGTTTCCACACTGTAAGTAATCTAATCTAATCTAATGTTCCAGTGAGTCCATTAAGGTTATATTTCTGAAACAGTGATTGGCTCTGTTCCTGTTTCTAAACAGATGGTCCAGGAATTCATCTTAAATAGTTCAAGAGGAAATATTTATCTAAATTACAGATGGTTGCTAATAAATCAGTGAATTGACTAGTACTGATGTAAAACGTTAGTTTATTCCATGAGAAGCCTCCAATTCACATACTAGCATATCTCCCTGTCATCTACCATGATCCTAGATTTATTTTTACAAAGTATAAGAAAGTTTCAACACAATGTACTTTCCAATACAAAGCTATGAACACATTCAAACTGTTTATAACTGAACAGTTATAGACTGAAGCAGACCTAAACATACATAACTGCTGTAATCTTAATTTTTCTGCAATACCAGAACACATGGACAAAATAGAAACTCTATTTTTAGATATGGAAAATTAAGCAAAGGTGACCTTTTTGAAAGGATTAAGCTAAGTTTCCCCCTCCAACAATTGTTGCTACTTAGAATGCAAATCATACAAATACAGGTATTATCACACATTGCACCAAATTACAGCCCAAGTGTTTCCAAAGTTCATAGTTTTGACCTATGAGTATGGAATTTGAAATTTGAAACATACCAAAAATGTCAATGGTGAAATTACTAAACAGGACTACTTGCATGCCAAACAGCATAAGCAGCAAGTGATAAACAGAGCTAAGCGATCCCACAATTAATAGATCAGATCAAACCTCTGCAGTCTTGTCACATCCGGTCATGAATGGTGGTGGACAACTAAACAACTCACTGGAGAAATTGGCTCCACAAGTGGCCCATCAAGGTACAGCCCAGCACATGAGTGCAAAACACAAGGCTGAAGCATTCACAACAATCTTCAGCCAGAAGTGCCAAGTGCTTGATCTATCTTGGCCTCCTCATGTGGTGCCCAGTATTACAGATATCAGGCTTCACCCAATTCAATTCATTCCATGTTGTATCAAGAAACAGTTGGAGACAATTGACAAAGTCTACAGACCTGACAACATTCTGACTATAATACTGAAAACTTGTGCTCCAGAACTTGTCGCTCCTCTAGCCAAGCTCTTCCAATACATTTCCAACACTGGCATCCAACTAACAATGTGGAAATATGCCCAGGTATATCCTTTGAATCAAAAGCAGGACAAATCCAACTCAGACAATTTCCACCCCATCAGTAAATCATCAGTAAAGTGATGGGAGGTGCCACCAACAGTGCTATCAAGCAGCAACTGCTCAGTGATGCCCAGTTTGGTTTTCGCCAGGGCGACGAAAGTCCTGACCACACTACAGCCTTGTTTCAAACATGGGCAAAAGAGCTGAATTCCAGAGGTGAAGTGAGAGTGACAGTCATTGATATCAAGACTGCCTTTGACCATTTGTGGCATCAAGGAACCCCAGCAAAACTGGAATCAATGGGTAACAGGGCAAACTCTCCATTGGTTGGAGTTATACCTGGCACATAGGAAGATAGTCATGGTTGTTGGAGGTCAGTCACCTCAACTCCAGAACATTTTTGCAGGAATTCCTCAGGGCAGTGTCCTCGGCCCAACCATCTTCAACTGCTTCATCAATTACCTTCCCTCCATCATAAGGTCAGAAGTGGGAATGTTCACCGATAATTGCACAATGTTCAGCACTGTTCGAAACTGCTCAGACACTAAAACAGTCCATGTTCAAATGCAGCAAGATCTCAACAATATCCAGGTTTGGGCTGATAAATGGCAAGTTAACATTCGTGCCACACAAATGCCAGGTTATGACCATCACCAACAAGAAACAATTTAACCACTACCCCTTGACATTCAATGGTGTCACCATCACTGAATTCTCCACTACCAACTTCCTGGGGGCTACCAATGAGCAGAAACTCAACTGGACTTGCCACATAAACACAGTGGCTACAAGATCAGGTCAGAAGTTAAGGATACTGTGGCAAGTAACTCACCTCCTGACTTCCCAAAGACTGTCCATCATCTGCAAGGCACAAGTCAGAAGTGTGATGCAATACTCCCCACTTGCTTGGATGGGTGCAGCTCCAACAACACTCAAGATGCTTGACATCATCTAGGACAAAGCACCCTGTGTGACTAAATCCACAAGCATCCATTTCCCCCACACCGACACTCAGGAGCTGCAAGGTGTACTATCCACAAGATACACTGCAGAAATTCACCATAAATCCTCAGACAGTATCTTCCAAATATATGACCACTTCTACCTAGAAGGACAGGGGCAGCAGATACATATGGGAACACCAACACCTTCAAGCCACTCAACATCCTGACCTCAAAATAGATCACCATTCCTTCAAGAATGCTAGGTCAAAATCCTGGAATTCCCTCCCGATTGGCATTATCGACCAACAGCACGTGAACTGCAGTAGTTCAAGAAGGCAGCTCACCTCCACCTTCTCAAGGGACAACTAGGGATGGGCAACAAATGGCCAGTCAACAACGCTCACAACCTACAAGTGAATGAAAGAAATGTAGTGTTAAGTAGAACTATTAAGATATTATTTTAAGATATTATTATTATTTATATCGGAATACAGAAGTTAAATTATTTAACCTGTGTGTTCGTTGGGATACAAAAGCAATTGGTAGATCCAGAAGGAGGTGCACAATGAGTAAAGTTTGTGAATCTCTGGTCTCGGTCAAAGGGGACATAAGTTAAAATCAGTCAGGCCATCCAGTGTGACATAAGGAAAGAATTCTCTACACAAAAGGATAATTAAATTGCAGACCTCCTCCCCAGCAGATACTAATAAAATTAATTTTAAATTTGAGAATAATACATTTTTTACTAGTCAAGGGTTATGGTGTTAAGCCAGCTGAATAGAATTAGAGGACAAAGAGCAATCAATATTCTGCTTGATTAAGTTTAAGAGACAAAAAAACTGCAGATGCTGGAATCCAAAGTAAACAGGCTGGAGGCTGGAAGAACACAGCAAGCCAAGCAGCATCAGGAGGTGGAGAAGTCGTATTTCGGGTGTTTAATTGCACGATACCTGGTTTACTGAAAGGCTGATAATGGGATCCATAGATTGAATAGCAACAAATTAGATCCCATGGAATAAATAATAACTTACGTTTTGCATTGTAACAATGATTAATGAAATCCATGTATAATAAATTTCAAATACTTCAAAGTGAATTACATGTATTCTTTATTACACAGCAGCTGAGTTTAACATGTAGCGGTAAATGTTCACACTAATTTTCTCTCCTGATGTAGAACAAATATAATTTTAATTTTGTCAGTTGAAAAGAGTAATGCTTGCATGTATATTGAAGTGTTTACAGCCTAGGGTATCCCAAAACAGTAAATTAACTACTCTTTGCAATGCAGTTAATATTGCCAAGTTGCCAGGAGCCAGCTCCTAAAACACCAATGAGAGAATGATGTGATTATCTGTTTTAGTGATATTGCTTGAAGGATATATATATATATATATATTGGCTAGGACTGTCACAGAAAACTCCTACCTTTTCCTTCAAAATAGTGTCATGGGATCTCTTGCATTCACTTAAGAGGACAGACAAGGCCTTGTTTTATCATTTAATCTAAAAGACAACTCGAACAGTTCTGGAATATAAACCTGGATTTTGTACACAAATTCCTGCATGGAACTTGAACCTAAAAATTAGTGACTAAGGAAGAAAGTTACCAACCAAACCATAGCTTATGGGTTTCAGTCCATTGAAATCGATAGCATAAGAACCAAGAAAATTGTACAACAGGCAAGTGAACCACCGTAACAAAAACAGTGTGGGAGGAAACTGGAGCACACCCACGCAGACACGTGGAGAATGTGCAAACTCCACACAGAGAGTCACCTGAAGCAGGAACTGAACCCAGGTCTCTGGTGCTGTGAGGGAGCAGTGCTAACCATTGTGCCACTGTGCCACCCATAAGTTGATTTGTGCTACAGCTGAAGGTTTGTAGCCTTTTCCTTGAATGCCTCCAACAGTAATACTGACACAAAGGATAATCCTCATTTTTCATGACACCTTTATTTTGTCAAAATTCTTCAAAACCTGATATTGTCAAGGAAGATTAGCTCATCAAGCATACTTCCCACTCCTTATTTGTTCATGGCATTGCTGTTCATCATTTTTATAAACGACCTGGATGAGGGCGTAGAAGGGTGCGTTAGTAAATTTGCAGACGACACTAAGGTCGGTGGAGTTGTGGATAGTGACAAAGGATGTTGTAGGTTACAGAGAGACATAGATAAGCTGCAAAGCTGGGCTGAGAGGTGGCAAATGGAGTTTAATGCGGAAAAGTGTGAGATGATTCACTTTGGTCGGAGTAACCGGAATGCAAAGTAGATGAGCAGAGAGATCTTGGTGTCCAGGTACACAGATCCTTGAAAGTTGCCACCCAGGTTGACAGGCTTGTTAAGAAGGCATACAGTGTCTTAGCTTTTATTAGAAGAGGGATCGAGTTCCGGAACCATGAAGTTATGCTGCAGCTGTACAAAGCTCTGGTGAGGCCGCACTTGGAGTACTGTGTACAGTTCTGGTCACCGCATTATAAGAAGGATGTGGAAGCTTTGGAAAGGGTGCAGAGGAGATTTACTCGGATGTTGCCTGGTATGGAGGGAAGGTCTTACGAGGAAAGGCTGAGGGACTTGAGGCTGTTTTCGTTAGAGAGAAGAAGGTTGAGAGGTGACTTAATAGAGACATATAAGATAATCAGAGGGTTAAATAGGGTGGACAGGGAAAGCCTTTTTCCAAGAATGGTGACGGCTAGCACAAGGAGGCATAGCTTTAAATTGAGGGGTGACAGATATAGGATAGATGTCAGAGGTAGTTTCTTTACTCAGAGAGTAGTAAGGGTATGGAATGCTTTGCCTGCAATGGTAGTAGATTCGCTAACTTTAAGTACACTTAAGTCGTCATTGAACAAGCATATGGACATACGTGGAATAGTATAGGTTAGATGGGCTTCAGATTGGTATGACAGGTCGGCGCAACATCAAGGGCCAAAGGGCCTGTGCTGCACTGTAATGTTCTATGTTCATTGCTGATTAGGCCAGTCCGTATTGTTATCCCTAATTGCCCTTGAGAAAGTGATCGATGTTTCAGGCATAAGCCCTTCATCAGGAATGGATTGGAAGGGGGGAAAGGGTGCTGAGAGATAAATAGGAGGGTGGGGGTGGGGCTGGGGGAAAGGTAGCTGGGAATGGTGGATAGGGAAGGCAAGATGGACAGGTAGGACAGTCCAAGAGGCGGTACTGAGTTAGAAGGTTGGATCTGGAATGAGGGGAGGGAGGGGAGATAAGGAAACTGGTAAAGTCGACGTTGATGCCATGTGGTTGGAGGGTCCCAAGGTTGAAGATGAGGTGTTCCTCCTCCAGTTGTCGGGTGGCATGGATTTGGCGGTAGAGGAGGCCCAGGACTTGCATGTCCTTGGTGGAGGGGAGGGGGCGTTGAAGTAGTTGGCCACAGAGCAGTGGGGCTGTTTGGTGTACGTGTCCCAGAGATGTTCCCTGAAACCTTCCATGAGTTGGCATCCTGTCTCCCCAGAGTAGAGGAGATCACATCAAGAGCAACTAACACAGATGATGAGGTGTTTGGATATGCAGAAAAACCAATGCCACATGTAAAAATATCCTTGGAAAGAGATGAGGGGGGAGGTGTGCATGCAAGTTTTACACATCATGCGGTGGCAAGGGAAGGTGTCAGGTATGGAGGACAGGTTGTTGGGAGTTGTGGACCTAATGAGGGTGTCACGGAGGGAATGGTCTCTATTGAAGGCAGATAGGGATGGGGAGGGAAATATATCTGTGGTGGTGGGGTCTGATTATAGGTGGCAGAAATGGCAGAGGATAATGGGCTGTGTCCGGAGATTAGTGGGGGACAAGGTGAGGACCAGGGGGCATTTATCCTTGTTGCGGTTGGAGGGTTGGGGTTCAAGGGCAGAGGTGCAGGAAGTGGAGGAGATGTGCTGGAGGGCATTGTTGATCATGTGGGAGGGGAAATTGCGGTCCTTCAAATAGGAGGCCAGCTGGGATGTCTTGGAGTAGAATTACTCCTCCTGGGAGCAGATACGGTGGAGGTGGAGGAATTGGGAATAATGGATCATGTTTTTACAGGAGGCAGGGTGGGAGATGTGGGTTGACCGGGCAGCTGTGGGAGTCAGTGGGGTTGAAATAGATGTCCGGCGACTGGCTCAACACGGACTCTTCCCACCTATCCGCATCACAACCCCCCACCCTCACCTCTGACCTTTCACTATCACCTCCACCTGCATCTATCTATTGCCTTCCCAGCTACCTTCCCCCCACCCCCACTCCCACTCCCACCATTCTATTTATCTGTCATCTCCCTTTTTTACTTCACCCCTACATTCCTGATGAAGGGCCTATACCTGAAACATCGAATCTCCTGCTCCTCGGATGCTGCCTGACTGACTGTGCTTTCCCAGCACCACACCTTTCGACTCTGACCCTCCAGCATCTGCAGGCCTTACTATCTCCTTGAAGTGAGTAGTCTTCTTGAACAGCTGCAGTCCATGGGAGTAAGTACATTCACAGAATTTTGACTCAGTGACAATTAAGGAATAATGATACAGTTATATTTGGTGTGGTGTCTGGCAATGGGGGAACTTAATGAGATGGTGTATCCATACGTCTCCTGGCCCTGTCCTTCCACATGGTAGAGACCATGATTTTGGAAGGTGCTGGCCAAAGAATGTTGGTGAATTGCCACAGAGGTCCTTATTGTTTGTGCATAATACTGCCACAATGCATTAATGATAGAGGGAGTGAAGTTTGAGGTGTTGCATCGGGTGCTAATCAAATGGTCTGCTGTGTGTAGTCTTCAGTTGCTTGAGTTTGTAAGATCTGTCCTCATCTGGACAAGTGGAGAGAATTCCATCGTGCTGCTAACTTATGCCTTGTCGCCAAGTGGTCAGCCATCAGGGAGGTAGGAGATAAATTACTTGCTGCGGCATTTCCAGCCATGGCCTCTTCTTGTAGTCACTGTATTTGCATGGCTAATCCTGTTCAGTTCCTTGTTGATGGTAACTCCATGGGTGTTGATAATGGGGAATTCAGTCATGGTAATGCCATTGAATATCAAACAGATATGGTTAGATTCTTTCTTCTTCAAAGTTTTCTCTGTTTTCAAATTGAAGAAACATTACTGGAAAAGCCAACATTAATGACTATAGATCAGGAGCAACCTTACTTGGTCCAGTCGCCATAACGGTCTCCTGAGGTCTTTGCAGTACTTCCCCAGATTTTCTCTTTAACAATAATTGTTGAATGACAAGCTCAGCCCAAATGAAAGAACCAAGAAAGAAGCAAACAAAAGACTAGCACAAAACAGAAAGGACTCAGTGATCAATGGAAGATTAAAAAGCTGTATGACAAGAACAGAGAAATGAAGATAACGCAGCAGCTGAACGTCACAGTGAGAGCTGTAATTGCAACAGTTTCTTTGAATTTATCATGAGCAACGCGCCACAAACAGATAAACCATAGACTAAATGTTCATATATGCACTTCCTATATCACTAACTCAAACATTTGGTTAAAAACCTATGATATGGACCAAAATTATTGACTCTTAGGGTGGAATCTTTCCAGCCTCGAATGATGTGGGCAATGGTGAGTCAGTTGGAAAAATATAGCAAAATTATAAGAAATTAGATTCTTGCTGTTGAGAAAAAAAGTCATATTCTGCTTCTGATTTTGAAGAGGCAGATGCAAAGTCTTGATACTGAATGGCAAGAGGCATATTTGCATGTATTGGCATGCCATTAATACGTAAACTTGCTTTATTGATATGCAGTTTACTATTCCCCCACATGCAGAAGAGAAACTAGTTGGCAACAAGTCCAGATGTTAAAGACAGAGTGAGTACCTGGCAGTTCTAGCTCATCGCTTACTCCTTCAGGACTCCAATCTTGGACACCAATCTCTGATTACACTCCATGGTAGCGATTGCCCATAACTCCATCCACAGAGCTTGATGTCAGACATATACCAGCCTCAAGGCGTAAGCAAGGCACATCTCTCATACAATTCCATTGCAGTGCTGTATTTTGGAGCGCACTGGCATCTTTCATTGTAATGTAGCTGTCAAGACACTTTGTCTGTAGGGGCAGGCACCCAGCTCACGGATTTGACTAGAGTGCACCTCAGGTCTACCCTCTTGCTTTCTGAGTGCTTATTCAGTCGGTGCCTACTTTGACGTTGACAGCAGCTCTGTATTGCACTGCTCTGTCTTTTTGTGCTTTGCCAGCTCATTGAGAGCTTAAAGGCTCACAGTGCTGCCATCTTGTCTTAACATTTACAGCAGACACAAATACAGGGAGCTTGACATTGTTCTCTGCGTGATTAGTTGAGAGGATTGCTATTGTGGACTTGTAGCTGTACTGCACTATGTCAGTCAATTTCAAATCTACACCATGTGCCAGCAGATTTGCTCTAAATTCTGTGTCTTACAATCTTATACTCCACAACCACCTGATGAAGGAGCAGCGCTCCGAAAGCTAGTGCTTCCAATTAAACCTGTTGGTCTATAACCTGGTGTTGTGTGATTTTTAATTTTGTACATCTCAGTCAAACACTGGCATCTCCAAATCTTAAATATATTTAATGACCGAGGCAGAGGACTGCAAAGATTCACCACCCTTTCAGTAGAAAAATCCTCCTATCTCAGTCCTAAACCTCCTATTTCTTATTCTGAGATAATGTGCCTAGGGGTTTAGACCCCTCCCTAGTCAGGGGAAATATCCTTCCTGCATCTACCTTGTTGAGCCCTTATGTGTTTGTGTTCTTCAATGAGATCACCTCTCATTTTTCTAAATTCTAGAGAATGCAAGTCTAGTTTCCTCTGATGAAGAGTCATCTAGACTTGAAATGTTTGCCCGCTCTCTCTCTATGGCTGCTGCCTGACCAACTGTGATTTCCAGCATTTCTTGTTTTCAGTCTAGTCTCCTCAATCTCTTCTCATAGGACAACCTCGCCATTTCAGGAATCAGTCTGCGAACTATGTTGCACTCCTTCAATGCAATGTATAGTGTTTGTAATGAGCTCAGCCTGCTGGATCTCATAGAATACGAGTTCCCTGATTGGGTCTGTTAATCTAGTCCAATCATAGAACCCTGGCTGACATATAGAAATGGGAGTGGGTGTGGGCGTTTGCACTCCCTTTTTGATTTCCTTAAAAACCTTCTCCTCTGTTTTTGGCTGCACTTCAGTCCCACGCTCCTGATCTTTGGGCACCCGGTACGGAGGAAGGAGGGCAGGTCTGAAGACCTCCTCGTGGGTCTGCTCCTGGGCCTGGCCAAACTGACCATCAACAGGTCCAGGCAGCGGGCCATGGAGGGGGTCATTAGGGCCGACTGCCTGCCCCTCTTCCGCGGTTATGTTAGAGCCCGGGTGTCCTTGGAGAAGGAGCACGCGGTGTCCACCAACACCATGGAGTTGTTCAGGGAGAGGTGGGCGCCACAAGGAGTGGAGTACATCATTTCTCCCTCCAACTCTATTTTGATTTAGTCCCTACCCTTCCCCTCACTGTTTTTGATCACACAGCACTGCCCTTTGATGTGAAGGGCAGTGTTTGTCACTGGCCACTCGGGTGTTTTCCTATCTTCCTGGTGGTGGAAATTGAATAAACATTTGTGCACTTTGTGTCTTTCACTGTGTCTCACAAAAAAAAAAGAAATGGGAGTGTCAGAGATACTAACTTCTGGTAGCTGGCCCTGAATGAGGTAGTACTAAAGTTAAGAACTGTAATGTGTAAATAAAAGGTAATTTGGCTACAGGTATCAATCTCTGTGTTGTTAATTCAGAAAGTATAGCCTTTCTAAAGTAAGAATACCAAAACTGTGCACATCTTTCAGCCTCATCAAGACCCTATTCAATTGTGGCAAAATTTCCTTATTTCTGCATTCAAAATCTTTTTACATTAAAGGTGAACATAATACTCACTTTCCTAACGCTCCTACACTTGCTTCCAGTGGTTCATGAAGAAGGACACTCAGAACATCAGTAATTTTCAGTCTCTCCTCATTTAAGAAATAACCTGCATTTTTGTTAATCTTACCAAAGCAGATACCTCATTTTTCCAATTATATTTCATCTGTCATGTTCTTGCTGACTCATATAAACTGATTTGGAGAGAAGCATCTGTTGGACTATAATCTGGTGTTGTATGATTTTTAACTTCATATAAACTGTGTTTTGACCAATAGATCTTAGTGAACAGGACATGCCTGGCCAATTGTCCACATTGATGGGCAGATGACAGAATCATAGTTGGCATTCTAGTTGCCACCTCCAGTTGTAGTTGCAGCCAATGTATAGCAGCAGCAGCAAAGCCCAATCCATTTCCACTGGATGGGCTCAGAAGCAGAAGAGGGTAGAGGAGACTGCTTTATGAATTACGAAATATTTTGATTAAGTAAACATGAAAATTGTTCACAATGGCAGGAAGATACATAAGGAGATGACAGATTAAAGATAGTTGGCCCAGAATCAGAAGTGACATGAAAAAACTAGTTTTTCAGACAGCATATACTCTTTGAAAGAATGGTTGAAGAGGACTCAACAACAACTTTCAAAAAAGAGTTTGATATGTAGTTTAAAAGGAGTAAGGCATAAGGAAAAGAAAAGACAGGCAAACTGAACAGTTCTTTCAAAGCGGCAACATAGGCATGGTTTCCTGTGTCTATTGAGTCAATGAGATTTTCACCTCCCTACTGCAAGTTTGCCAAGGTTATTTGAAAAACTCAGAGACTGTCATTACATCCTGTTTTACCAGAATGCCAGTGTTATTCAACATAGTTTTTGTGATTCACTAAAAAGGTTAGTTTTTTACATTCACTGGATTCTGTAAAGATCTGAAAGCTTGAAACAGTGGAACCCACATGTTTTCTAAGATCTTTAGCAATGAAGAAACATTTTTATGGTAAACAAAAATGTGATAACTGTTATCTGTAGAAATGTCTTTGCAACATTTCCGTACAGAATCAACTCAATAAATAGACTTCTGGTGCAGGGCACAGCCCCTCCACACTGTGCTCAGCTGCATACTTACACGGTACTATATCACAGTGGCCATCAATAAAAAAAGAGAATAATTGGGCAGCAGCAGCAAATAATGTGTTATGCAGTGACAGAGTTGAGTCAACATTGCAGAATGGAGGAGACCACTTTAAGGATGAGTGGGTGGATATCACAGGGTACTGAGATGATATGTTCTTCCATAGAAACAGTAGATTAGATTAGATTAGATTACATTACATTACATTACAGTGTGGAAACAGGCCCTTCGGCCCAACAAGTCCACACCGACCCGCCGAAGCGAAACCCACCCATACCCCTACATTTACCCCTTACCTAACACTACGGGCAATTTAG
>NC_057721.1:7583552-7602921 GCF_004010195.1 Chiloscyllium plagiosum
AACCCGGGTCTCTGGCGCTGTGAGGCAGCAGTGCTAACCACTGTGCCACCGTGCCGCCCAGTACTTCTGTGGAACATTAAATGATTCAATCAAATGTGTTCATAACTCTTTAACCAGCATCAGCACACTTTGGATATCATCATATCTGCTGCGTTATTTGGATGGACAGGTACCTTAAGCTTGGTCTTACAATGCTGCACTGATCTGTACAAAGGTGTTCCCAACACAGTGCATTGCACAGTGAATGGGCCATGAGATGAAAGTACCTGTAACTTGACTCGAAGCACCAGATCATAGCCTGATTCTTAATTTGCAGCTCACATGCTCACATTTACAAGTGCCACATGATACATTTAGAGTGTACAAGACGAATGTACAGAGAAGTAGAGGATCAGAATGATGTTGGCGTGCATACCTATAGAACCTCAAAGGCAGCAGGATGGGGTGGTGAGGTGACTAAGAAGGCATATGTGATACTGCTTTCATTGGTCAAGGCATTGAGCAAAGAGGCTTTGATGGATCTGTATATAACATTAGTTAGGCCACAGCTGGAGTAGTGTTTTGCAGTTCTGGTCACCATACTGCTGGAACGACATGATTGCACGAGAGAGGATGCAGAAGAGATTTACCAGGACGTTACCTGGGCTGGAACAATTCAGCTATGAAGAAAGACTAGAAAGCCTAGTGTTGATTTCCTTATAACAGAGAAGATTGAAAGGGGATCTGATTGAGACATACAAAGTTTTGAGGGGCATAGATAGGGCAGATGGGGAGAAATTTCTCCTCTTAGAAGAGAGTCATAGAGTTAAACAGCATGAAAACAGACTTGAAATAACTCCACAGAAAGCAGTATTCCATCACCAAGTCACCCTTTATTTACATGCGTAGTATCCTTGATACTGATCCAGCACCCTCTGAGGCAGCTTTTAGACTGAACAGAACCTCTGACACTCCTGTTTATATCTGTCAGCCAGGGTTCCCTTGTTGGACCAGATTAACAGCCCCAATCAGGGAACTCATACTCTATGAGGTCCACCTGGCTGACCTCGTTGCAATCACTACGCCCTCCCCCTCTGAGTTCAAGGATATAGGCTGGTTCTTTTTTTGTAGCCCTCCTGAGGCATTTTAATACTGGGTCAGGCTCCTCTGACTCTGCCTCTGATATGGCCAACATGTAATGTGCAGTAATTGTCTCTTGCGCTTGGGATGTCTCAGGAAAAATTCATTCTCCTCTTCAGATGGCAAAGGCATTAAGGCGGTGACATAAGACCATAAGACATAGGAGCAGAAATTAGGCCATTCAGCCCATCGAGTCTGTTCCACCATTCAAATTATGGCTGATGGGTTTCTCAACTCAGTTCTCCTGCTTTCTCCCTGTAACCCTTGATCCCCTTTACAATCAGAAACTATCTATCTCCATCTTAAAAATACTCAAAAACCTGGCCTCCACTGCCTTCAGTGGCAGTGAATTCCATAGATTCACCACTCTCTGGCTGAAGAAATTTCTCCTTATATCCATCTAAAAGGTCTTCCCTTTACTCTAAGGCTGTGCCTTTGATCCTAGTCTCTCCAACCAATGGTACGCCATCTGCTGTGTCCATCTCAGATTCCAAGGTATTTTCAATGCTTGATGGAGAGGGAGAACCCACAGGTTCCAGAACAGTCAGAAAGGCTGTTGAGGAGTCGGGTGCGTTTTGCTCCTGCACTGTTCGTGCGTTTGCAGGTTTCATATGGTCCATGTGCTTGTTCAAGACTGTTGCAGCTACTTGAACTTTATATGTCACTCGACCTGACCTTGCATCTACAATGCCTCTTACCCATGCAGGATCATTCCCGTGATTCCTCTCTGTGGGTCCAGAAGCTGTCAGAAGAATTACTCATTGCCTTTCATCTGCCCCAATCTCATTTACCTGAAAAAATAATGCATTCTTTCCACAAACTGGACCAGTTTTCGACAGCAGCATCAAATAAGTCAAGCTTCCCTGATAACAGCGTGATGTCAGAAATGCTTACTCTAACTCCAAAACGACTGTTGTAACTGAATTTCTTCAGGAATGTGCTTTTCTCTCATCTGCACTGTAATAACATCACAGTGGCTGGTATCCCATCACTATGCCATCCTTTATTTAGATATGGAGAATCCTTGCTACTGATCCAGCATTCTCACAGCCAGTTCTCAGAGTGAACAGAATCTCTGACCCTCCTGTTTATACCTGTCAGCCAGGGCTCCTTGATTGGACTAGATTAACAGCTCCAATCAGGGAACTCATATTCTATGAGGTCTACTTGGCTGACCTCATTATAATCACTTTCAAGGCCCTTCAGTCTAACTCATCCATGTGGATCGGATATCCTAAATTATGCTAGTCCCATTTGCCAGCATTTAACCCATATCCCTGTAAAGCCTTCCTATTCGCATACCCATCCAGATGCCTTTTAAATATTGTAATTGTACCAGCCTCGACCACTTTCTCTGACAGCTCCTTCCATACGTGCACCACCCTCTGAGTGAAAAGGTTGACCCTTAGGACTCTTTTAAATCTTTCCTCTCTCACCTTAAACCTATATCCTCCAGTTGTGGTCTCCCCCACCCTGGGAAAAAGACATTGGCTATTCACCCTATCCACGCCCCTCATGATTTTATAAACTTTCATAAGGACGCCCCTCAGCCTGCAAAATTGGAGAGAAAAAAGCCCCAGTCTATTCAGCATCTTCACGTTTAACATCTTTCCTACGGGGGGACAACCAGAATTGTATTCAGTATTCTAAATATGGCCTCGTCAATGTCCTGTACAGCTGCAACATGACAGCACAACTCCTATACTCAATGTTAGAATCAATGAAGGCAAGCATGCCAAACACCTTCTTTACCATCCTGTCGACCTGCCACTCCACTTTGAAGGAACTATGCACCTGCATCCCTAGTTCAGTTTGTTCGGCAGCACTCCCCAGGGCCCTATCAGTAACTGTGTAAGTCATAGAATCACAGAGGTGTACAGCACGCAAACAGACACTTCATGCCAACCAGATATCCTAACCTAATCTAGTCCCACTTGCCAGCACTCGGCCTATATCCCTCTAAACCCTTCCAATTCATATACCCATTCAGATGCCTTTTAAATGTTGCAATTGTACTAGCCTCCACCACTTCCTTTGGCAGCTCATTCCATACACATACCACCCCCTGCATGAGAAAGTTGCCCCTTAGGTCTCTTTTATATCTTTCCCCTCTCACACTAAACCTACTTCCCTGAGTTCTGGACTCCCCCACCGCAGGGAAAAGACTTTGCCTATTTACCCTATCCATGCCCCCCATGAATTTATAAACCTCTGTAAGGTCACCCTTCAGCCTCCGACACTCCATGGAAAACAGCCACAATCTATTCAACCTCTGCCTATAGCTCAGATCCTCCAACCCAGGCAACATCCTTGTAAATCTATTCTTAACCCTTTCAAGTTTCATAACATCCTTCCGATAGGAAGGAGACCAGAATTGCATGCGATATTCCAAAAGTGGCCTAACCAATGCGTGTACAGCTGCAACATGACCTCCCAACTTCTGTACTCAATACTCTGACTAATAAAGGAAAGCATACTATCCTATCCTATCTACCTGCGAATCTAGTTTCAAGGACTGATGAACCTACGCTCCAAGATCTCTTTGTTTAGCAACACTCCCCAGGACCTTACCATTAAGTGTATAGGTTCTGCTAAGATTTGCTCTTCCAATATGCACCACCTCGCATTTATCTAAATTAAACTCCATTTGCCATACCTCAGCCCATTGGCCCATCTGATCAAGATCCTGTTGTAATCTGAGGTAACCTTTTTCGCTGTCTACTAGATAACCAATTTTGGTGTCACCTGCAAACTTACTAACTATACATCCGATGTTCACATCCAAGTATAAATGATGAAAAGTAGTGGACCAAGCACCAATCCTTGTGGCACTCCACTGGTCATAGGCCTCCAGTTGGAAAAACAACCCTCCACCACCACCCTCTGGTCTTCTACCTTTGAGCCAGTTCTATATTCAAATGGCTAGTTCTCCCTGCATTCCATGAGATCTAACCTTGCTAACCAGTCTCCCATGTGGAACATTGTTGAATGCCTTACTGACGTCCATATACATCACATCTACCACTCTGCCCTCATCAATTGTCTTTGTTACTTCTTCAAAAAAATTCAATCAAGTTTGTGAGATATGATTTCCCACGTACAAAGTCCTACCTGTTTTGCCTTACCAAAATGCAACACCTTACATTTACCTAAATTAAACTCAATTTGCCATTCCTCAGCGCATTGACCCATCTGATCAAGGTCATGTTGTACTCTGTGATAATCTTCATAGATTCCCTACAGTGTGGACACAGGACGTTTGGCCCCTCGAGTCCACACTGGCCTTCCAAAGAACACCCCACCTCCTACGCTGTTCCCACAACTCTGCATTTCCCATGGCTAACTCATCACCACTGGACTCTATGGGTAATTTAGCACGGTCAATCCACCTAACCTGCATATCTTTGGACTGTGGAAGGAAACCAGAGCACCCTGAGGAAACTCACGCAGACACGGGGAGAATGTACGAACTCCACACAGTCACCCTAGGGTGGAATTGAACCCGAGTCCCTGGCTGTGAGGCAATAATGCTAACCATGTAGCCACTGTGCTACTTCTTCACTGTCTGCTACACCACGTACTTTGGTGTCATTTGCAAACTTACTAACCATCCCTCCTAAATTCACATCCAAATCATTTATATAAATTACTAAAAGCAGTGGACACAGCACTGAAAGATAAAGGCGGCATATATCAGGTATAGACAGCTCGGATCAAGTGAACCCCTAGAGGAGTATAATGGCAGTAGGAGTATACTTAAGAGAGGAATCAGGACGGCAAAAAGGGAACATGAGATAGCATTGGCAAATAGAGTCAAGGAGAATCCGAAGAGATTCTATAAGTACATTAAAGGCAAAAGAGTAACTAGAAGAGAATAGGGCCCCTTGATGATCAATGTGGCCATCTACATGTGGAACCACAGGAGATGGGTGAGATACTAAACAAATATTTCATGTTAGTATTTACTGTGGAGAAGGACATGGAAGCTAGAGAACTTGGCAGAAATAAATAGTGATGTCTTCAAAAAAATTTACATTACAGAATAGGATTTATCTACCTTTATACATAAAGGTGGATAAATCTCCAGGATCAGATCAGATGTTTCCCGGAACATTGTGGAAATATGGGGAAAAGATTGCTGGACCGCTTGCTGAGATATTTATGTGAGCAACAGCCATGGGTGAGGTGCCAGAAGACTGGAGGTTGGCTAATGTAGTGCCATTATTTAAAAAGGCTGTATGGAAAAGCCAGGAAACTATAGACTGGTCAGCTGTCTGACAGTTATGGGTAAGTTGTTAGAGGGGATTCTGAGGGACAGGAGCTACATATATTTGGAAAGGCAAGGACTGATTAGGGATAGTCAGCATGGGTTTGTGCATGGGAAATTGTGCCTCAATAATTTGATTGAGTTTTTTGAATAGGTGACAAAGAAGATTGATTCAGGCAGAGTGATAAGTGTTGTCCATATAGACTTCAGCAATGCGTTTGACAAGATTCCATATGGTATACTAGTTAGTATGGTTAGATCACATGGGATCCAGGGGGAGCTAGATTGGACACAAAATTGGTTTGAAGGCAGGAGACAGAGGGTTGCTTTTCAGATTGGAGGTCTGTACCCAGGAAAGGTGTTGGTGCCCAATGTCTAACATGGAGATCTTTAGGACAAAGCAGCAAGTTGAACTTGCCAAGTACCTTCTCTGGTTTCTATGTCCAGTTTTCCTGATGACTAGTTTGTATGCTGGGTTTGTTAAGCTCACAACCCATGTCAAGTTGGGCTGTTAACAAGGCATTAACAACCAATAATGGGTAAAAATTAGGAGCTTGCCACTGCCTAGCAAGAAACTTGCTATGCCATTTGAGAAAAGGGTACAAGATGCGGTGAGAGGATCTCAACTTCAAAATAGAGTTCAGCAAACATTTCATCTGATACTACCACTCATCATGGTCTGGCATACATCACCCAGATCCTGGTAAGATGTTGCCATGAGTGCCAAAAAAAGCCCGCTCTTAGGAAGTGGCACCCCATGAATTACATTCTTGTATTCTATACGGTCCATTTCTGATCATGAACTTGCTGGAAAATATTATGTCTGCATTTATTCTAATTGTATTGGTTCATCTTATTACTGTAAATTTGTACAATTTCAATAATGTTTTACATCTGTTTGTAATCTTGTACTTACTGATGCTGTTTCAAATTGAATTGATGTTGAGTTTGTTACGCTATATTTCTGAGCAATCTACTTTTCTATTGATCAAAGTATGGGTAACCACAGCTTTGAGGTTTTCCTGCCTTCTGTAGGTGGAATTTCCCCACTACACTGTCTAAAACACCATACAGGTTTTTCTACACAAAATTTTCATTAATGTTGTTTGGCTGCAGCCTTTATAAAACTTCCTGTTAAAATCTGATGCCTGCTTCTTTTAAATTGTTAGTTTCTTTCAACTTTTCTTGTTCTGCCAGACTCTTTCACTATTTCTAAGTTTACGGTTTTGCAGTTTAAATAAATTCTGAAGGCTTCAGAATCTGCAGCCCCAGTTTAAATTTTTTTTTGGCCCTTCACTGTGTCTCATAAAGCTTAATCTCAATGGCAATGATTCATGTTGAGTGGTCAAAACTCTTTTTTTGTCACTCCCATGCCTACTCTTTCTGATCTTTGCATGCATTATTCCTTCCCCCTTCGGGATACATAACTTTACAACTGGAGCTTTCTCATGCTTCCTATAGAAGGGTTTCTATCTTTTCTAATTCTCTTTTTTTTCTAGCCCACATGCTTGCCTAAGGGCATCTTACCAGCTTCTTAATCAGGTTTTGCCTCTAGACTTCTGAGCTCACTCTGTTGCTGATTCCACGGTCCTTGTAGGCTCTTTTTGTCAGTAATTGTATTTTAACAGCTGACTGATTACCTGTCTGTTCTTAACCTGATAACACTGTTAAAGCAGTAAACTCACTTGCCTTCAAAATGTTCTTTCATAGATTCATTGAGATGTACAGCTTGGGAACAGACCCTTCGGTCCAACTCATCCATGCCAACCAGATATTCTAACCTAATCTAGTCCCATTTGCCAGTACCTGCCCGCTATCCCTCCAAACCTTTCCTATTCATATACCCATCCACATGCCTTTTAGATGTTGTAATTGTACCAGCTTCCACCACTTCCCCTGGTAGCACATGCCATACACGCACCACCCTCTGCGTGAAAAAGTCTTAAACATAAGGAAAATAAAACAAAGAACTGTGAACACTAAAGATCAGAAACAAAAACATAAATTGCTATAGAAACTCAGCAATTCTGGCAGCATCTGTGGAGAGACATCAGGGTTAACATTTCGAGTCCAGTGACCCTTCTCCAGTTCTGAACCTATTATCTATCTACACTATTCTAACTCTCCAGCACTTGGTTCTTAGCTTTGAATGATATGACATTTCAGTGCTTATCTGCATATCTTTTTAAAGGTTATGAAGTTTTCTGCCTCTACTATCCTCCCAGGCAGTGCATACCAGATTCCCACCACAATGCAGATGAAAATACTTTTTCTCAAATCCCTCTAAACCTCCTAGTCTTTGCCTTAAATTTATGCCCCTTTCCTGAAGAAGGGCTTATGCCCGAAACGTCGATTCTCCTGTTCCCTGAATGCAGCCTGACCTGCTGCGCTATTCCAGCAACACATTCTCAGCTATGGATTCTTCAACTAAGGGAACAGCTGCTTTTTATTTATCTATCCATGCCCCTCAATCAGGAACCCCCTGCTCTAAAGGAAACAACTCGAGCCTATCCAGCCTCTCTCCATCACTGAAATGTTCTACCCAAGGCAACATTCTGGTGAATCTCCTCTGTACCTGCTCCCTTGCAATCACATCCTTCCTATAGTACAGTGAGTAGAACTGCACACAATATTCCAACTGTGGCCTAACTAAAATGCTGTACACCTCCAAAACAGTCTCCTTGCTCTTATAATCTGTGCCGTGACTGATAAAGGCAAGCATCCTGTACGCCTTCTTGACTACCCTATTAACCTCTCCTGCCACCTTCAGGGATCTTTGAACGAACACCCCAAGATTGCTCTGAGCAACTGTTGCAAACCCAGTGCAATCACGTCCTTCCTGTACTCTAACTGTTGCCTAACCAAAATCCTGTACAGCTCCAATATAATCTATCCGCTCTTATAATCAATGAAATGACTGATAAAGGCAAATGTCCCATATTCTTTCTTAACCTATTAACCTGTCCTGCCACCTTCAGGGATCTGTGCACAAGCAACCCAAGATCCCTATATTCCTCTGAGCTTCTTAGTATCCTGCCATTCACTGAGTGCACCTTTGTCTTATTAATTCTTCCAAAGAGCATCACCTCACACTTTTCAAAGTTAAAATTCCACCTGTCACTTATCTCCCACTGACCAACGCATCTATATGTTCCTGTAACCTACCACTTTTCTTCCTCACTATTAATCACCTGGCCAGCCTTTATGTCAGTTAGAAACTTATCATCTCTCCCACATTCTCAGCTGCATTATTTTGACATATCGTGACCAACAAGGGGCACAGCACTAACCATTGTGGTACGCCACTGCATACTGACTTCCAGTCGCACAAACAGCCTTCTACCACCACCCTCTGTCTCCTACCTCTAAGTAAAGTTTGGATCCAACTTGCCAAGTTACCCTGGATCCTTTCAGTGTTTACCTTCTTTATCAGTCTGCCAAGTAAGGTAAAGGGCCCATGGAGTTAGAGGCGTCGTACTAGCATGGATAGAAGATTGGCTATCTGGCAGAGAGTAGAGAGTGAGGATGAAAGGGCCCTTCTCAGATGGCAAACTGGTGACTAGTGGTGTTTGCAAGGGTTAGTGTTGGGACCACAACCTTTCACTTTATACATTAATGATGTAAATGAAGAAACTGAGGGCATTCCATCTGTGTTTGGCAGAGGGACAGGTAACATTGAGGAGGCAGGGAGGCTGCAGCATTTGGACAGGTTAGGATAGTGGGCAAAGAAGTGGCAGATGGAATACAACATGGAAAAGTGATGTACTGGCCCTGGAGCGGGTGCAGAGAAGGTTCACCAGAATGATCTCAGGAATGACAGGCGTAACATATGAGGAACATTTAAGGATTCTGGGACTATACTCAATGGAATTTAGAAGGATGAGGAGGGATCTAATTGAAGCTTACAGAACACTGAATGGCCTAGACAGAGTGGGCATTGGGAAGATGTTTCCATTGGCAGAAGAGACTGGGATCTGAGGGCACAGCCTTAGAATAAAGGGAAGACCCTTTCAAAAGGAGATAAGGAGAAACCTCTTCAGCCAGAGAGTGGTGACTCTATGGAATTCATTGCCACAGAAGGTTGTGGAGGCCAGATCATTGAGTAAATTTAAGACAGAGATAGATAGGTTCTTGACTGTCAAGAGGTTCGAGGATTATGGGGAGAAAGTGGGAAAATGGGGTTGCGAAACTTATCAGCCTTGATTGAATAGCAGAGCAGACTTGAATGGCCTAATTTCTGCTCCTATGTCTTTTGGTCTTATTTGGGACAGTAAAACAACAAAAAAGAACTATGGACGCTGAAGATCTGAAACAAAAACAGAAACTCCTGGAGAAAGCAGAGTCAACATTGAGTCCCTGTGGTCTCTTCATGGAATACAAATCTGTGCTGCTGTTCATCATGTGGTACTTTTTATCCTACAGTATAGCAGTCTTTAATTTGTTGTAATGCCTTTTGAGAAGTCTGGTGGCTGTGTAAAGCAGTACATAAATGTGGGTTTTTATTTTACGGCTGCCAAAGTAAAAACAATGTTGGATTTAAAAGTAGATGGTGGTGTTTCTACAGGATCAGTGCAGGGCCCATTCGTGAAAACAATTTGGAATTATGAATCTGAAGAACAATATCAAAACTTGTAGATGGCACTAAATTACAAGGTGTATTCATTATTGAGGAAGACACTGACAAACTTTCAGCATAGTCCTTAGAGTGGCAAGTGAATTGAACACTGTAATAACAGAGCAGTTAGAAATACATAATATGATCAGGCAGAGTCAGAATGGCTTTATTAAGTGGCAACCATATCTGACAAATGTATTAGTTCTTTGAGGAGTAAATGAATAGGACTGATAAAGGGAACCATAGATGCAATATATTTGGAGTTCCAAAAGTAATTTGGTATACAATTACTGTATACAAAGTAATTAATAATCTTAGACCCATGATGTTGTGAGTAATATATTAGAATGGATTCAGGATGGAGTAACCCTAATCAAAGAGAGAGATGGGATAAGGAAGGCATTTTCAGAATGCAACCTATAACTAATGGAGTGCCACACAAATCAGTGCTAGGGTCACAATTATTGACAATATATATTAATGACTTGGATGAGGGAAAGTGAATGTACTAGCCGAGGTTTTAGATGATACAAAAATAGGTGGAAAGCAAGTGGTGAGAATGATGAAAAGAGTCTGCAGAGACATATAGACAAGATAAGCAACTGAGCAAGGTTATCTATCTTGATAGATGATATAATGTGTTGATCACTCAGTCAGCATGGCACCTTCACCAAACTGGTGTCCATGCTGCAATCAGGGCCATGGTGGAGCAGATGATTGTATTGATGAAGATGAGGTTCTGTTGTTTGGATCAGATTTTGTTGGGGGGTGGGTGCTTCAGTATAGTCCAGACAAAGGGTGTCCCATCATCTTGGCATGCTGTGTTCTGTCCAACTGAAGCAGGCAATCAGGCAATAGATAGAGAGAACTGGAAAATGGGACCACGCCTTCAGAGGAAGATGAAGATGACCTTGGGAAGGAGGAAGCTTTCCTTCTGACAGAGCTCAACTATGTGCAGTGCTATAAGCCAAACAGGACCTAACTGACTTTTGAATGTGGATACAGAGGAACAGGGGCCAAATGCAGGCAAATGGGACTAGTTTGATTTGAAAACATGGTTAGTGCAGACTAGTTGGTCTAAAAGGTCTGATTCCACGTTGTAAGACTCTATGACTTTCTTATGACTCTATGACATCCAGTTTAAGTACATGGGAGCTGGGTGCAGCAGACCATCATGCAATGTTCAATAGTCATTGCTCAAGATGCCAGCATTTGATTTGCATTGTGAGGTCAAACTGCAGCCACTATTCATTTTGTTTATGCTTGCTTTTGCTGGCTGCACATAAAAGCTCAGCTTTGGAACTGTCTGATTGCTTACCTGTATGCAATGTTATCCTGTTGGATGATGGGAAGCAATGGGTCTCCACTGAGCACTGGAAACAGAGAAGCAGTGACTTAGAGAGGAGTATAGACAAAATGTAGTTAAGGACAGACCAACTGCATGGCCTGTTGGTTAAATAGCGATTAGAGTAGGATCACAGAGTTGTATGCATGAGGAAGTATCAGCCATGCCAGGTGTGTGCCATGAATAGCATGGTTTTATGACTACTGTGCCATTATGTTGCTGTTGAAGGGAATAACACATTACTTGTCTGGGTGCACAGCAGCCTTTTAAAGATGCCATGGGTAGCAGGGATGTTGGTCTTTTGGCAGCTATACGCTGAATGGAGAACTGTTCTAAGAATGGCATTTGATAACAAAGGCCTAGAATCTGACAAGAAGAGTGTCATGGGATTGGTAGGTAGTTAAAGAGGCAAAGTTTGTAGTATTTGGCAAGAAGAGGGAACTTTACTCTGTATCAAACTCCATGCTGTCCCTGTCCTGGGAGTGTTTGATGGGGGCAGTGTAGGGGCAGCTTTACTTTTTGGTTAGTTATAGTTTAAATAGATAGAGAGTGTTTCACTCTGTAACCGAGACTGTATTCTACTGTTCATAGAATCATAGAGTTCCTGCAGTGTGGAAAGAGGCCATTCAGCACATCAAATCTGCACTGACCCTCTGAAGAACATCCTACCCAGATTCAGTCCCTCTATCCCTGTAACCCCGTATTTCCCATGGCCAATCCACCTAACCTGCACGTCTTTGGATTTGATGGGAACAGTGTAGAGAAAACTTTATTATCAGTTTGTAAAATGTAATGGGAGGTTTACTGTTAATTTAATAGAGTAGGGAGATAGAAATATAAGAACTAGGAGCAGGAGTAAGCCATGTAGCCCTTTGAGGCTGCTCTGCCATTTAATATGATCATGGCTGATCTTTTTGTAGCCTCAGCTCCACTTACCCACCCGATCACCGTATCCCTTAATTCCTTTACTGTTTAAAAAATTATCTATCTTAGCTTTAAACATATTTACTGAGGAAGCCTCAACTACTTCACAGGGCAGGGAATTCCATAGATTCACAACCCTCTGGGTGAAGAAGTTCCTTCTCAGTTCAATTCTAAATCTGCTCCCCCTAATTTTGAGGCAATGCCTTCTTATCCTAGTTTCACCTGCCAGTGGAAACATCCTCTCTAATTCTATCTTATCTATTCCCTTCATGATTTTATGTGTTTCTATAACATCCCCCCCATTCTTCTAAATTCCAATGAATATAATCTTAGACTACTCAGTCTATCCGCATAAGCCAACCCCCTCAACTCTGGAATCAACTAAGTGAACCTCCTCTGCACCCCCTCCAGTGCTATTACATCCTTTCTCAAGTAAAGAGACCAAAACTGCACGCAGTACCCCAGGTGTGGCCTCACCAGCACCTTATATAGTTGCAGCATAACCTCCCTGCTTTTAAACTCAATTCTTTTAGCAAGGAAGAACTAAATTCCATTTGCCTTCTTAACTATTTGTTGCAATTGCAGACCAACCCCCTGTGATTCATGCACAAGGACCCTTAGGTCCCTCTGCACATGCTGCAATTTTTTACCATTCATGAAATAATCCTTTTACTGTTATTCCTACCAAAATGGATGACTTCACATTTACTAACAGTGTAATCCATCTGCAAGATCTTTGACCACTCATTTAAACTACCTATGTCCCTTTGCAAAATTTCACAGTGCTCTGCACACTTTGCTCCACCACTCAAAGTGTCATCCACAAACTTTGACACACTACATGTGGTCCCCAACTCCAAATCATCATTTTTCTGCTGTAGGGGAGTCTAAACCTCGAGGCTATTAATGTAAGATAATTATTGATAAATCTAATAAGGAATTCAGAAGGAATATCTTTCCTCAGAGGGTGGAGAAAATGTGAATCGTGCTACCACATAGAGTAACTGAATCAAAAAGAGGATATACTTACAGGGTATGGGTAAAAAGAAACAGAATAATTTATTTCATTAGAGAGTGAACATGAGGAGTGAAAGAATGTTCATGTGAAATATAAACATGCCATGGACCTATTGGGTTGAATGGCCTGTATGTGAACTTTAAAATCTATGTGAGATGAAGAGCAGAATGTGCAAACATGGTGTTTAAATCTATTCTGTTAAGAATTCTGCACAGGATTCCATCGAGGGTTGTCTAGCCTTTTGTGAAATAGGCTGAAAGGTTTGTGTAGACACATTCAAGGACTTAGCCTTGGTTGCTATGAATAAACAGGGCTGACATGAGGTCAAGTTTCAGAAATCTGTTAGAAGTGACCTTGGTCTATCAGTATCACTATGAAAACATTTTCATCCTGATGTAATTCTTTTAAGATTGAAAAATAATACATAATCTTTGAAAATTATGGCCCCTAGAGCTTCTATTTTAGTTGTGTCTCAACAATTAACTGTATAAGGAAGTTTTCTGAGAATTGTATCTCTTCCAAAAACAATAAAATTTGAAGCAGAACTAAGTTCTGGAATATAGAGCTCACAGGATAGTGGCAACAGGTTCAATAGTAACTTTGAAAGAGAAATTAGACATGTGCTTGAAATTAAAAATTGCAGGGTTATGGAGAATGGGCAAAGGAATGGAATGAAATTAATTTGTCTTTAAAACAGCTAACGTAAGCATGATGGAGCACATGCCCCACTTCTAAGCTGCATAATTTACAAAAATTCAGATGACTGCTTAAATTTTTGTTCCTTTCCTCTTATGTTCCATGTAATATTTTATGCTTGAGAGAGGAGCATGTAGCCTGCAACCCAAATCCCATTGTGTAGGTGGTGTGAGTATTTCAGGTTAATGCATCTTTCAATTTTTTTTTTTGCTTGCAGTGGAAAACAACTCAATGCACAAACTGAGTTCAAGACCAGGAGTTTCATAGACTTTTCCATCCGATCCACATTCACTTGATTCTCCTTATAGCCTTTGGTTTACAGAACTTGTGACAAGTAGGCAAATCAATACTCTTATCTCATGATATTGCTGTAAGATAACAAACCTTAAGCAAATGTACAAACATCCAAATACATAATTCATGAAAAATTACATTCTCACCAATCAAAAAAGTTTAGATTAGAATCCCTACAGTGTGGAAACAGGTCCTTCGGCCCAATGAGTCCACACTGACCCTCCGAAGAGTAACCCACCCAACACTATGGGCAATTTAGCATGGCCAATTCACCTGACCTGCACATCTTTGGACTGTGGAAGGAAACCAGAGCAAATCCACGCCGACACAGGGAGAATATGCAAACACCCCACAGACAGTCGTCCAAGGCTAGAATTGAACCTGGGACCCTGGTGCTGTGACGCAGCTGTAACCACTGAGCTACTATCTATCACTTCATTCCAAAACAGATATCTGATTCTCAAGTACTCTTCATTGTATCTATAATGGAATGGAGCAACATTTCTATTGGAAGTAAATTAAATGGATATCTTATTTGAATTTCAATCATACACTTCTAGTTAATAATTAAACTTTACTATCTACGTGAAAATAGAATTCAGAAATCCAAATATTGATACAGTGATGATTCAACAAAATATGGACAAATTCTGCCGAGATCATTGTCTCTTTTTGTGAGGAAGACATGTCATGATCCCACAACATTATAATGATAAATCTATGCTCATTATGTTGGTGAAGGGTGAAAGGGAAGGGAGTTTGAGTTCAGCAGGAGGCTGAGAAAAGACAGGTCTGGAGCAGGACAGGGTAGCTGTAGGGGAAAGGGAGGTCATGTGCAGAGTGGGATAAAGGAGTGGAGGGGGTCATGTGCAATGCAGAGGGTGGGAGATCCAAAGGAAGAGAAGGGACATGAGGTCTAGCAAAGGTTGGGGTGCAGAATGGTAAAAGGGAGTTACGTCCAGAGTGTTCATAGGGAAGGTTTCAGATTCCAGTTGTAAAGGGTGTAGGTTCAGCGTAGAGGAAGGGGTTGTCAAGTCTGGGAGTGAGGCAGGGTGTCAGGTCATGAACAGTGAGGTTAGGTCTGGGGGTTGTAAGTGGTCTGAGGAGATGTAGTTGTAGAAAATGTGAGGTAAGTATGGGATCTTACCTAGCCTGTTCACCTCTAAGGAGGAGCAGACAGCCACTGTGGCTGCCTTCTTTGCTAAACTTTAAAGTGTTCATTCATTTCACTGATAATTTCCACGATCTCTATTTCATTCAGATCTATAAGACCTTAAGACTTTGGAGCAGGAGATCATTTGCCCTATCAAGTCTGTCCTACAATCCAATGAGTCCACGGCTGATGGACTTTCCTGGTGTTTCTGTCTAATTCCTGATTCCCTTTCTGATTAAATCTGTGTCTATATGTCAGCCTATATTACACAGATTCACTGTCCTCTGAGACAAGAAATTCCTCCTCATCTCTGTTTTATAACTTTACTCTGAGTTTCTGTCCTCTGGTTCTAAACTCCACACAAGGGACAACAACCTCTCAGCATCTAGCCTGTGAAGCCCCATAAGAAACTGATCTGTTTCAATAAGGTTGTATTTCATTCTTTGCAACTCCATTGAGTACAAGCCTACCCTACCTAACCTCTCCTCACGAGAAAATCTCACTCTGGATATCATTATCCAAATAGTTGCCCTGCAATTCTGCCAAATCATTTTGTTTTGTAAAACGGACAATTTCCTAGCTACCATCAGTCCTGAGGACCTGAAACATTAATTTCTCTTCACAGATGCTGCCAGACCTGCTGAGCTTTTCCAGCAACTTCTGTTTTTGTTTCCTCTCCCTTCTAAATAGTTTAAAGTCCTCTCTAAGGGCCTAGTTATTTGATATGCTAGGACATTGGTCCCAACGTAGGTCACATGAAACTCGTCAGACCTGAGCAGCTCTCTTTTAACCCTGTACTAGTGGCAGTGCCGCATTAACTGAAACTCATTCGTCCCACACCAATCTTTGATTCTTGCAATTCACTCTTTGATCTTATTTACCCTCTACCAGTTTGATTGTAGCTCAGATAATAATCCTGAGATTATACTTTGGAGGTTCCGCTTTATCATTTAGCTCCTACCTCTTCAAATTCTTTCAGCAGAAGCTCCAAATCTATCAATATCACTGATACCAACATGGATGACAACAACTGAATCCCTCTCCTCCCACTCCAAGTTCCTCCCCAGCCCTGAGGAGATGTTCTTTTCAATGGTACTAAGCAGGCTTCTCAATTTGGGCTCACGGTAATGGAGATTATCTCACTAATTATAATATCCCTTATTTCCACCACTCACTTGAATGGCACCCTGTACCAAGGTGGCATCGTCAGTGTGCTCATCAACCCTGCAGTCTCCACTTTCATTCACACATCTTGCAAGGATCTCATAACTGTTGGTCAATTGCAAGGGCTGATGCTCCATGAACAGTACTCCCAGGTCTTCACCTTTGCCTCACCTGCAGTCACACTTTTCTTCCCCAATCATATATCAAATTTGAATTTGAATTACCTAGTCTGACAAGTGTGACTGCATCATGGAATGTCCATTTAACATGTCTTTGATGTATGAGTCAGTGTCTATAGCTCCAACTCCACCTCCATAACTCTGATCCTAAATCCCTTAAACTCAAAATACTTATTACATTGATCCCCTTGGTGTACAGCAGCTCCCACATTCTGCAGGAGCAACACCTCAGTCCTGTATTTAATTTAATTTATTTATGAATTACTCTAGTGTTTGCTACTCTTTACCTTAGTTCAATTTTAAAAATAGTTCTTTGAAAGGAAACACCATAACCAATCTTATATTTGTCCAGTTCTTTTTATTCACTTGTGGGACGTGGACATCAGTGGTTGGCCAGCATTTTTATTGCCCTGAGAAGGCAGCCATAAGCTGCATTATTGACCCAATGGCAGTGAAAGAACGGTGATATATTTTCAAGTCAGGATGGTGAGGGGCTTAGAGAGGAACATGCAGATGGTGGTGCTCCTATGTATCTGCTGCCCTTTTCCTTCTAGATGGAAGTGATCATGAATTTGGAGGGTGCTTTCTAAGGATTTTTCGTGAATTTCTGCAATTCTTTTTGTAGATTGTACACATTTTAACTGAATAAAAAGATTACAAACTGAAGACCATCCTGAAATAACTCCATAGAGGCTGGTATTGCATCACCAAGTCACCCCTTATTTACATGTGGAAAGTCCTTTACACTGTTCCAGCTCCCTCAAAGCCAGCTCTCAGACTGTCAGGATATCTGTCCCTGCTGTTCTTACCTAGACAGGCAGGAGGCTGAAAAAACACACCAAGCCAGGCAGCATTGGGAGGTGGAGAGGTTGATATTTTGCATGTAACCCTTCTTCAGGACCCGAAACGTCAACTGACTTGCTTGAAGTCACCAGTCACATCAACTGTGTGGTGTAAACTCTTTTGGAGCTGCTCTGAGTCACTTCTTAGCTACAGTAATCACCACTTCATTTAGACAAGGCATTTCAGGTGACGACCACAATCAGGGTGCTTTTTTTTAAAATAGGCTATTTTAACTCAAAGGCTACTGTCTGAATTTGACTTTAACTTTAAAATTGAACTGTGAAAACATATACCAGTTGAATTTCTACTTTGAACCATATTTCCAGATATACTCACTCGATATTATCAGGCTATCAAGTTGCTGCATGCTAGATGCATAGCTAATATTTCAATTGGAGTGATGCTGAGAGCCTCTCCAGAACTACTGAGTGGGGACTATCGCAAGGCTAAACTTGTAGCTGAGGTGACATCAACCCTCTCAAAATCCCCAGGCCAGTTGAGCATCAATGTTGCTAAACCATTGTATTGATATAAGAAAGGAGATTGGACATCTCCTTGAGGATAATCCCGCTCAGGTTCTTGCTGCATTTACTGTGTTTGGTGCCTCAGCCAAACATAAATTTCAAGGGCTTCTTCAATGGAAAAGATCCAGTTAAATCTGGTCACTTGGTTGCTGCATCTTGGCAAAGAAAGCCAGCACGTTCATAGGGGCTATTTTTCTCACAATTTGCTCTATTGTCCCAAATATGGGCCTGCAGAGTGGTGATTGGAATATTTCCAAGAAAAAATCCCCGAAGTACGAGCAGTTTTTGAGAACTTTACATATTTTCAAAGAAATTACCAATGCTATTGGTTCTTATATAAAGTGTTGCACATCCTTCTAAGATGAGGATATAACTGTGAGGAATGTAACCTTTGTACAGAAATCTTCCACGGAGAATATAATTAGAGAAATTCTGCTGTTTTAGAATGTTGTGCTGATGACCTAACTAAGAGCAATCCTTTTGCCCATGTTTGTTATTGCACTGTAAAATGATGCATTGTGGTAACTTTTCTGTTTTACTTCAACGAAATTTTAAATGAAATAAATATTAATCCTGTTGTAACATTATGGCTCAGATCTTCTGATTACCACCAGAACAGATCCAGTTGACAGCAATCCTATTAAACATTACCCACTTACCTGTCAATGATTTTTCACAGCCAGTATTCCAAGTCTCATTCATTCCAACGCAACCCAATTAGAAGTCCACTCAGTACAGAATCAGCATTGGGTGCCAAGACACACCCCTGTTATATTGCCACCAGTTGCTATCAAATGGAGTTTAAGAGTCCCAAAGACACTTTGACAAGATATTGAAATGAAGGAAATTATGTACAGTATATGGATGAGGAAGTAAAGTGGTAGATAATTGGGTGATAAGGAAAGGTAAGTTGAAGGGATAGTATGGTATGCAGGAGGGTGGGTGATGAAGAAGGGTGACAGTTGGACAAGGTTAGCAAGTGGGTGAGGGCATAAAGTCAGTTAGGAGAAAGTGAGGTCTGCAGATGCTGGAGATCAGAGTTGGAAATGTGTTGCTGGAAAAGCGCAGCAGGTCAGGCAGCATCTAGGGAACAGGAGAATCAACGTTTCGGGCATTAGCCCTTCTTCAGGAATGAGGATTTGATGGCGTTTTTACAGGGGGCAGGATGGGAGGAGGTGTAGTCCAGGTAGCCGTGGGAGTCGGTCGGTTTGTAGTAGATGTCCGTGTT
>NC_057721.1:7603273-7610098 GCF_004010195.1 Chiloscyllium plagiosum
GGTTGGGTCGGTGGGGTGTGTGGATCTGACAAGGGGGTCGCGGAGGGAGTGGTCTCTACGGAAAGCTGATAGGGGAGGGGAGGGAAATATATCCTTGGTGCTGGGTCTGTTTGGAGGTGGCGGAAGTGACGGCGGATGATGGGCTGTACATGGAGATTGGTGGGGTGGTAGGTGAGGGCCAGTGGGGTTCTGTCCTGGTGGCGGTTGGAGGGGCGGGGTTCAAGGGCGGAGGATCGGGAAGTGGAAGAGATGGGGTGGAGGGCATCGTCGACCACGTCGGGGGGGAAATTGCGGTCCTTGAAGAAGGAGGCCATCTGGGTTGTGCGTTTTTGGAACTAGTCAAAAAAGACTTGTTCAGGAAAGATGAGTCATTACTGTTTCCAGAATATGCTGCTTAGATCTGCAGGATGTATTGCCCACAGTCACAAACCAGCTAACAGAATGGAAAACCTTGGTAAATAAAGTTATCACATAGTTCACATGGAGACACAAAGCAATGCCATCTTCCAGCTTGAAAAAAAAACTAACAGGAAGGAGCTGAGGCCAAAACAGTGTATGATTTTAAGAAGAGTTGGATATTAGCACTTGGGGCTAAAAGGATCAAAGGATATGTGGGTAAAAGTATCAAGCCATTGAGTTAATGATAAGTTTTGATCATAATGAATGGCGAAACAGACTTGAAGGCCTGCACAGCCTATTCTTGTTCTTATTTGCTATACAAAGGTACACTCTGAACTGTGATATGTCACTCGTGTTACCTGCTGCAGCCCTAAATGTACCCACAGAGTAGACACTAAGGATTGGATAAATGCAAGGTATTGCATTCTGGTAAAACAAACAAGGGCAGGACTTATACAATTAATGGTAGGTCCCTGGGGTAGTGTTGTAGAAAGAAGAGTCCTTGGGGCTTCAGGTACATAATTCTTAGAACTTTCCATCACAGGTAATTAGAACTTTACATCACAGATAGTCAGGGTGATTAAGGAGGCATTTAGCACACTTGCCTTAATTGCTCAGATCTTAGAGTATTGGAGCTGGGACATCACGTTGAGGTTGTGTAGGACTTTGATGAGGCCTCTTCTGGAGTACTGTATGCAGTTCTAGTTGCCCTGTTATAGAGAGGATATTATTAAACTGGAGAAGGTTGAGAAAAGATTTACCAGGATGTTTCCAGAAATTAAGAGTTTGAATTATACAAATAGGCTGGGACATTTTTTACTGGGGTATAGGAGGTTGAAGGGTGAGCTTATAGCATTTCATAAAATCATGATGGGCGTAGTTAAGGTGAATAGCAAAAGTCTTTTCTCTAAGGTGGGGCATATTTTTGAGGTGAGAGGAAATAGATTTAAAATGGACACAGAGTGTGGTTCATGTGTGGAGTGAACTGCCAAAGGAAGTGGTGGATGCAGGTACAGTTACAACGTTTAAAAGACATTTGGATAAGTACATGAATAGGAAAGGTTTGAAGGGATATGGGCCAATGTAGGCAGGTGGAAATGTGGTAGGTGTGACCTAGTTGGACCAAAGGGTCTGTGCCCATGTTGTATGACTCTGTTAGTCTAAGGCTCTATGGTGGTGGTGACATTGATAGCCTTGGGAATGTTGTCAATTTGCTATTGCAATGTTTGGGTTGTGGCTGCAGCAGGTAACCCATGGCCCAATGATAAGCTTCTCAGTGAAGCACAAAAGCCACTAATGTAGCACCTCTTGGATACTGAGGGATGAGAATTGCTCCATATGATTGGGACTGGGCCTGGCCTCATCCTCTTCTCTTGTTCTCATCTGCTTCTAATCTCTCCTCAATGCTCAGACAGTTCTACCAGAACACTTATATTGTGAAAGCAGTCCTAAACAATGCAATACCAGCAAAACAATATTCTCAGGAGTCATAAGTAAGTTTTCCCAGTCAGAAAACAGGTCAAGGGAAGGTTAACCAGCACTATTAAGTGAAAAACCAGCAACCAGCTTTTCTCAAGCAAGCTGGAATCTTTTCACCACTGAATGGGAGTACGCCAGCGAAATAAAGTTTTCTCATGGTTTCACATTAGCCACACATTAATGGGATAAAATCTCCCAGGATTTTGTAAACACTGCCCATTTTACTCAAGCTGTCACTTGTTGCACCTGATGACCTCCTTGGTCTATGGGGATCCAACAGAGAGGAGAATCTGAGAGCCTGTTTATTGTGGCTATTGTCATAAAGGGGAAATATAGATAATTCACTGCCTGACCAAAAATCAGGCCAAACACCTGCCTTATGCATTCATGTGTAGCTGACTGTGAGGATCCAAAATTTGAATTTAGGCAACAAAAATATGTAGATTTTTATTATAACAAAATGGTTTCTCGATTTAAAATACTACAAAATGGCCTGTGAATCATACTGCTGATTTGCAGAATTAAGTTGCAGTTCAAAGATAAGAGGACAATAGAGTTTTCAAAAGCTGAACACTGACACATTAATTGACCATTTGAACAAACCTTGAACCAGTACATGGCATGACAATTTACATAAATAAAATATCTTTTAGCATAGAATACCATTGGATTAGCCTGTCTTCAATCATGTCACCTTATTACAGTTGATTGGACCTTCCTTGTAATCAAGAACCCTTTCCCAGAAATATCATTGGATTAACTTGCTGTAAATCACGTCACCTTATTATGTGATTGGTCTTTCTTGTATTTAAGGCTGTACTATTTCTTAAGACAATATATAAATAATGTGTAATTTTCAAGTGTGATTGCACAACTGCACCACGGAACACAGAAGCTTCAATCTCTGTGTTGCTGGATAGAATTGCGTCAAGGTACCTTAATTCAATAAATTAATGACCCTTCTTTTTAAATAGACTACATTTGTCGATTCTTTTGACTGATCTCGAACCAAGAGGCCCCTCTTGAGTGGACGCAGATCTTCAACTGCAAGACACTTACTATATCTCCAGCCGAAAACCTGAGGGTGGGAATGAACTTCACAGCCACAGGCTGCCAAGATGGAGATTTTCTTCTACAAGGTTACAGATTTCCATAACTACCTGATGTGAAACTTCTGCCGGCAGAAGCACTGCAGTTCTGAGCAGTGTTCTGAGCTGTTATATGTATACCCTGATCATAAGACATTTCATGTTTAAGGACTCCACATGTGCTGTGTCTACGATGTTATGACCCTGCCTGTCAGTTAGTCTGCTACAGAATTGCAGGCTGAACACACAGAAATCGTTTGGTTCCTGCAATATTGGCTTCATAATTTGCCGCGTGGTTTGCTGTTTCAAATAAACTGAACTAACCCACAGAGTTAATTAATCCCAGAAAGATGTTTGATAATTATCATGAGTGGTACAGTGCCAGAACCCAGTTAGAGTCATAGAGATGTACAGCACAGAAACAGACTCTTCGTTCCAACTCATCCATGCCGACCAGATATCCTAACCCAATCTAGTCCCACCTGCCAGCTCCGACCCTATATCTATATCTCTCCGATCCTTCCTATTCATATACCCATCCAGATGCCTTTTAAATGTTGTTAAATTGTTGTAGTAGCTTCCACGACTTCTTCTGGCAGCTTATTCTATACACATACCACCCTCTGTGTGAAAAGGTTGCCCCTTAGGTCTCTTTTATACCTTTCCCCTCTAACACTAAACCTATGCCCTCTAGTTCTGGACTCTCCCCCCCCCAGGGAAAAGACCTTGTATATTTATCCTATCCATGCCCCTCATGATTTTATAAACCCCTATAAGATCACCCCTCAGCCTCCAACGCTCCAGGGAAAACAGCCCCAGCCTGTTCAGCCTCTCCCTATAGCTCAAATCCTCCAACCCTGGCAATATCCTTGCAAATCTTTTCTGAACCCTTTCAAATTTCACAACATCCTTCTGATAGGAAAGAGAGCAGAACTGCACGCAATATTTCAGCAGTGGCCCAAACAAAGTCCTGTACAGCCACAACATGACCTCTCAATTCCTGTACTCAGTACTCTGAAAGCATACCAGACATCTTCTTCACTATCCTAACTACCTGCGACTCCACTTTCAAGGAGCTATGAACCTGCACTCCAAGGTCTCTTTGTTCAGCAACACTCCCTAGGATCTTATCATTAAGTGTATAAGTCCTGCTAAGATTTGCTTTCCCAAAATGCAGCACCTCACGTTTATTTAAATTAAACTTCATCTGCCAGCTCTCAGCCCATTGGCCCAGCTGGTCAATATCCTGTTGTAATCTGAGGTAACCTTCTTCGCTGTCCACTACACCTCCAATTTTGGTGTCATCTGCAAACTTACTAACTGTAACTCTTATGCTTGCATCCAAATCATTTATGTAAATGACAAAAAGTAGAGGACCCAGCACCGATCCTTGTGGCACTCCACTGGTCACAGGCCTCCAGTCTGAAAAACAACTCTCCACCACCACCCACTCTGTCTTCTACATTTGAGCCAGTTCTGATATCTAACCTTGCTAACCAGTCTCCCATGGGGAACTTTGTTGAACGCCTTACTGAAGTCCATATAGATCACATCTACGGTTCTGCCTTCATCAATCTTCTTTGTTACTTCCTCAAAAAATTTAATCAAGTGTGTGAGACTTGATTTCCCACACACAAAACCATGTTGACTATCCCTAATCAGTCCTTGCCTTTCCAAATACATGGATATCTTGTTCCTCAGGATTCCCTCCAACAACTTGCCCACCACCGACGTCAGGCTCACTGGTCTATAGTTCCCTAGCTTTTCCTTACCACCATTCTTAAACAGTGGCACCACATTAGCCAACCTCCAGTCTTTTGGCATCTCACCTGTGACTATCGATGATACAAATACCTCAGCAAGAGGCCCAGCAATCACTTCTCGAGCTTCCCACAGAGTTCTAGGGTACACCTGATAGGGTCCTGGGTATTTATCCACCTTTACCCATATCAAGACATCCAGCACTTCCACCCCTGTAATCTGGACATTTTGGAAGATGTCACCATCTATTTCCCTACAGTCTATATCTTCCATATCCTTTTCCACAGTAGATACTGATGCAAAATACTTATTTAGTCTCTCCCCTATTTTCTGCAGCTCCACACAAAGGCTGCCTTGCTGATCTTTGAGGGGCCCTATTCTCTCCCTAGTTACCCTTTTGTCCTTAATGTATTTGTAAAAACTCTTTTATATCTCCTTAATTCTATTTGCCGAATAACTGAGATCTCCTTACAAATTTGTTTCTCAATTTCCCTCTGACTATTAGGAGGTCTAATATACGATCCCATTAAGGTGATCATCCCTTTCTCATTTTTCTGTTCCACCCAAATAATGCTAACCTTTATTAGAAACACCACCACCCCCCCTCCTCTCTTGCCTCCCTTTCTCTTTTTCTGTAGCATTTGTATCCTGGAACATTAAGCTGCCAGTCCTGTCAATCCCTGAGCTACATTTCTGTAGTTGCTATGATATCCCAGTCCCACGTTCCTAACCATGCCCTGAGTTCATCTGCCTTCCCTGTTAGGCCCCTTGCATTGAAATAAATGCAGTTTAATTTATCAGTCCTACCTTGTTCTCTGCTTTGTCCCTGCCTGCCCTGACTGACTCGCCTTTGTTCTCAACTGTACTAGTCTCAGATTGATCTCTTTTCTCACTATCTCCCTGGGTCCCCCCCCACCCCGCCTACCGTCCTTCTTGTACAGGTCACTTCTACCCCAAAAGAGATTCCAATGATCCAAAAATGTGAATCCTTCTCCCACACACCTCCTCAGCCATGCATTCATCTGTTCTATCCTCCTATTCCTACCCTCACTAGCTCGTAGCACCAAGAGGAATCCTGATGAAGGGCTTATGCCCAAAACGTCGATTCTCCTGATGCTGCCTGGCCCCCTGCTGTGCTTTTCCAGCACTACACTCCCGACTCTGATCTCCAGCATCTGCAGTCCTCACTTCCTGCTTGTTATGTGCCTGTGCAAATATTTAATGTAGACGAGACCGGCTTATTTTGGAAAAGAATGCCTGAAAGGACATACATTTCAAAAGAGGAGAAAACTGCTCCAGAGCATTAGGCATCCAAGGATAGGCTAACATTATTGCTTGGTGGTAACGCATGCGGGGATTGCAAGTTTAAGCCTATGCTTGTGTACCTCTCCCTAAATCCGAGGGCACTAAGCCAATCATCAAGGCATCTCTTCTCGTTATTTGGAAGGCAAGCATGAAGGCTTGCATAACAAAAGCTCTCCTCAAAGACTGGTTCCTGAACTTTATTGTTCCTGCTGCTGAATATTATTGCTTGGCCAAACAGATTCCTTTCAAAATTCTCCTTGTGCTTGACACGCCCCGGAGATCCTGGCACTTTAGATGACCTTCACCCCCATGTAAAGGTCATCTTTTTACCACCCTACACCACATCACCACTTCAGCCAATGGATCAGGGAATCATAGCTCCCTTTAAGGCTTACTATTTACGCCAGACCTTCTCACCTCACCATCAAGCCAGCAGATAAAAGGGCGCAGTGGTAGTCTGGCGCACTGACCTCTACACCGCTGAAGCCAAACGCCAACTCGAGGACACCTCTTCCTACTGCCCCCTCGACCATGACCCCACCCCCCCATCACCAAACCATCATCTCCCAGACCATATAGAACCTCATCACCTCAGGAGATCTCCCACCCACAGCTTCCAACCTCATAGTCCAGGAACCCCGCACTGCCCGGTTCTACCTCCTTCCCAAGATCCAAAAGCCTGACCACCCTGGCCGACCCATTGTCTCAGCATGCTCCTGCCCCACTGAACCCACCTCTACCTACCTCGACACTGTCCTATCCCCCCTAGTCCAGGAACTCCCCACATACATTC
>NC_057721.1:7611757-7618450 GCF_004010195.1 Chiloscyllium plagiosum
ATTTTTTGTCAGTATTCACACTAGAAAAAGACAATGTTGTTGAGGAGAATACTGAGATACAGGCTACTAGACTAGATGAGATTGAGGTAAAAACAATGACTGCAGATGCTGGAAACCAGATTCTGGATTAGTGGTGCTGGAAGAGCACAGCAGTTCAGGCAGCATCCAAGGAGCAGCGAAATCGACGTTTCGGGCAAAAGCCCTTCATCTCTCATTGCAACTCCCAGGTCATTTCCTTTGCCCTGAAGCTCTTCAACCATGTTGTGAAACAAACTTACTATGCTATTTTCTCCCTGCCCCCACCCTCCTCTCACTTATCTCTCCACGCTTCAGGCTCTCTGCCTTTATTCCTGATGAAGGGCTTTTGCCCGAAACATCGATTTCGCTGCTCCTTGGATGCTGCCTGAACTGCTGTGCTCTTCCAGCACCACTGGCAGTCAGGGCTACCCAAGATGATGAAATGACCTTAAAGGAATTCTGGAGGAATTACAACATCTACAATGGCATCAAAAATATTGCAGGTTCATGGGAGAAAATGAAGAATACCAACATGAAAGGTGTCTGGAACAAGTTGTGCCCCTAATTTGCATATGGTTCTACAGAGTTTAGCGTGAGGACTTTGCCGAAGCCAGGAAAGCTGTGGTTGATGTTGGTAACAAGCAACTGCAGTTAAACATCAATGAAGATATTTGAATTCCATGCCAAAGAACTGACCAATGAGGACCTTATGGAGCTGGAGCAGCAGATGATAGAATTTGAGGAAGAAGGCCCAATGCTAGAAAAACCAGAACCTAAGAAGTTTTTGATGAAGGAATTAGCTGAAAGCCTTTCGTCTCATTGAAGCAGGGATGGCAAAGTTAGAGGAGCAAGATCCTAATGCGGAGAGGTCCACCAAAGTTTACTGGATCGTTACCGATGGCCTCAGCTGCTACAAGGCAATTTATAATGAGAAAAAGAAATGCTTTGTTCAAGCCACGCTTGATGTTTACTTTAAGAAATTGACTTCAGCACCAGGCCCATCCTCTCCAACACCACACCCATCATCCAATTAATAAAGTCATCTTAATTGTTAATTGTAATTCCAGCATGGAGAACACCAATTGGAATGAAGGTCAGTGTTAACCTTTCAACATTATCTTTTCTTTTCTATCTAAACAGTTTAAGAAATTTTTAAAAATGTTTTAGGTAAAAAATATACCACATACTAAGTCAAACATTTGACTAATTGACATTAGATGTGAACCATATGTAACTGTTCCAAATTACATATAAATTTGACTTACAAATAGCCTTAAGAACAGAACTCGCTCATAGACTGGGGACTTCCTTGGTCTTGGATAAATGACTTGGATAAAAGGGGTGACTGTATCATAGACAAATTTGTAGATACTACAAAAACAAATATGAAAGATAAGTTTTTTGGGGGGCACAAAGAGTCTGCAAAGGTACATACATAGCTAAGTGAGTGGACAAAATTAGTCAGGTGGGAGGCGTGAAGTTTTCCACTTTGGTAGGCAAATACAAAGCCAAATCTTATTTAGAAAGAAGTAAATTGCAAGATGCCACAGTGTAAAGGGCAAGGAATTCTCCTGCTGAATACCACACACTGCCTCCTTCAGCTGATGAATCAGGACCCCTTCAGTTTGAACAGCAACTGGAAGAAGCACTGGAAATGGCAATTGCACAGAATTTACTCTGGTTGGTGATTTCAAATTCCATCACCATGAATGGCTGAACAGCACCATTCTTCACATTGAGGATACTATCTTGCATTGGAAATGTAGTTGTGCTAAATGAGATAGATCTCAAAATGATCTGGCATTGCAAAATTTGGTATCTATGAGGTTGTCAGAAGCAGCAAAATTGAATTGAACCACAATCTGTAACCTTATGGCTTGACATATCCCCCACTGTACCATCACCATCAAGTTGGAGTTTCAATCCTAGTTCAAGACACATCTGGAACAGAATCAGGCATATCTAAAAATGAGGTGTCAACCTGGTAAAGCTACAATACACCACTTATATGCTATTGATTTTATAGTGTCTCTCCATTTCCTTCCTACTAAAATGAAACACTTGTTTATTTCTCTGGATGGAACTTCACCTTTCCCCTGTTTATCCATTCCATTAACCTGCCTACATCCTTTTGAACTTACAAATAATCTTCCTCAAAGTTCACAATGCTTCTATGTTTCATGTCAACTGCAAATTTTGAAATTGTGCCCTGTAGATCCAGGTCCCAACACTCACACTCCAGTACAGTTCACCATTCCCAAAAAATGCCCATTAACCATTGCTGCCTGTTTCTTGCCAGTCAACTTGTTTTTGCTATTGGTCCTTTATTCCTTGAGTTTACAGGTCTGTATTGATTGCATTTTGTATGTATATTTAGCACAAACTTACCAACTGATTAATCAAGCATAAGAAACACTGAAACTCTGTAATATTAAAGGACTGTGGGAAATCCTTGAAGACTTTGATTTCTGAGAGGTCAGTCTAGATGCCTGATGCATTAGCATTACCGAAAAAGTTGGTACACACAATTATGAGCACATTGTTGTATGGCCTGCAGGATGCAAGTATTGCAACTCTGCTCTGATCCAATATCATGCTCTAAAATGTTAGAAAGAGGCATGTCCATGTGGCTTCATGCCCTTCCAAATGATGGTATGTTGAAAACTCACAGGCAGTATGGCAGTTCCAAATCCGAGCTGATGGAAGGAATAGCATCAAAGGATGTGGTAAATGTCAACAATAATTTGGGTTGGTCTACCAATGGTAACTGCCAGAATCTGTTGTTTGCATTCAGGCTGTTAAAAATCCAACTCCTTGCTAGTTTTGTTAGGCTTTCATCCAAAAATGGACCTTCAATTTCTCAGCCTTGTTCAACTGCATAAGGTCCACTATGACGTGAAGTGAACTATGGAGTTACTGCACAGAAACCATGTCTAAGCACCAATGAATGGGTTGTGTTAGTAGTGATATTACTGCCCAGTGTAGCATAGTTTCAATTTCTGGTCTAAATTTTACAAAAGCAAATGAGGAACCTTTTTTGGAATGAACAAACATAATGGTTTGGCATCTGGTCTTGATGTAATCTGGGTAGTCATTTGCAGCTCCACAGATTTTTAATTAGTTTGGAAATTTTAATCCGAGTTTCTCCCATTTGACCTGGCTGTTTAGCTCTTGGACAGGTTCCAAATGTGAGCATGCTGTCCAGTTTCATAATGTGCAGTACTGATCTTGAGTATCAGAAGAGATTCTGTAACGTTTTTTCATTACATTGAAAAATAGCAGTCAACTGCCCCTTCACCTAAACCCTCAGCTGAATGCTCCAGGACCATGCAGTCTTAAAGTTGATCACAGGAGAAAATCAGGTTTCAGTCACTGTATCATGTCAGAAAGACATGCTCCATATGAAATTTGAGGCAATTCGTCATAAAGATCCTGCTTGGATTTTGCAGCTTCGCCTAAGAAAGGCACTTCATGTTTCATCTGCATTCTCTGTTTTCAGGGCACTGATTAACCTAACTGATCGTCATTTAAATTTTTGAATGAGTATTAGATGTTTCCTGGTGCAGCATACTGTTTTAAAATGCCCCTGCCTCTTGCAAGAGGCAATGTGCATTAAAGACTAGGCAAGCTTGGGTATTGCATTTGCCTGCCACACTGCAGACATGATAGACAGGCAGGAGGCAGGGAGAATGCAGCAAGCCAGGCAGCATCAGGAGATGGAGAAGTTGATGTTTCAAGGGTAACTACACCTGAAACATCGGCTTCTCCACCTTCTGATGCTGCCTGGCTTGCTGTGTTCTTCCAGCTTCCTGCCCATGTATTTTGGATTCCAGATTCTGCAGTTTTTTTGTCTCTAACACTGCAGACATGAGGCAATGGTGGTAGCTATGCCTTCTGCCTTCTTGCTGTGAAATGTCGCAAGTACTCTGGGGCACTCCCACCTCCGCATCTAGCTAACACCTGGTATGTGTAAGGAATCAAAATTAGCCAAAAATTAAAAACAGCTCAAAAATGATCCTTCTGATATTTAAAAAAGAAAAGAATTAACAAACTAAGTATTGGTCTAATTGAAAATGATTCTGGGGAATTAATATTCAAAGATCAAAAGATGCAGATGAATTAAATAAGTCATTTTGTTGTACTTCATTAAAAGGGATACAAGTAACATCCTGGAAATAGCTGAAAATCAGGAACTGAAGGAAGGCAGGAACTCCAGAAAATTACAATTACCATGGACACAACACTGAATAAATTGTCAGAACTGCAAGTTGACATGTCTTTAGGTCTGGTAACATCAAATTATCAAAACGCTTTGCACTCAGTGACATTTCCTTTAGATAAGAAAATAGCCAATGTAACATCTTTGTTCAAAAAAGAAAGCAAAACACAGAACATTACAGATCAATTTGCTTAACTACAGTCATAGGAAAATGCCAGAAGTTATTATTAAAGACATTTATAACATTTAAATAGGTTCAATGTGATTAGGTTGATTTTGTTAAAGGGAAATCTTGTTGAACTAACTTACTGAAGTTCTTTGAAGTAACTTGTGCTGTGGTTAACAGAGAACGACTGGGTATGTTGTACTCAGATTTCCAGATGACTTTTGATACATCAAAGGTTATTGTGGAAAATAAAAGCTTGTAGTGTAGGGATATCATTGGTAATGGATAGAAGGTTGGTTAGCTAACAAGAATCTAGAGAGTAGGAATAAATGAATCTTTTTCAGAATATCTCAAGTGGTGCACCATAGGGACCTGAGGCCTCAACTCTTTGCAATTTGTATAAATGATTTGGATGAAGGGACCAAAGATATGGTAAATAAATTTGCTGATGACACAAAGATAGGAAGGAAATGAATTATAGGGCAGCACAGTGGCTCAGTGGTTAGCACTGCAACCTCACAGCGCCGGGTTCAATTCCAGCCTTGGGCGATTGTCTGTGTGGAGTTTGCACATTCTCCCACGTCTGCGTGGGTTTCCTCTGGGTGCTCCAGTTTGCTCCCACAATCCAATGATGTGCAAGTCAGGTGAATTGGCCATGCTAAATTGCATGTCGTGTTAGGTTCATTAGTCAGAGGGAAATGGGTCTGGGTGGATGACTCTTCAGAGGGTCAGTGTGGACCTTTTGGCCCAAATGGCCTGTTTCCACACTGTAGGGAACCTAATCATGAAGAGAGCATAAGGAGCCTACAAAGGGATACAGATCAGTTAAATAAGTGGGAAAGTGTGAATCTGTCTATTTGAGCAGACAGACTAAGAATAAGTATATTATCTAAATAGTGAGAGATGCAGAGCTGTGAGATGAAGAGAGATCAAGGTGTCACTGTGAATTAATTACAGAAGGTTAGTATGCAGGTACACCAGTAATCAAGAAAGCTAATAGAATGTTATATTTTATTGTGGAGAAATTGAGCAGGGAGGTTATGCTTCAGTTATATTACATTACCCACGGAGTGGTGAGCCTGTGGAAATCTCTGCTGCAGAAAGCAGTTGAGGTCAAAACATTGAGTGTTTTTGAGAAGATGTTAGATATAATCTTGATTTCTTGATTGTCAAGGGGATTAAGGGTTACAGGGAGAAAGTGGGTGAATGGGGTTGAGAAACCTATCAGCCATGATTGAATGGCACAGCAGTCTCAATGGGCTGAATGGCATAAATTCTGCTTCTATATCTTATTGTCTCAGGTCATGGCTCAGCTTCCAGCATGAACTGTGGGACTGATGCGCACTCTGCTTTACAGAAACCTGGCTCAACCCATCCACTTACGACTGAGCACTTCAGGCTGATGGTTTTTCTATCCATCGTTTGGACTGTACACTGTCCTCAGGTAAGACAATGGGTGGAGGGGTTTGCTTTTTAATCAAAAACTTGTGGTGCATGGACATTGCAACCCTGGGCAGCCATTGCTCCCTAAACCTTAAATTCCTCACCATCAAATGCTGCCCCTTCTATCTACCACGGGAACTTACCACTGCTATTCTAACTGCCGTGTACATACTGCTACAAGCAAAGGTTGAGGGAAGTTCTGGATGTGCTGTACTCCACCACCAACACCCTGGAGACAGAACAGCCCGAGGCCCTGTTTATTATAACTGGTGACTTCAAAATGGCCAATCTAAGGAATGTGTTGCCCAAGTACCACCAGAACATTTCCTGCCCCACCAGGGGCCCAAACATTTTAGACCACTGCTACACCACTATGAAGGATGCCTACCGCGCCATCCCCCGCCCTCAATTCGGAACTCTGACCTCAATGCCGTGTTTCTTCTCCCAACTTACAGGCAAAGGCTCAAGCAGGAGAGACCCTCACAGATACAGGTCCAGTGCTGTTGGAGGAGGCAGAAGATCAACTCCGGTGCTGTCTGGAATCGGTTGATTGGGCCTTGTTCAAACAGGAGAAAGTGAGGACTGCAGATGCTGGAGATCAGAGCTGAAAATGTGTTGCTGGAAAAGCGTAGCTGATAAAGTCTGTGATGGTGTTGGCATACTCGTCCAAGGTACCTGCGGACTGTTTGAACAAGACTGAAAATGTGTTGCTGGAAAAGCGGAGCAGGTCAGGCAGCATCCAAGGAGCAGGAGAATCGACGTTTCGGGCATGAGCCCTTCTTCAGGAATGAGGAAAGTGTGTCCAGCAGGCTAAGATAAAAGGTAGTGAGGAGGGACTTGGGGGAGG
>NC_057721.1:7619737-7628348 GCF_004010195.1 Chiloscyllium plagiosum
AGTCGGTCACCCGAGATAGAAATGGAGAGGTCTAGGAAGGGGAGGGAGGAGTCTGAGATGGTCCAGGTAAACTTGAGGTTGGGGTGGAAGGTGTTAGTAAAGTGGATGAACTGTTCAACCTCCTCGTGGGAGTACGAGGTAGCGCCGATACAGTCATCGCTGTAGCGGAGGAAAAGGTGGGGGGTGGTGCCAGTGTAGCTGCAGAAGATGGACTGTTCCATATATCTGACAAAGAGGCAGGCATAGCTGGGGCCCATGCAGGTGCCCATGGCTACTCCTTTGGTTTGGAGGAAGTGGGAGGATTGGAGAGAGAAGCTGTTCAGAGTGAGGACTAGTTCAGTCAGTTGAAGGAGGGTGTCAGTGGAAGGGTACTGGTTGGTTCGGCGGGAAAGGAAGAAGCGGAGGGCTCTGAGTCCTTCGTGATTGGGAATGGAGGTGCACAGGGACTGGATGTCCATGATGAAGATAAGACGTTGGGGACGGGGGAAGCGAAAATCATGGAGGAGGTGGAGGGCGTGGGTGGTGTCCCGAACGTAGGTGGGGAGTTCTTGGACTAAGGGGGACAGGACCGTGTCGAGGTATGCAGAGATGAGTTCGGTGGGGCAGGAGCAGGCTGTGACAATGAGTCTGCCGGGGCAGTCAGTTTTGTGGATTTTGGGCAGGAGGTAGAAACGGGCGGTGCGGGGTTGTGGGACTATGAGGTTGGAGGCGGTGAATGGGAGATCCCCTGAGGTGCTGAGGTTATGGATGGTCTGGAAGATGATGGTTTGGTGGTGGGAGGTGGGGTCATGGTCAAGGGGGCAGTAGGAGTAGGTGTCCGCGAGCTGGCGTTTAGCCTCAGCGATGTAAAGGTCAACCTTTACACCGCTGAGACTAACGCCAGCTCGCGGACACCTCCCACTATCAATATCCTGGGAGTGACCTGAAGTTCAACTGGATGCATCCATGGCTACAACAGCAGGTCAAAGATTAGGAAAGCTGTGGTGAGTAATTCACCTCCTGATTCCCCAAAACATGTCCACCATCTACAAGACACAAGTCAGGAGTGTGTTGGAATACTAGGTACAACTCCAATAACACTCAAGAAGCTTGATACCACCCAGGACAAAGCAGCCCCCAATTGTCACCATAAGCAACTACTCCCTCCTTCAGTAGCAGTATATACTATTTACAAGATGCACTGCAGAAATTCATCAAATATCCTTAGCCATCATCTTCTAAACCTACAGCCACTTCCATCTAGAAGAACAAGGGCAGCAGATACTTGGAAATACCACACCTGTAAATTCTCCTCCAAGCCACTCATCATTCTGACTTTAAAATATATTGCCACTCCTTCAGTGTCTTTGGGTCAAAATCCTGGAATTCCCTCCCAAATGGCATTGTGGGTCTACCTACAGCACGTGGACTGCAGCAGTTCAAGAAGGCAGCTCACCATCATCTTCTTAAGGGGAACTAGGGACAGGCAATAAAAGGTGGCCAACAAGGAATGCCCACATCCCTTAAGTGAATAAATGAAGAGCCTTCCTTCAGAGCCTGAAGTATAAATGGAAGAATTTATTGAATTCTTCATATTCAGTGGTTTCTCCATTAACCACTGGACTTCTTAAACTACGGTCAATGCAGCAACTGCAGGAGTACACTGACTTAAACTTTGCATGTTTTTTAGAAAGTCTGGAGACGAGGCAGTCCTGGTTGAAATGGTGTTGCGATTTGATCCAACGCAAAGCTTCATCAGGGCCTCTCTCGTGGTCATGGGACAGAATAAGGGTTTCTCTATCCCTCTATGTGTGTTCAACAGTTGTGAGACTCTTTCAGCAAGTTGTCAAGTGATGTATTACTGCAGGCAGTTCCTGAGTATGTTCTTTGTTTCTTTGGTTTACTGCTTGTCACAGCATTGGCTGGGAACTTTACAATGTCACCCTTTGCGATATCAGGATTGATGTTTGGGAGCTCTTGAAAAAAAAGTCTGCAGCCATTTTAGTGAAAATGTGCACTATGTATAGGAATGGCGTCTCTAGACCTTCTACATGCAGGTCACAGTTCCATGTAATCTGAAATCACTGATGATGTTCTAGCTATTAGCACATAACTATTAAGCCCATATGCGACACATTCCAGTATTTTAAAAAGGTGCAGTGGTTATGATTTTCCAAAATTCTCGATTGTAAACAAGACTGTAGGGATTATTAATTAGAAAATACATGCTGCAAGAAAGGAGAGAAAGGGAAAGCAGGGAACTACAGGACAGTTAGTCAAGTATCAGCATAAGTAAAATATTGGAATTAAGTAAGAATCAACAATGCACTTGGAAAATGATAGTATGATCAGACAAAAGGAATATGCTGTTTGACAAAATTATTACAGTTCTTCAAGTTGTATCTTGTACGGTGATAATAGGAAATTAGAATATGTCAGATTTGGATTTCTAAAAGGCATTTGATAAGGTGTTGTACAAAGGCTAATATCCATATTAGGGACTCATGGACTAAGGGATAATAGCATGGATAGAGGATTGGGTAATGAACAAAACACGGAGTTTGTTCAAAATGGAGTATTTTGAAATTGGCAGGCTGTAACTTATGGACTGCGTAAATATCAGCTCTGGGGTCTTAGCTATTTACAATAGTTTGTTCAATATATCATATCAATTGCTTGACACTATAATCTTCTGCTATAAATTCTGTATCTTATGATCCTGCCCCACTAGCTACCTGATGAAGGAGCAGCTCTCTGAAAGCTAGTACCTCCAAAAAACCTGTTTGACGATAAGCTGGTGTTGTGTGATTCTTAACTTTGTCCACCCCCATCGAACACTGGCACCTCCTCATCATTTACAATCTATACTAAGTATACATAGAAAGAAACAAGGCGCAATGTAACTAAATTTGCTGAGGATAGAAAGCTAATGGCAATGGAAGAAAGGGGGATACAAAGCAGCTGCAAAGAGACGTAGACATTTTAAATGTGGCAGATGAACAATAATGTGTGAAATGTGAACTTATTCGCTCTTTTAGTAAGAATAGGAAAGTAATTACTTTGTAAAGGTGTGAAACTTGCAAATGTTGATGATCAGATGAGTTTGGGTTTATCCGTATAAGGAAAATAAAACTTAGTGTTTACATATAGCAAGCAATTAAGAAGTCCTTTATTGTATAAGAATTGGAGTATAAGTCAAGTCTTGCTGCAGTTGTAGAAGGTTATGGCTACACCTGGAGACAACATCTCGATGATTGTACACAGCTTGGGTCTCCATATTTAAGTAAGAATGTACAGGTACTTGCATTGCGGGCAATGTGGTAAACCTTCATCAGTTTGGTACTTGTGATAAGAGGGTTGTCCTTTGATGACAGTCTGAGTAAATTGGCCCATATTATGTGGAGCTTAGAATAAGAGGTGATCATATTGAAACATGTACAGTTCTGAAGAAGCTTGGTGGGATGAACACCGTGAAGTTGTTTCTCCTAATTGGGAAAATTAGAACTCAAGTGCAATCTCAGAATAAGGTGCCAATCAGTTAGGACTGTGCTGAGGAGACATTTCTTCATTCACAAGATTGTGAACCTTTGTAAATCTCTGCCCAGAGAGTTGTGGATACGCCATGGTTGAAATATTTCTGTCAAGATAGATCAATTATTTTTCTCACAGGGAATCAAGGAATGTATGGATCAGATAGGAAAGCAGATAGGATATGATAATATTGACTGGCAGAATAGAATTGATGGAATCTATGATCTGCCCCTTCTCCTTTTTCTTACATTCATATTGTCCATTATAAATGAATTGAATGAGTTTAATTAGGTTTATTGTCACATGTACTCAGATGATTACAGTGAAAAGTTTTCAGGTCGCCACTTATGATGCCATCTTAGATATAAAGGTGCCTAGGAACAGATTCTTCAGTCCAAGTTCTTAAGAAAAAAACAAGAAATAGAGAAATAATAAGTTCAGAATGATGGTCCTTCCAAACCAGTCCACACTGGCACCTAGCCTCCAGTATGCACTGGGTTTCACCTCAAGGTTCACGAGACTGGAGACTGCTCTGGAATCACCTTGGGATGGCAAGACCATGCTGAGGCATGCCAGATCAAAAGACTGCCATGGGCTGCTGAAAGACCACCACGCTGGGCAGATAGACCACTATACTGGGCCAAAAGAGTGCCACACTAGACTGCTGAGACACCGCCATGCCGGGCTGAGAGGACACCATGTTGGGTCAAGAGGTTGCAACACCAGGCTGAGAGGAAGCTATGACAGGCAGAGGAGCTGCCAAGTTGACATACCAGGCTGAGAAGACACCTTGCCCAGGAGTTCAAGGTGGGAGTCGATAGCCGGGTGTTTGAAGCTGAGAGTCTGAGGTTAGGTGTTCGAGGCCGAGAGTCCAAGGCTAAGTGTCCGAGGCCGAGAGTTCAAGCCCACACTGAGGCAGGCAGGGAGCCCAAGGCTGAGAAGAAAGAGGAAGAAAAAACACAGAAGAGAAAATAAAGAGAAGAAACAAAAAAGAAACAGACGGACAGGATCAGTTCCTAATGAAGCACCCTATTCAGCTGCCAATTTGAATTGTTGTAGTCCTAAAATATTTCCTTGCCTAACCCAGTACAAAGTCGATAGTATTTCTTCACCAAGGCCACTGTAGATCTAAATGTAGTTCTTCATATATCTGAATATAAAGTCGAATGCATCTGTGAACTTAACACCAAATTTGTGGTATTTAGTATCAGTTTCTTGTAAAATCTAAGGGCCACAAACCTTCCCATGGTAACCTCGATGTCAGTAATGTCCTAGCTGTCCAGTTCAAAGGTGGCTGAATTCGGTAGTTTCACCTGAATTAGGTACTACATCCTTGTATTAACTTCACCTCCATTGCTGAAGTTAGCAAACACCAATGTTACAAACCTAGTTCTAGGCTCAATAACACCTCAAATTTGTATTCCCTTTTGTGTTTTTATCTTTCTCTTTCTTCTCCACTGAGGGTGGCTGATGCAGGTACTGAATTTCATTGTTAGCACCTTTACAAAACAAAAAGAGAATTCTACAGTCGAGATTGTGGTGCTGGAAAAGCACAGCAGGTCACAGCATCCGAATAGCAGGCAAATCGACATTTTGGGCAAGAGTCCTTATCAGGGATGTTTCCTCATATGCTGCCTGACCTGGTGTGCTTTTCCAGCATCACACTCTCAACTCTGATCTCCAGCATCTGCAGTCCTCACTTTCTCCAAGAGAATTCTACAGCAAAAAGCTCCTGAAATTTAATAAAAAGAATGCTGTCTTATTGAAGATAGTCTGTTTATTCAGTTAATTTATTCAATTAATTTATTCAGCTTCCAGCTATTGAATGAGTCAGAAGCAATTGATGAAGTCATTTCCACTGTGAATTTAAGTTAGTTCATCTTAGCTGAACAGTGCCATTTCAGTGAGATTCACCATCACATTGCACACTGAAAGAAATTTGGTCAGGTAATACTGTAGCTCCTTCTCTTTACTTAATTGAAGAGAATTGTCAAATATTAAAGTCTTGAAGCTTGTTTATTTTTGATTTTTCTGCGTCAGTTAATACAAGACTAATTTGTTTTAGATATTTTCTAACAGACCTCTGGAGTAGGTGAGACTTGATCCTGGACTTCTAGGTCAAAGGTAGGGACATTTCAAATGTGTTATTAGAACCATTGCTAGGTTACATTAAAGTTATTTATATGAACCAAACTTGTTGAAAGGATGTTGGTTTTGTGTGTACGTTGTAGATATCTTTAGCTTAACTCTTTTGCTGAATAGAGCTGCAAACGTGCAAGTTAATGGAACTCAAGGTAGTATTGCGCTTGGAACTTGGTTTGTAACATTGTTGTTTTCTAACTTCAGCAATGGAAGTGAGTTAATTCAAGGATGCAGTTAATTAATGTCAGCACCACCAGAACAAATAAACAATGTTAGTTTATCTCCTCACGCCACAGAGTTTCCGTGTAAAGTCCACTTGGGACCATCAACACACTTTGTCATTTGTAAAGTCTGAATGCAATACACAGTAAACTTGTGAAGTGTTCTGAGACAACATTCTTGGGGTTCTTGCGCCATTTAATTAAATGAATTTAATTTAGTAAGCTTGAGAACCTGACCAGATTGCTCTTGGCTGTTAAGGCAAATCCTGTCTACCTCGGCAGTATGCTGCAGGTTTCCCTTTCAAGCATGAGTCTGAAATTAAGTAAAATATGTTTATTTTAGAAGAAACAAAATGTGTATTTTCTGATCTTTACAGTGTCAGATAATTTTATTCTTTAAAATTAGGGATTAAAAAATCCTTAAATTCTATTTAATGTTTCCTCTTTATATGCTGGTAGCACACCATACAGATTCAGATCTCTTTGTTTTACTCTTTTCTAATAGCTTTTTTTTCCCTGTGAATGTATTACAGAGAACCTTTCTTCCAAGTTTCAATGTTTACTAAAATGTAATTCAGAAATTGGAAGGATCAGAAGGAATGTGATGCAAATTAGACTTGAGTGGATTTAAACTGTATGGAGGTAAATCAGCAAATTTTTAAATAAAGGCAAATAGGATGGTGAACTCCAGTTGCTTATATATATTGCCACATAGAATTATGTCCAAAATAACGTGACACCAGTTTATAGTCCAACAGGTTTATTTGACAATACAAGCTTTTGGAGCATTGCTCCTTCATCAGGTAGCTAGTGGGACAGGATACATAGGACACAACATTTAGTAGATTAGATTAGATTACAGTGTGGAAACAGGCCCTTCGGCCCAACAAGTCCACACCGACCCGCCGAAGCGCAACCCACCCATACCCCTACATTTACCCCTTACCTAACACTTGGGCAATTTAGCATGGCCAGTTCATCTAACCTGCACATCTTTGTGGAGGCAGCAGTGCTAACCACTGTGCCACCGTGCCACCCTGGCCAAGCAAAAGTGTGATACAACTGATGCAATGTATGAGATAAACCTAGATGGCTGTTAAGTCCTTAATCACTTGGAATCTAGATACAGGTTTTGATTGATTAATATGTAAATCCCAAATAATTTAAGGTTTTATCAGTATATTTAAAAAAAAGGTGATAACTCAGTTCAAACAATGCATTAAAGGTGTGAGGTTAGAGTCTGCCTGTGCCCCATTCCAGAGTCAGACTGGTTTTATTTGCAAAGTAGATATTTATAGAATGTCACATTGACTGACTGCCCATAGATAGTGTACTTTTTGAACAAAATAGATTGTATCTGCAAATACAAATTTGCCCCATAGACGTGTGTGTGTGTGAGAGAGAGAGAGTGTGAGAGTGAGAGTGCATGTTGTGAGAAAGAGAGTGAGAGTATGTGTGTGTGAGTGTGTGTGTATGTGTGTAGGCAAATGTGTGTTTGTTGAAGAGAGCAAATGCGCAAGTGTGATGGAACGAGGACGGCCTCAACCAGGACCTTGGGTTCATCTTACACGACAGGTGACCTCACCACATTATTCACTCTCACATACACACACACACACACACTCTCGCACACACACAGACCCTCTCTCATATAAACGCTCTCTCTCTCTCTCTCTCTCTCTCTGTCTCATTCTCTCTCACACAAATACACACACACACACACACTTGTACACTCTCATGCACAGTTTCTCGCAGGCTACATTCCGGCACACTCACGCACACGTTCTCTCAAGTGTGCACGTACACACACATGCACTCTCTCCCACAAATGCGCGCACACACACACAGTGAATTTGCATTTGCAGATACAATCTATTTTATTCAACTAACACACAATTTGTAGGCAGTCAATGTGACATTTTATAAATATCTATTTTGGAAATAAAACCAGTCTGACTCTAGAATGGGACACAGGCAGACCCTAACCTCATACCTTTAATGCATTGTCTGAGCTGAGGTATCATCTTTTCTTTCGATGTACTGAGAAAACCTTAAATTATCTGAGGTATCAACTTGAAAGAAATTCGTGGATTTACACATTAATCAATTTACACATTAAAAATAACACAACACCAGGTGATAGTCCAACAGGTTTATTTGGAGGTACAAGCTTTCCAAGCGCTGCTCTTTCATCAGGTGACTAAACCTGTTCGAATATAACCTGGTGTAGTGTAATTTTAAACTTTGTCCACCCAGGTCCAACACTGGCATCTCCACATCAATTGAAGCCAATGAAGGTGGTGAGGAAAGAGATCAATCTGAGACTGGTATAGTTGAGAACTGAAGCGAGTCAAACAGTCAGGGCAGGCAAAGACAAGGTAGGACTAATAAATTAATTGCATTTATTTCAATGCAAGAGGCCTAACAGGGAAGGCGGATGAACTCAGGGTATGGTTAGGAACATGGGACTGGGATATCATAGCAATTACAGAAACATGGCTCAGGGATGGGTAGGACTGGCAGCTTAATGTTCCAGGATACAAATGCTACAGGAAGGATAGAAAGGGAGGCAAGAGAGGAGGGGGAGTGGCATTTTTGATTAGGGATAGCATTACAGCCGTACTGAGGGAGGATATTTCTGGAAATACATCCAGGGAAGTTTTTGGGTGGAACTGAGAAATACGAAAGGGATGATCACCTTATTGGGATTGTATTATAGACTCCCTTATAGTCAGGGG
>NC_057721.1:7628419-7662625 GCF_004010195.1 Chiloscyllium plagiosum
ATGGAAAAGGATAGACCAGATCTAAAAGTTGAAGTTCTACATTGGAGAAAGGCCAACTTTGATGGTATTAGGCAAGAACTTTCAAAATTGAAAATGTGTTGCTGGAAAAACGCAGCAGGTCAGGCAGCATCCAAGGAGCAGGAGAATCGACGTTTCGGGCCTTCTTCAGGCTCATGCCTGAAACGTCGATTCTCCTGCTCCTTGGATGCTGCCTGACCTGCTGTGCTTTTCCAGCAACACATTTTCAGCTCTGATCTCCAGCATCTGCAGTCTTCACTTTCTCCTAGAAGAACTTTCAAAAACTGACTGGGGGCAGATGTTCGCAGGTAAAGGGATAGCTGGGAAATGGGATGCCTTCAGAAATGAGATAACGAAGATCCAGAGAAAGTATATTCCTGCTAAGGTGAAAGGAAAGGCTGGTAATTGTAGGGAATGCTGGATGATGAAAGAAATTGAGGGTTTGGTTAAGAAAAAGAAGGAAGCATATGTTAGGTATAGACAGGAGAGATCGAAAAAGGCAGTAGGAGTACACTTAAGAGGGATATCAGGAGGGCAAAAAGGGGACATGAGATAGCTTTGGCAAATAGAATTAAGGAGAATCCAAATACATTAAGGATAAAAGGGTAACTAGGGAGAGAATAGGGCCCCTCAAAGATCAGCAAGGCAGCCTTTGTGTAGAGCCGCAGAAAAATGGGGGAGATACTAAACGGATATTTTGCATCAGTATTTACTGTGCAAAAGGATATGGAAGATATAAAATGTAGAGAAATCGATGGTGACATCTTGAAAAATGTCCATATTACAAAGGAGGAAGTGCTGGATGTCTTGAAATGCATAAAGGTGGATAAATCCCCATGACCTGATCAGGTGTACCCTAGATATCTATGGGAAGCTAGAGAAGTGATTGCTGGGCCTCTTGCTGAGATATTTGTATCATCGATAGTCACAGATGAGGTGCTGGAAGACTGGAGGTTGGCTAACTTGGTGCCACTGTTTAAGAAGGGTGGTAAGAACAAGCCAGGGAACGATAGACCAGTGAGCCTGGCATCGGTAGTGGGCAAGTTGTTGGAGGGAATCCTGAGACTCAGGATGTATATGTATTTGGAAAGGCAAGGGCTGATTAGGGATAGTCAACATGGCTTTGTGCGTGGGAAATCATGTCTCATAAACTTGATTGAGTTTTTTGAAGAAGTAACAAAGAGGATTGTTGAGGGCAGATCGGTAGATGTGATCTATATGGACTTCAGTAAGGCATTCAACAAGGTTCCCCATGGGAGACTGGTTAGCAAGGTTAGATCTTACGGAATACAGAGAGAACTAGCCATTTGGATACAGAACTGGCTCAAAGGTAGAACACAGAGGGTGGTGGTGGAGGGTTGTTTTTCAGACTGGAGGCCTGTGACCAGTGGAGTGCTACAAGGATCGCTGCTGGGTCCAATACTTTTCATGATTTATATAAATGATTTGGATGTGAGCATAAGAGGTGTAGTCAATATGTTTGCAGATGACACCAAAATTGGAGGTGTAGTGGACAGCAAAGAAGGTTACCTCAGATTACAACAGGATCTTGATCAGATGGGCAAATGGATGGGAACTGGTGGATGTAGTTTAATTCAGGTAAATGCGAGGTGCTGCATTTTGGGAAAGCAAATCTTAGCAGGACTTATACACTTAATGGTAAGGTCCTGGGGAGTGTTGCTGAACAAAGAGACCTTGGAGTGCAGATTCATAGTTCCTTGAAAGTGGTAAATAGGATAGTGAAGAAGGCGTTTGATATGCTTTCCTTTATTGGTCAGAGTACTGAGTACAGAAGTTGGGAGGTCATGTTGCAGCTGTACAAGACATTGGTTGGGCTACTGTTGGAATATTGCATGCAATTTTGGTCTCCTTCCTATCGGGAAGAAATTGTGAAACTTGAAAGGGTTCAGAAAAGATTTACAAGCATGTGACCAGGATTGGTGGATTTGAGCTATAGGGAAAGGCTGAACAGGCTGGGACTATTTTCCCTGGAGCATCGGAGGCTGAGGGGTTACCTTATAGAGGTTTACAAAATTATGAGGGGCATGGATAGGATAAATAGACAAAGTCTTTTCCCTGGGGTTGGGGAGTCCAAACTAGAGGGCATAGGTTTAGGGTGAGAGGGGAAAGATATAAAAACGACCTACGGGGCAACCTTTTCATGCAGAGGGTGGTACATGTGTGGAATGAGTTGCCAGAGGAAGTGGTGGAGGCTGGTACAATTGCAACATTTAAAAGGCATTTGGATGAGTATATGAATAGGAAGGGTTTGGAGGGATATAGGCAGGTGCTTGTAGGTGGGAGTAGATTGTGTTGGGATATCTGGTCAGCATGGATGGGTTGGACCGAAGGGTCTGTTTCCATGCTGTACATCTCTATGACTCTATTTGTCTAATATATTGCATCAGCTGTATGACAATTTTACTATCTTTTACCATGTGTCTCACTAGCTACGTGATGAAGGAGTAGTGCTTCAAAAGCTTGTACTTTCAAATAAACCTTTTGGACGAAAACCTGGTGTTGTGTGATTTTTAACTTTGTCCACTCCAGTCCAACACCGGCACCTCCACAGTATAGAATTATGTTATTGTGGCAATACCAAAAATTAGGCTCAATCAAGGCCAGGAGTTCAGAGTAAAGATTCAGGGCGGCCACTGGTTAATCTGCCACCTTCTTGAGTGAGCAAGAAAATGATGAGTTAGAGCCAGAGTAAGAGGATATGCAATAAAGGTTGGGTTTATTTGACATGTATGTGAATTGTACAGGAAGTAACAAGTAATGCTGTTGATAGACACAAAGTTGTGGTGATAATGGGGACCTGGTTCAGAAAAAGGTAGGATTAGGTACTGACCTGTTTCTAAGGTGTTCAGGAAAGTCAGGGAACAAAAGAGAGGAGGAAAGGTGGCAGTTTTGCTTAAGGATCATATAACAGTGAAGGATAATATAACAGTATTGGACAGAGAGATAGCAAGGATAGAATCTATTTGATTTGAATTAAGAAACAACGGAGATACTATTACAATATTGGGTGTACTGTAGAGGCCACCAAGAGGAATAATGTTGCAAACAATTACAGAGACTTTAAAACATTTTGTTGTAATTGAAAACATTAGTTACCCTAATATTAATTGGCATATAATCCACATAGAGCAGAGAGAGGGAGCAATTTCTAGATATGTAAAGTAGAATTTTCTATAGTATGTTTCTGGATGAAGAGAAAGGACATATTGCTGAATTGCTTTCTGGTGAATGAAATAAGACAAATGGATCATGTCATTAGAGGAGCATTTAGGGGATAGTGAGTGTAATATCATAAGGTTTAGGTTGGCTGTGGAAAAGGACAAGGAAAAATCTAGAATAAAAACAATTAATTGGAGGGCACCTAATTTCAGTATGGCAAGGAACAGACCTGCTGTGTTTTTCCAACGCCACACTTTTCGACTCTGACTCTCCAGCATCTGTGTCCTCACTTTCTCTCAAGGACAGATCTGACATAGGTAAATTGGAATCAAAGATTAGCAGACAAAACATTGTATGAAAATAGATTGACAGCCAATTTAAAAGTGAATGCAAGAATTTTCTACAGGCTTATAAATATAAGAAGGGTAATAAAGATGTATTATTACCATTAAGGAACCGATAGGGGAATTGATTCTTGGACATTGAGGAACCGATAGGGGAATTGATTCTTGGACATAGCTGCAACACTAGATCAATGCTTTGCACCTGCTTTTACAAAGGAAGAAGATGTTGCTGAAGTAGTAGTGAAAGAGGAGATAGTTGATATACTGGAGGATTAAAAATTGAAACGTCAAAGAATCATAGTGTCAGAGACCCGGGTTCAATTCCCGCCTCAGGTGACTGACTGTGTGGAGTTTGCACGTTCTCCCCATGTCTGCGTGGGTTTCCTCCGGGTGCTCCGGTTTCCTCCCACAGTTCAAAAATATGCAGGTTAGGTGAGTTGGCCATGCTAAATTGCCTGTAGTGTTAGGTGAAGGGGTAAATGTAGGGGAATGGGTCTGGATGGGTTGCGCTTCGGCGGATCAGTGTGGACTTGTTGGGACGAAGGGCCTGTTTCCACACTGTAAGTAATCTAATCTAATCTAAATCATTGAGATCTACAGCATAGAAAATGATCCCTCAGCCCATCAGATTTGCAGTGGTCAAAAGCAACCACATAACTACTCTAATTCAATTTTTTAGCACTTACCTGTAGCATTGTATGCCTTGGCATTGCAAGTGTACATCCAATACTTCTTAATGTTATCAGGGTTTTTTCCTCTACCACTATGATAATCTCTACAAGGTGCTTGGGCAATCACTAATTAATCTCCTTATGGAGGTCACTGAGTATGAGTTCCCTTGGACTGCCCCACTAGAATTCATCACCATTAGCCCTTTAAAACTTTGGGAGGGGCCTTTTCATGGTACAGAGGTAGACCCCTACCCCAGGATCAGGAGAACAAGGTTCAGGTTCCACCTGCTCCAGAGGCATGTAACATTTATGAACAGGATTAATTAGGAAAACTGCTTCCAGGGGACCCTCTTGTGGCACAGGGGTACAGTCCCTGCTCCAGAGCGGAGGGCCTGGGTTCAAGTGCCACCTGTTCCAGAGTTGTACAATAACACCTCTGATCAGGTATATTCAAAAATGGGTAAATTAATTTTTTTAAAAAATAGAATGGATCTGCAAAACTCCGGGCTTAGATTACCCAATGTAAACGACACGTTGTGGCTTTATTTTGGTTTTCAGCAATAATGACATTCCTTCCTCAGTAATTACACCCACTCTCACAGGCAGTGAGTTCCAGATTCCCACCACCCTAATAATGGGGATTTAAAATGTGAAATCACCAGCACTGATTCAATTGTGTTTAAGGATATTGAAGGAACAAAAGGTGGAAATTGTTGAAGCACTTGTAATAATTTTCCAATCCTTCTTTGATACAGGTATGTTGTCAGTGGACTGGAGAAGTGCAAATGTTACATACTTGTTCAAAATATGTTGTGAAGCTAAATTAAGTAACTACAGGCCAGTTGGTTTAAGCTCAGTGATGGAAATGCTTAGAAATGATAATCCGGAAAAAAATTACAAACTGCTTGGACAAATAAGGAATGATTAGAAAAAGCAGTAGAGATGTGTTAAGGGGTAGTCACATTTAAGGAATTTGATAGAAAGGATGCTGATGGTAATCTGGCTGATGTAAGTACTTGTGAACTGCAAAAAGCTATTGATAAAGAGTCATGGAACAGATGTTTCAGTAAAGCTGAAACACATGACATAAAAGATACAGTGGCAGTGTGAAATTGGCTGAGTGGCAACAATGAATAGTGGCAAACTTGTTTTTCTGACAGATAAATGTATCAGTAGTTGTCCTCAAAGACTGTATTATGATCATTGCCTGTCTTGCTCCTAAACAATGAGCTAAGCGTGAACATACAGGGAACAATTTCAAAGCTAAATCGGAAAGTATTATGACCAGTGAGGAAATTAGTGGCAGATTTCAAAATATTAGGTGGGAGGGACAGACAAATAGACAATGAAATTTAAGCAGACATCTGTGACCTGATATATTTCTATAGGAAGAATGAGGAAAGACAATATTTCTATAATTCTAAAGGAAGCTATCCAGTCTAAACAACTGGCTGATTAGAACTGTAAAATGATTAAATGATAATATGATGTAACAAGTAAGTCGCTGATATTATCTTTTATTTTTACTTTTTATATAAGATTTATTACTACATACTAATAAGACCTATCAGTTATTAGTAGGACTTATCAAAATTGGTAATATTTATTTATAGTAGTAAGGTTTATTAGTATTGGTAATGTTATTAGCAGTAGCAACAGTAACTAATAAATAAAATAATAGCAGGACTGTTCCAACCACAACAATGCACATCCTGTGAGAACACCAGAACAAGAGTAACCATTTCTGCAGGAAGTCTTACCAATTATAGCAATGTGATATTGGGAGTTTGGGAACATGAGCTGCAGATGGCAATACTGTAGTGCATCCATGAAGTTGTAGTGGATAGTACATGTACAAATGTGATCAACAGCTTAAAAGTACGTAGAAGGAGAGAGAGAATGGGTGACCATCAGGCAGGCAAACAAAAATAGGCAGATAGTGCAGGCGCCCTCTGAATGCATTCCATTCTTTTAATAGTATTCAATTCGAAATATTGTTGAAAGTGATGTTTAATCACAGATGGGCAGCTGAAGCTAAGTCCATGGGATCATGTGTAGCTCAGGTGTGGATTTCAAAGAAGACTGGAAAAATAGCGATTTGACAATGAGGGGAAATAAACAGGCATCAATGTGACACAGATGCAAAACAAAGATCATGTGTTGCCACATTCTACCCCCAATGATCCTTGATACCCCTACCTAACACAAGTCTCTCTGCATGTGCCTTGAAAATATTCAATAACCTCGCATCCACTGTCTTCTGAGGCAGAGAATTTCAAAATTTAACAACTCACAAGAAGAAAAAAATTCTTGTCATCTCTGTCCTTAGGTGGCAACCCCTAATTTCAGAACAGTGACCATAGTTCTGATCTGAACTGACCCATAAGAAGAAATATCTGCCACCTTCCCACCCATTCCAGCCATGACCTTATTGAATGGTGGAGCAGGCCTGAGTGACAAAATGGTCTACTTCTGCCCCTATTTTGTATGCTCATGTTCTGCTGAATTTCAAGACAGAGAAGTGTGAATTAATTCAGTTAGGTAGGAAGAACATGAAGAGACAATCCAAAATAAAGAGCAGACACTAAATGGGATACAGGTGCAGAGGGACATGGATATTGGCATATGTGCTTTAGTCATTGAAGATGGTAGGACTGTTGACAGACCAGTTAATAAAGAATACAATATCCAAGATTCATTACTGGAGTATAGAGTACAACAAGAGCAAGGAGGATGCGCTGAACTTGTAAAACACTTGAGTATTGCAACTATTTCACAAATACTTCACATTTTAGGAAGGATATGAAGGCATTGGAGACAGTGCAGATAAGTTTCACCAAAACAGTTATAACTTTGAGGAATTTCATTATGTAGATTGTTTGGAGAAGTTAAGATTGTTTTCCTTTTAGAGAAAAAGACTAAGAGGCCATCTGATTGTGGTGCTGAAGCTCATGAGGGACCTGGACAGTGTAGTTAAGGAGAAACTGTCCCCACGGTTGAAAGGATCAAGAATGAGAAGTAATTAGATAAAGCAGTCAAAACAATGTGAGAAAATTCTTTGCGACACAATGAATAGTTAAAATCTGGAATGCTGTATCTGAGTCTATGGTAGTGGTAGATTCAACTGAAACATTCAAAAGGGAATTAGATTGATACATGAAAGGGAAGCATATATAAGGTTATTGGGTTAGAAAAGGTGGGAGAGTGGCACTACATGAATTGTTCATTCAGAGAACTGGTGACGACATGATGGGTAAAATGGTCTCCTGTATTGTAATAATTCTGTGATTCCATGTAAATGTGCAAAAATCATTGATTATGGCAAGTCATATTAAACAAGCAGTTCTAAAACACACAGGATCCTAGACTTTATCAACAAAAGCATACAGTTAAAGAAAGCAAATAAATTATGAGAAATCTTTATGAAACAGTTACCCTCAATAGAAGTGTTCTCTTTGATTTTAAGTAGCGCAGTCCATTAAGAATGCAATGGCATTGGAGAGGTAGCAAAAAAGGTTTTAACATCTCTGAAGATGATAGACTTCAGTTTTGTGGATAATTTGATGAAAATGGGCCTACTTTCCTTGGAAAGAGAAGACTGAAAGGAAATTACATATAAAGGATCAAAATCATCAAATATCTGAAAGAGTAAATTGTGAAAATTTTCATTGCCCGAGGGGTTGAGAACCAGAGGGCAATGATTTAATTTAATTGACAAATGAAACATGTATGTGATAAGGAAAAGTGTTTTTATGCAGTAATTATTTAGGATATGACAGACACTGATTCAGAGTATAGTGGTGGTAGATTCACTCATGCATTTCAGAAAGTAATTGGATAATTATCTGAGGAGGAAAAACTTGCAGCTACTGCAAAAGTTGGAGAAAGTGGGGCTAATTGAGATGTTGTTACAACGAATAGCATGGACACAACAGGCTAAATGGACTCCTGTGCTGTAGATTTCGTGATTCTAGAGGGCATTTAATGCCCAAACTCTGTTTGGCACTAGCACCACCTCTGACTTTCCTGCACTTATGTTTTCAAATTTGTGTTGTGCTTTTTCTAACCAAACATCTTCACTGTAAAGTTATGTTTAAAAATGCAAACTTAGAATACATGTAAACATTGTAAAATGATATATAACAATTAAACTCAGCTTTAATAATAATCTGATAATTTTAAAGATTATTTTGTATCTATTTCACTGCCAGTTTCCAAACAAGTAATTTTCCATTGTTATAATTGTCCCATTTTATGTGAGGAAGCAACTGCCGTTTGTATAATGATGGCCATTCAAATAATGTTAAATAAAGGAGGTTTATTTGCTGGAAATCATCCCAATACATTATTTCAATTTCTTTTGAGCAGAAGCAGAAAGTTGAACATTTAATTTTTTTTTTCAAATTGAAGACTAATCAACAGTCTATAAATACCTATGCTGTGAAAATTCTCAGGCAATATGAGATTTGATGCAGGAAAGGAAGTTTTTGTTTAAATAAATGTTTGAACACAGAACTTAAATAAATTTGATGAAAACCTTCAACCTCTTTTCTCCTTTTAGCAATGTTAAAGACTTTTTAAAAAATGTTTATTGAGATTTGAATTTTGCTGGCATCCCTAATTGCCCTTGAGAAGGTAATGGTGAAAAATAAAGAAAAGGCACTAATGGCTTTGCCACTCCAATTGTGTCAAATTCCTCAAGTATCTATTTGTGCAAAAGCAATTAATTATATCTCTGTTTGTAGCACATTAACTAAACAATCTTTGCAGGTATAAGTAATAGCTTTTATCAGCCATTCATTAAATGGAGCTGATAAATGTGAAATAAAAATCAAGTAATCTATTTCATGACATGTTTTGATGTCTGTCAGATAATGTTAAGTCACACCCCCTTGTTTGCATTTCGCAGGGATCATTCCCTCTGGGACACCCTAATCCATTCTGCAACCACCAACACCATCCCCATCCCCACGACACCTTCCCATGTAACGGTAGAAGGTGTAATACCTGCTCATTCACCACCTCTCTGCTCACCATCTGAGGACCTAAACAGTCTTTCCAGGTGAAGCGTCATTTCACCTGTACCTCCTCCAATCTTGTGTATTGCATTCGCAGCACCCAATGTGGCCTACTCTACATTGGAGAAACCAAACACAGACTGGATGACCACTTTGCGGAACGCCTCTGGTCTGTGCGCAAGCACGTCCCCAACCTTTCCATAGCCGGTCATTTTAACACAGAGTCCTGCTCACATGCCCACATGTCTGTCCTTGGCATGCTGCAGTGTTCCAGTGAATCACAGTGCAAACTAGAGGAACGACATCTCATCTTCAGACTAGGCACTTTACAGCCTTCTGGACTTAATATTGAGTTCAAAACCTTCAAATTGTTAACCAACTCTCATTTCTTCCCTTATCTTTTAACTTGTTACATGCTATCATATCCTCTCGCCCCTCCTCCCATCCCAGTGGGACTGTCATCTAGACTCGATCATTGTTTGCTCTCTACCCATGGAGGCTGTCTGATCCGCTGTCTGTTACCGACTTGTTTTAAGTCGGTAACGTAGCCCGCATTTTCATTCAAATGCACCATTTCCTTCTCAGCAGCAAGGGATTATATTTTTATAAACATAATTTATTGTAATCATAGCTTTTAATGAGCTTAATTTACATGTCCAGCTGTTCGCATTGTTTGGTATGCAGAAAAAGAATTTGAATGAATGGAAAATTAGTTTTGGTCACTGCGAATTTCACATTGCATATCCTCATCTTTACTTCCCTGTCATTATTGTGGTCACAGACAAATTATTGTAAAATAGCAAAGTTTTATAAGTTCCAAAATTTGTGATTATATTTGTACTATCTATGAGGCATTTAATGTTGAGGTCTTTGATGTAATATCTCAAAAGTAAATTGTAAAAATTATAACCTCATATGATAAAGTAGCGAGAAAAAGCAAGGTTTTGTGGTGTAGTGAGTAGTGTGTCCTCGCCTCGAAGCTAGAAACTGTGCACTCAAGTCCCACTCCAGCACCCAATGGCCACAGAAGGTGCAACATGACATGGCAAAACAGGTTTATAACTGACTTTAAAAACTTTTCAATAAGCCTATGGCTGGTACCAAAAAAGAGTCTCCTGGTCACCCATGGTTGATATGGAATGATGCCTCTCAAGTTGTAACTTCAGGTGAAAGCCTAGCAACCAATCCAGGGAAATACAGCTATGGAAAAAAAATGATGTAATCAAGTGTTTTGCCTGCATCATAAGGTGTGAGAAATGACTATCCCTGTTTTGTTGTCATATAATTGGGAGTTTTTAAATATGTTAATCAATACTACGAACTGTTCCTGATAATGATATATTGGAAAATGTCAGTTTTGTACTGTTTGATATTAACTATGTGCTTACAAGAGACCAATCCATGTCTCTTGGCTTCATCTGTGCCCAGACTTCTAAATACTGACTTGGATTATAAGGTAAAATAATTGGAAACAAGAGTGGACTGACAAGAGTGTGAGATGTATGACAGACAGAGAAAAGTAAAAACTTACAGATGGGAAGTTACAGAAGAGAACAAAACAGCATGAAAAGACCAGAGAAAGATTAATAAAGAGGAATACAAAGAAAAACATAATAAAGGGAGGGAGACAAAGAAACGATAATGATGAACACCAACAATAATGAGGTACCAACAAGGGACAATTGAAACTTCTTCGGTAGTGAAAAAAAATTAGTGGACTGTGAATCACTTGCATTGGTCAGAAGTATGGGCTCTGAAAATTCACTACAACCCCATGGAAATATAATTGGACCAGGCATATAAATACTGCATCTAGAAAAGCAGACCAAAGGCTGGGATTTCTGTGGCGTTGTAACTCACTTGCTGAGTCCTTAAAACCAGCCCACCATCTACAAGGCAGAAGTGATGAATATGATGGAATAAATTCTGTAGGTGTCCCTCAATAATATTGACTGAAGCATGTGTTCTTGAACTTCATTCCAAGCTTAAAGAATAATGCTTAGGAGCCCTGCCTTAAACAGCTCTGATAAATGAAAAATAAGCAATTGCTTGTGAAATAATATGAGCAAAATACTGTGGATGCTGGAGATTTGAAGTAAAAATAAACAGCTGAAGAAACACAGCATGTCTGGTGGTATCAATGGAGACAGACACTGTTAATGTTTTGGGTCCAGTATGACTCTTCTTCAGGCCTTTGAACTCACATAAATAGATGGAGTGAGGTCGTAGACAGATTGTAACGTTTGTCCTGGAGGAGGGGAGAAGGTCATTGACCTTGTGGCATTACTGTGAATTCCTCTGCACTGCAATGCACTGCACTGACTCAGGTGGCATCCTCAGAGCAGCCTGGCTAGGTCTGCTGTCATAGTATCCTTTGCCAATTCTGAGGGGAGGGGACATCTCTCTAACACCACCAGGACTTCTAGAATCCCCAAAGCAGGGTGCCAAATTTCTTGTCTGCCACATCCAAGTCAAATAAAATGAACTGAGAAGGGCAACTCCAGACTGCTTTTTGAAATATCGTGCTGGTGCCAGGGGTCTCAGGATGTCTCAGCAGTGGCAAAAACTTCCATCGATGGCAAATAGTAGAATATAATGAACAGGGTCGCATTGGAGTATGATTAGATTAGATTCCCTGTAGTATGGAAACAGGCCCTATGGCCCAAGTCCACACCAACCCTCGGATGAATAAATCACCCAGGCCCATTTCCCTACCCTATATTTACCCCTGACTAATGCACCTAACACTATAGACAATTTAGCATGGCCAATTGTGATTGCACATCTTTGTGATTGTGGGCGGAAACCGGAGCACCTGGAGGAAACCCACGCAGACACGGGGAGAATATACAAACTCCACACAGATAATCACCCGAGGCAGGAATCGAACCCAGGTTCCTGGCACTGTGAGGCAGCAGTGCTAACCACAGAGCCACTGTGCCACCTGCAATGCATAGGTATGATGCATAGGTAATGAGGCAATTTGGAATAACTGCATGAGAAAACTTGTTAAGCATCACAGCGAGAACGCCACCATTAAACCTGTCAAAAAATGGCCAGTTTCTTAGGCAAGATACACCTCCTAAGTTCTTACCCCTGAGTGTTAATGGAAATGACTTATGTTGTAAAGCAAATAAATTATTAATAAGTCAATATAAGTTTATTACACATAAATGTCAAAATAAAATAAACATTTCATTTCAAACTTTGCCAGAGACAGCATTGCAAAGAAGAAATTGTTGCCAGGATTGGAGGGTTTGAGCTATAGGGAGAGGGTGAATAGGCTGGGGCTGTTTTCCCTGGGTCGTCAGAGGCTGAGGGGTGACGTTATAGAGGTTTATAAAATCATGAGGGGCATGGATAGGATAAAATCATGAGGGGCATGGATAGGATAAATAGACAAAGTCTCTTCCCTGGGGTGGGGGAGTCCAGAAATAGAAGGCATAGGTTTAGAGTGGGAGGAGAAAGATATAAAAGGGACCTAAGGGGCAACTTTTTCACACAGAGGATGGTGTGTGTGTGAGATTAGATGCCAGAGGAAATGGTGAAGGCTGGCACAATTGCAGCATTTAAAAAGCATCTGGATGGGTATATGAATATGAACCTAGAGTTTAGAGGGATATGGACCAAGTGCTGGCAAATGGGACTAGATTAGGTTCAGATATCTCGTCGGCATGAACCAGTTGGATTGTTTCCGTGGTGTACATCTCTATGACTCTATGACTCTGAATGATATCCTTGGCGACACTCAAGTAACTATGAATATAATTAATGTTAGCATCAAATGAAAACAATTTGTAAAAATGCTTAACCTTTCATCTATTTGCCATCATTATAATTAATGGTTTCTTCCTACAGAAACGTCTGATCGTACCGATTTTCTCAAAGCAAAGAATGGTGAACGACAACAATAACCTGAACAATGATTCATGCGGCAACATTACTAACTTCAAAGCTAATATTTATATACAAACGTATATCATCGTATTTATCTTTGGATTCATTGAAAATGCCTTCTGTTTATACATATTACTGAAATTATACAAGAGGAACACTACATTCAGCATCGTCATGGTGAACCTCGCAATATCGGATCTGCTCTTTGTCTGCACGTTGCCCTGGCGGGTCCATTATTATTGGAATAACAACAAATGGGACTTTCCATTTTCTTTCTGCATGTTCCTGACTTATGCTCTGTACCTCAACATGTACTGCAGCATCTACTTTCTGACCCTGATGAGCGTGTTGCGCTACTTCGCTGTAGTGCATCCAATGAAAGCTTTAAAGTATAGATCTGTTAGATCTGTGCAAATCATTTGTGTCGCAATATGGGTGTTTGTGGGAGTCTCAACCGTTCCTTTTGTAATTAAAAAGAATGAACAAAACGATTCGAACACAACAAAATGCTTTGAACTCAACAATGGGATTAGTAATGAAAATAGTACTATGTCTAATGAATCTACTATGAATTTCTTTTCCCTGGTGGTAGGTTGCATTATTCCCTTCTTAACTATCTCTGTCTGCTACATATTTGTTGTTAAGACTTTGCTAACTTCAGAAATACAGTGCCACCAGCAAAAGCGCTCCCGCAAAACAGCGATTGCAATGATTATTATCGTAATGATTATATTTCTGACCTGTTTTCTGCCTTATCACATTCTACGAACCGTCTATCTTGTCACAAGGCAGAATTCACCCTCGGTCAGCTGTACTCACAAAGCATTGGTGGTTACCCTGTGTGCAGTGGTAATCAATCCCTGTTTGGACCCCCTTTTATATTACTTTGCAGCAGAAACCTTCCGAGGCAAGGTGAGAAGCACAATCAAGACCACATTCAGAGGCTCTCTTGCCTTGATGCGTAAAACCTGAACCCCCACACAATTCACCTTCATGTCTCATTATTATTACAGGAGTAATTGGAGAGCAGGATTTCTCTTGCGTATGATGTAAAAGTTAAAGGGATATATTGTAATTATTTTCTACCACAAAATAATTTGACTAACAGGCATGGCAGTTTTTATTTGAAGAAAATAATACTCCTCATGCAACATTCTTCTGCTGTATACAACACCAGATTTAAGAACTGATTAATTCATTTTTGTCTTTGGATAATAGTGTTTATTTTCTATGTTGTCCAATTGCAATGTCATGTTTCGTTGAATTGCTTTTAGAATGAACTGGTCTTTATGTTTTCCTTTAAACCTGCTGTTGAATCCTCTCATTCCACATCTCCACCTTACTACCTCTCTATCACCTTTAAAACGTATTTAAAATGTCCTTTTTAACCAAGTTTTTGCTCATCTGCCCTAATGTCTCATTATGTGTCTTTATGTGCTGTTAAAAATGCTATATAAATGTAAGATATCATTTTTGATCACAATATAATACCATATTTCAATTATTTTCAATTCCAACACTAATAATTTATCTGTTCTTCCAACTTTGATATCTATTTCGCAGTTGCAAACATTGTTTTCTATCAATTCCTCAGACCTCCCTCAATGTCATACCTTACTAACTGTCTGAGAAAAACTCTACCCAAGCAGTAAGTAGTAAACATGATCAATTTTGAAATGAGGCGATAATTTAAGTTTTTAGCATTCTGATCTTTGCTTAAATTAATAATTCAGTGTTTCTTCAGAAAGTGATCAAGATTTACAAATATATTCTTTTATTCTTTTTTAAAACCAGGTATTAAAAGACATTCTTGGAAAGTCCAAAATCCTTCAACAATAATTTTATAGAACACAAGTGTCAGATTTGTAACTCTGAACTGTGGTGTATTACATTGGACCATAACCATGATGAAATACATGATAAGTTTCTGCACAGTGAGTTAGTAAATCGCAGTCAGCAAATTGATGGCTAGATTAAACTTTTTTTTAGAAAGTAGGAGGAGAGTTTGTATAGGTGCCATCAAGTTATGGAGTTATGACAGTACAGAAGAAAACCATTTGGCACATGGAGTCTATGCAGGTTCTTTGTGGAGCAATCTAACATCGCCTACAAGATCATTTCCCTCACGTCTATGCAAATTCCTTAACGCAGAATCACAAAATCATAGGACTCTTACAATGCAGAAGGAGGCTATTCAGTCTATCATGTGTGCACCAGCTCTCCAAATGAATATATTACTTGATGCAATGCTCATGCCTTCTCTCTGAAAACCTGCATATTATTATTTTCCAGATAACCATCTATTTCTGTTTTGAATATGCTGATTGAATCTGCCTGCACCATACTTTCTGGCAACACATTCCCCTAACTACGCTTCGTGTGAAAAAATCTTTCTCATATCACTTTTGTTTCTTTTACAGATTATTTTGAATCTGTACTCTCCTGTGGTCAATCCTTTCACAAGTGGGAAAACATGCCTCTGTTTTTTATTCTGTCCAGATCTCTCACAAATTTTAATATCTACGAGATCTCAGCTTAACCGTTCCAAGTTCTCTAATGTACATAATAAAAATTATTCATCCATGGAACTAATCTCGGAAAACTTCTCTACATTGTCTCCAATGGCTTCAGGTCCTTTCTGAAATGTGATGCCCAGAACTGAAAGCAATAATCCACTTGAGGTTGTATTAGTATCTTATACAAGTTCAAATGAAACTTCTTGCTTTTGTACTCTGTGTCTATATGAATAAAGTTTTTTGAATAACGGCAAAATGTTTCCAATTCTTCAGTCACTGATACCACTCCTGACTCTGAGAAAGACTGGAAAATTGTGACCAATGCCTCCGCAGCTTTTATTCTCACTTCCCTCAGTTTCTTTGGATACATTTAATTTGGTCCTGGTACCTTGTTAACTTTATATACTGACCAATTATCCAATGCCTCCTCTATCAATTTTAAACCACTATAATGACTAAATTTCCAATTTCATCAAGCCCTGGGTATAACATTCTTCCTTGGTAAAGACAGATGCAGAGTATTCATTTAATACCTCAATCAAGTTGTCTGCCTCCTTTTGTAAGTCTATTTTTGATCCTTAAAAGTGCTCACTCCTCCTTTTACCAGCTTCTTACTATTAAATGCCTTTTATGTTAGCTGCCAATGTTATGACTAAGGTTCGAATAGCGCATTATATTTCTAGCCCAACCACTCCACTTGTCACAACATTAATATAAATAGAGTCTTAGGTCACAGAAATGTACAGCATCGTAACAGATCCTTCAGTCCAACTTGTCCATGCCAACAAGATATCCTAAATAAATCTAGTCCCATTTGCCAGCATTTGGCCATATCCTTCTAAACCCTTCCTATTCATGTACCCATCCAGATGCCTTTTAAATATTGAAATTTTATCAGCCTTCACCATTTCCCCTAGCAGCTCATTCCATACACGCATCACTCTCTGCGTGAAAATGTTGCCCGAGGGCCCTTTTAAATCTTTCCCCTCACCCTAAACCTATGCCTTCTAGTTCTAGAATCTCTCACCCCAGGGAAAGGACCTGGTTTATTTACCCTAGCCATGCCCCTAATGATTTTATAAACCTCTATAAAGTTAGCCCTCATCCTCCGACATTCCAGGGCAAACAGCCCCAGCATCAGCCCCTCCCTATACTCAAACCGTCCAACCCTGGCAACATCCTTACAAATCTTTTCTGAACGCTTTCAAATTTCACAACATCCTTCCGATAGCGGGTAGACCAGAACTGCACACAATATTCCAAATGTGGCCTAATCAATGTCCTGTACAGCTGCAACATGACCTCCCAACTCCTATACTCTGTGCACTGACCAATAAAGGCTAGCATACCAAATGCCTTCTTCACTATCCTATCTACCTGTGACTCCACTTTCAAGGAATTATGAAACTGCACTCCAAACTCTCTTTGTTCAGCAACGCTCTCCAGGACCTTACCATTAAGTATATAAGTCCTGCCCTGATTCGCCTTTCCAAATACAACACCTCACATTTATCTAAATTAAACTCCATCTTTCACTCCTCAGCCCATTGGTCCATCAGATCAAGGTGCCATTGTACCCTGAGGTAACCTTCTTTGTTTATCTGTATAAGACTAAATAAATTATATAATTTATCCATAGCATGTTCAGCTTGAAAAGATCCATCAAGCTGATTTCTTTAATACACAAAATGATGATTTATTATAATAATGCAAGTTATTCAACAAATAGGCAAAACGAACACAGATTTAAATATCTACATATAAACATTATTTATTTACTCATCTAAATTTTGCTCCCCCACACACAGTTTAAAAAAAATGAAATTTTCTTGGCAGTGATTAACTTTGTTATCAAACAGTTTGGCCAAATTGTTTTTCTTAATTCTCAGAGAAAAAGAAAAGAATCAATCTTCTTAGCAGAAGTGAGAAGAATATGCCAGAGCGCTTCCAGTCTAGTGTCATTGAACCAGTAGATGGGTCACTTGACACCAGCATCAGTCACTAGACACATATTGTTATCCCATTGGGACCACTTCAGATGCAGTTCATTCAGGATGTCTCGAGGAAACTTAGAGAAGCCTTTCATGTTTTGCTATTTTGACTATTCAGCTCTCACATAGGCTCCTCAAAAAGGTTTCTCAAGAAGTGGCAAAAACCAAGCTGGTAGCCTTTTCTTCCAGCTACCCTTCACCAAGTTATAATTTACTCTCTAACTGAACTCCAAAACACTTTCAAATTGCCACACTCTTGACAGCTATAAACTTAAACATGTGACATGTGACTTGCAGTAAGTACTTCTAAAGGTATGTAAAGAGGAAGATGTTGGCAAAGACCAATATGATTCCATTCCAGGCAGACACAGAAGAATTTATAATGGAAAATAGAGAAATACCACAAAGCTAATTAATTTATCTTCATAAGAAAGACACAAGAGTTTCCTTGGAAAAAAAATAAAATCTCAACAATCTAACAAGACTGGAACTGAAATAAATTATGTTAGGCAAAATAAAGTACAGGATAAATTCATGGAAATGAAAGCTAAAAATCCCTGGTACCAATGATCTTTACCCGAAAGTATTAAAAGATGCAACAGAGGTATTGGATGCATTGGTGATTATCTTTCCAAATTCTATTAACTCTGCAATGTTGCCTGCAGATTGGAAGGTCACAAATGTAACCCAATTTCTGTTTAACAAAAGAAGGAGAGATAAAACAAGGAACTACAGACCTGCTAGCCTGATATCAGTAGGAAGAAAAATACTAGAATCCAAATAAAGGATGTAATTGCTGGATATTTAAATAATTTCTGTCTATTTGGGCAGAGTCTACATGGATTCATGAAGGGGAAATCCTGTTTGCCAAACCTGAGAGTTTTTGAGGGTGTTACTACCAGAGTTGATGTAGGTAAAACTTTGGACTTTTTAAAATTCATTCATGGGATGTGGCATCATTGGCTTGGCCAGCACTTAGAGTCATAGAGTCATAGAGATGTACAGCATGGAAGCAGACCCTTTGGTCCAACTTGTCCATGCCAACCAGATATCCCAACCCAATCTAGTCCCAATTGCCAGCACCCACACAATATCCCTCCAAACCCTTCCTATTCATATACCCATCCATATGCCTCTTAAATGTTGCAATTGTACCAGCCTCCACCACTTCCTCTGGCAACTCATTCCACACACATACCACCCTGTGTGTGAAAAAGTTGCCCTGCAGGTCTCTTTTATATCTTTCCCCTCTCACCCTAAATCTATGTCCTCTAGTTCTGGACTCCCCGACCCCAGGGAAAAGATTTTTGCCTATTTACCCTATCCATGCCCTTCATAATTTTATAAACCTCTATATGGTCACCTCTTAGCCTCCGACGCTCTAGGGAAAACTGCCCCAGTCTGTTCAGCCTCTCCCTTTTGCTCAAATCCTCCAACCCTGGTAACATCCATGTAAATCTTTTCTGAACCCTTTCAAGTTTCACAACATCCTTCCGATAGGAAGATCAGAATTGCACGCAATATTCCAACAGCGGCCTAACCAATGTCCTGTACAGCCGCAACATGACCTCGTAACTCCTGTACTCAATACTCTGATCAATAAAGGAAAGCATACCAAACACCTTCTTCACTATCCTATCTACTTGCGACTCCACTTTCAAGGAGCTATGAACCTGCACTCCAAGGTCTCTTTGTTCAGCAACACTCCCCAGGACCTTACTACTAAGTGTATAAGTCATGCTAAGGTTTGCTTTCACAAAGTGCAGCACCTCGCATTTATCTGAATTAAACTCCATCTGCCACTTCTCAGCCCATTAGCCCATCTGGCCCAGATCCTGTTGTAATCTGAGGTAACCCTCTTTGCTGTCCACTACACCTCCAATTTTGGTATCATCTGTAAACTTACTAATTGTACCTCTTACGCTTGCATCCAAATCATTTATGTAAATGACAAAAAGTAGAGGACCCAGCACCATTCCTTGTGGCACTCCGATGGTCACAGGCCTCTAGTCTGAAAAACAACCCTCCACCACCACCCTCTGTCTTCTACTTTTGAGCCAGTTCTGTATCCAAATGGCTAGTTCTCCCTGTATTCTATGAGATCTAACCTTGCTAATCAGTCTCCCATGGGGGATCTTGTTGAATGCCTTACTTAAGTCCATATAGATCACATCTACTGCTCTGCCCTCATCAATCCTCTTTGTTACTTCTTCAAAAAAACTCAATCAAGTTTGTGAGACACGATTTCCCACACACAAAGCCATGTTGACTATCCCTAATTAGTCCTTGCCTTTCCAAATACATGTACATCCTGTCCCTCAGGATTCCCTCCAACAATTTGCCCACCACAGTTCCCTGGCTTGTCCTTACCACCCTTCCTAAACGTTAGCCAACCTCCAGTCTTCTGGCACCTCATCTGTGACTATTGATGATACAAATATCTCAGTAAGAGGCCCAGCAATCACTTCTCTAGCTTCCCACAAAGTTCTAGAGTACACCTGATCAAGTCCTGGGGATTTATCCACCTTTAACCGTTTCAAGACATCCAGCACTTCCTCCTCTGTAATATGGACATTTTGCAAGATGTCACCATCTATTTTCCTACAGCCTATATCTTCCATATCCTTTTCCACAGTAAATACTGATGCAAAATACTCATTTAGTATCTCCCCCATGTTCTGCGGCTCCACACAAGGGCCCCTTGCTGATCTCTGAGGGGCCCTATTCTCTCCCTAGTTACCCTTTTGTCCTTAATGTATTTGTAAAAACTCTTTGGATTCTCCTTAATTCTATTTGCCAAAGCTATCTCATGTCCCCTTTTTGCCCTCCTGATTTCCCTCTTAAGTATACTCCTACTTCCTTTATACTCTTCTAAGGATTCACTCGATCTATCCTGTCTATACCTTACATATGCTTCCTTCTTTTTCTTAACCAAACCCTCAATGTCTTTAATCATCCAGTATTCCCTAGACCTATCAGCCTTTCCTTTCACCCTAACAGGAATACACTGTCTCTGGATTCTCGTTATCTCATTTCTGAAGGCTTCCCAATTTCCAGCTGCCCCTTTACCTGCGAACATCTGCCCCCAATCAGCTTCCGAAAGTTCTTGCCTAATAACCGTCAAAATTGACCTTTCTCCAATTTAGAACTTCAATTTTTAGATCTGGTCTATCCTTTTCCATCATTACTCATCCTTAATTTTCTGGACGGCAGTTAAAAGACAACCATATTGCTGAGGATCTAAAGTTGCACGGAGGTCAGATCCAAGGTTGCACAGAAGCCAGACCAGAAAAGGATGACAGAATCAAAAACAGAAATTGCTGGAGAAACTTGGCAGGTCTCTCAGAAAAAAATGATAGGAATATGAATTGTTAAGAGAATGCAAACAATCTTCCAGAGATTTAGACTGGCTGAGTGAGTTGGCAAAAGAGGGTTTCTCAAAATGTGGCAAAGTTTGAGTGGTTGTCTTTCTTCCAGCTATACACTATCATTTCTGCCACCTCCAGCGGGATGCTACCACCAGGCGCATATTCACCTCCACTTCCTTGTTAGCCTTCCCAAAGGCCCACAATGGCACCTTCCCCTGTAACTGCTATGGTATATCACCTTCCCATCTACTTCCTCCCACCTCACTATCCAAGGACCTAACACATCACTTAATCTAGCCTACTGTTTTCACTGCTCACAATGTGGTCTCCTCTACATGGGGAAGTGAAGTGCAGATTGGGTGACAACTTTGAGAAAGTGAAGACTGCAGATGCTGGAGATCAGAGTCCAACCATGTAATACTGGAAAAGCACTGCAGGTCAGACAGCATCCAAGGAGCAGGAGAGTAAACATTTCAGTTATAACCCTTTATCATTCCTGATGTCCTGCTCCTCAGATGCTGCCTAGCCTGCTGTGCTCTTCCAGCACCACACCTTTTGACTGTGGGTGAGAGCTTTGCAGAACACCTATGTTGTGTCTGCAAAAAAAAGACCCTGAATTTCCAGTTCCTGTAACCTCAATACACCACTGTATTCTCTGGTCAACGTCTCTGTCTCGGGTTTGCTGCAGTACTCCATCAAAGCTCAGCGCAAGCTGGAAGAATAGCACTTCATTTTCTGCTTGGTAACCCTGAAGCCTTCAGGACTTAATATTCAGTTCATCAATTTTAGGGCTTGAGCACCTTTCCTCATGTTTTCCCTTACCCCCACACACCAGGATTTGTCATCACATGGCCTGCTACCACAAATTACTGTGAAGATGCTGCTTTTTTGACAATGTTATTCTGTCCTTTTTTTTGAGAGGGATCATAAATGCAGAGGTTCTGATGTGTCTGGTTTGTCTGGGTTTTGGGGCCAAATTGATTATACATAACGGATACTGCTTCAAGCAAAAGTCTTTCAAGTTTAAAAAAAAACACGTACAATGAAAGGGGAGTGGCCAATTCTCCCAGCAAAACATTTCTCTGGTTTGTTTTAGTTTTGGCACTTTGGCTGTTTTGCAGCTGCTAGTCAAATTTTAGCTGAAGACTCAGAGAAGCTGCTGGACCCAAAGAAACAGTTCCATGCTGATTCTCTCTCTCTCTCTGACAAATCTCCTGTAAGAACATGTGTTTGATTTTACCTTTTTTGTCAAGGGGTGTTTATGGGGATATTGCAAGTATTTGGAACAGCATCATTAAGTTGCGATAGAATCAATTGAGTTTGTAGATATGATATGTCACTCTATATTTGATTTTTTGGCTTGTTTGTGTTTAATTACATTTTGTTTTGTGTAAAACTGAATAGTTGGACTAGCTACATCATGCCTACTACATACACTTTTCACCTGCTTAAAACAACTAGAAAAGTTAGGGTCTGGGCTACCTTCTTGAAATGTTTTGAGGGGGCCTGGTCTGGTCTATAACAAAACCCATATTGGCCATTAATTACTCCTTTATTTGTCAAACTCTTTTTCTCTCTCTTTGCGCTCTATCTCCTCCTATCATTTATACTCGCCACTCCCCCCACCCCATAAAAACCATTCTTTTTCTCGCTACCATCAGTTCTAAAGAAGGGTCATTGGGCCTGAAATGTTAACTCTGATTTGTCTCCACAAATGCTGTCAGGCCTGTTGACATTTTACAACAATTCCTGTTTTTGTTTCAGATTTTCAGCGTCTGCTGTTCTTTCAGTTTTTTGAGTTGTCAAGAGCATGGCAGATGGAATGGTTTCTCAGATGTTCTGAGTTTCCCCTGCAGTTTGTGTTTTTATTTTAGATCTTCAGCATCCACAGTTCTCTGTTTTGGTTAAGATTGACAGAATTCCTTCTCCAAAGGATAAGGTTAATGATCAACAGTGGTTAAAAGGGTGCCTTGAGAACAGCTTTTTTAATTCCAGGTTGTTTTAAAAGTTTAGTTCTGATTTCACCAGCTGGATTACAAATCCAGTGAAGTTACCAATGCACCACCCATTCACCTCATGAGGAATTGGATTTTGAGGAGACTTTGATGGAATCCACATATGAAGTTGGTAAAGAAAACTAAAGTCTATGAGATTTGGGGTAATGTACTAGCATGAATTGAAGATTAGCTTTCAGGCAGAAAGCAGAGAGTAGGGATAAATGGATCATTCTCAAGTTGGCAAACTGTGACTAGTGCTTGTTCCCAGGTTATCACAATCCATATCAATAATTTTGACTTGATGACCAATTGCAATATTTCCAAACTTGTAAATGATACAAAATTGATGAGAATATGAATTGTGAGGAGAATACAAAAAGTCTGCCATGGATTTAAATATACTATGAATTGGCAACAAGATGGCAGATGTGGATAAGTCCATTTTGGTAGAAGAATGGTGAGAGGTTGGACAGTGTTGTTGTCCAAAGGGACTTAGATATCCTTCTCCTTGAGTCACTGAAAGTTAGAATGCAGATGCATTTGCAACTTGGAAGGCAAGAGGATTTCAATAAAATAGTAGAGAGGTTTTGCTTCAAATGTATAGAACACTGGTTAGACCTAGAGTATTGTGTGCAGTTCTGAATCCCCTGCCTAAGGAGGGAGTGCAGTGACTGTTCACCAGACTGATCCTGAGATGGTGGGATTGTTCTATGAGGAATTATGGAGGAGGCAAGGCTAGAGACATTGTCTAGAGTTTAGAGACAAAAGGTGTATATGCAAAAAGTGTATATGCAATGTTTCCCATGACTGTAGAGGTCTCCAACCACATGACATGTCTCAGAATAAATGGCGAGCCATTTAGGATTCCAATTATGAGGAACCTCTTCACTCAGTGTGGTGAATCTTTGGAATCTGCTAGCCCAAAGGACCAAAGACATTCAGTCATTAGGTAAGTTCAAGACAAATCTCTAGTTTCTAATGACATCAAGGAATATGAGGGTAAGCACAGGCATATGCCAATGTGGTAGATAATCAGTTATGATCTAGAATGGTGGAGCAGGTTCAATGGCTGAATGTCCTATTCCTAATCTATGTCCCTCAATTGCAAACAGTTAGCTGAGGTAATGTAACTTCCAGTAAACAAGTTAAAGGAGTTAGCTTAAGTCATGTGACTTCTGTCCTTTCCGTGACAAAAGATAGAGAGAAAGAAAAGTCCTGGTATCTGATTTACATCTCAAATGAACCAATTTCCTCAACCCTTCAGACATGAATCCACAAATACCAATAAAGAGGCATCTTTATATTCCTTCTTTGCTTCTCTGATTATGTTTCTTATTAACTTTCTGAACCTACTTTATTTAACCTGGTTTTAAATATATTTTCTACTTAACATCGGTCATAAGCATACTTTTTCATCTTTACCATAAAATGTTCTCTCTTCTGTCATTGAGGATGTTGTAAATTTATTTGCCTCACATTTCCTTTTCGAGGCAATATATCATGACTATATCTGAACCATCACTTTGACGGTTGCCCAATGTTCTGTCACAATATTTCCTGCCAACCTCTGAATCTGACTTAACCTGACCCAGATCTACTCGTACCCCAGTGAAGATGGCTGCATATAACACAAAGCAATGTAATTGTATCTTTTTTGCTCCTTGGCTATAGTCAAATTGATTCTATCCTTGACTGTTCTGGGATTCTATCCTTGATTGTTCTGGTTATGTCCTCTTGCTCCAGCATTGCAATACTGTCCCTAACCAGTACTCCTACCCCTTCCTCTTTCATCCTTTCTTATTTTCCTTGACACCTTCTATCTCTCCATGCTCCAGGCTCACTGCCTTTATTCCTGATGAAGGGCTTTTGCCCGAAACGTAGATTTCGAAGCTCCTTGGATGCTGCCTGAACTGCTGTGCTCTTCCAGCACCACTAATCCAGAACTTTCTATCAAGGGTTATCCTTGCACTCCCAGGCTCTATTATAGCCACATCTCATTTCAATATGTCAATAATGCCTAAAATCTTATTTACCACTGTCTGTGAATGCACAGTCACCTTTATGTAGATTTAGAGGCTAACTAAAACACTTAAAGTGGCCAAGGAAAGACGACTCTTGGCTCTGTTGGAAATTTGCCAGGGCATGCCTGGTAGTTTTACAAGGGGTCCTGCATTAAGTGCAAGTGGGACCTGTGTTGTCCCAACAAAATAAGCACTTTGGTAGCTGAAAAGAAAGTTAACAATGCTGTTGAAATGTTATATTAGCATAACTAATCTAATTGTGGTTGTGTTAAGAACATATTATACAAAGGAAACAGATTTACCTTATTTGTGTTCAGAGTTGACTAATGAAGTTAGAATCTTTCAAAACAACAAGAAATTCAAGCCACTGCACAGACAATGGAACATCTCTGGACAGCATACAAAACAATACTTTTCACTGTATCTTGGCACATGTAACAATAGTAAATCAATTCAAATCTTTTGAAGTGCAATCACTAGTCTAATACAGAGGAACCTCAATTTTCTGAATCTCGATTATCTGAAGAAGACTTCAAGGTCCCCCAAAAACATCAAAGAGATAAGTGTATTCAATTTACCTGTACTGAAGAACATGTGAAAACGCTGGCCAAAACAAAGAAACACAAGCAGTTCAAGCATCAGTGACTGGATATTTTTTAGGTAAGGGTTATTACACAGCTCTTTGCAGAAGTAAGTGCTTTACAGTAATCCCGGCACTTGACTGGGGCATTCATTTAAAAAAAAGGCCGAGAACGTAAATGCATGCGCGATGGGGCTTCCATCTTTCTATTGTGAGGCTGAGTTCCTGGAAACTGATATGTATTGGTCTTGCAATCGTAGAAGCTGTTAGGGACCTTGTTTAATGCTGGGATTTCATGGTAATGGTTTCATTCTTCTCATTTTAACTTGTAATTTGCAGACTGCAAAGATTAGTTTGTTTAAATGGTAGACTCATAGATTTAAACAAATTCTCTGGTATAGCACAGAGTTAGATCAGTATGGCTTCACCAGTTTAAGCTAAAATCAATTATCCGAATAATCAATTATCTGAACAAAATAGTGGCCGCCCACCTTATTCGGATAATAGAGGTTCCTCTGTATTGGATAATGCAACAGCCAATTTCTGCATAGAAATATTCCTCCAGTAACTAGCTCAATAATCACTACAAAAGACCTCCTTAGCTGTCATTATTTGATTAAGGGAACATATTAGCAAGTCAACTTTACCCCTCTTTAAAGTGTGGCATGGGACATTTGACATCTTCTAGGGGCAAATATTGCTTCAATTTAACAGCTCAACCAAAATATAACAGCACCGAAATGTCAACCTAAATTGCATGCTTGACTCCAGAATGGGCCTATGGTTCTGATGGAGAAGTACTATCACTGCATGAGTCTAACAATTTTGCTCCATATGCATTTGTCACTATACACCTAGGACATTGCAACCCTGTCAATTAAGCCCACTTGCCCAACTTTGTTAGATCAGGCTGTTATATGTTGATTTTGGCCTATAATCATATTTTGCTTAGAAACAAGGTTAAAAGACCAAATTAGTTCAAGCACCAGTCACCTTTAACTCCCTGTAATTCAATCTTGCCCTTTTTAATGTAATATTGGAGAATTTGAAAATGGGATTGAGATAATTTGGAGTAGTTCAATATTTAGACCATTAGCATAAATATGACAATCAAACCAAACCTGAGAATGGTGTGTTGTAACAAAGTTAGAGGGGGCTGTGGGCTAATTTCAGGTCAAGTGTGAAGGATGAAATAATGAATTCAGATCATGGCCAAGCCATATTGATAGCACCTCAGTGGTGCATACAAAGGAAATGCATTAAATTCAAAATAGATGGATTGACTGAACTGAAATATTAGTCAAGTATTTTATGGTTGTAGTTGTTGGAGGTCAATCATCTCAGTACCAGGACATCTCTCAGGAGTACCTCAGGATAGTTTCCAAGGCCCAATTATCTTCAGCTGCTTTGACAATGATCTTCCCTCCAATATCAGGTCAGAATTGGGGATGTTCGCTGATGAATGCATAATGTTAAGCACCATTCACGACTCCACAGATACTGAAACAGTCCGTGTTCAAATGCAACAAGATCTGGACAATATCCAGGCCTGATAAGTGGCAACTAACATTCATGCCATACAAATGCCAGATTATGTCCATCACCAATAAGAGTCAATCTAACCACCGCAACTTGACATTCAATGGTGTAACCATCACTGAATCCGCCCCCCCCTATCAACAACCTGGGGGTTACCATTGACCAGAAACTCAACTGGACTAGCCATATAACTGGGCTAGTGGCCACAAGAGTAGGTCAGAGGCTAGGAATACTGTGGTAAGTAACTCACCTCTTGACTCACCAAACCTGTCCATCATCTACAAGGAACAAGTCAAGAGTGTGATGGAATACTCTCCACTTACCTGAATGGGGGCAGCTCCAACAACACTCAAGGAGCTTGATACCACCCAGGACAAAGCTGCCTGCTTAATTGGTACTACATCCACACACATCCATTCCCTCCACCACTGACACTCAATAGCAGCAATAGGTATTATTTACAAGATGCACTGCAGAAATTCACCAAAGATCCTTAGGTAGACCTTCCAAACCCATAAATACCTCCATCTAGAAGGACAAGGACAGCAGATACATGGGAACACCAACTGCAAGTTCCCCTCTAAGCCATTGATGAAACTGACTTAGAAATATATCACCGTTCCTTTACAGTCACTGGGTCAAAATTCTGAAATTCTCTCCCTGCTGGCATTTTGGGTCAACCTACAATAGGTGGACTGCAGCGGTTCAAGAAGGCAACTCATCAGCTTCTTCTTAAGGGCAACTAGGGATGGGCTATAAAAATGCTGGCCAGCCAGCGACGCCTACATCCAACAAATGAACAATAAAATAAAATCCCACATATTTTATTATGCATTGACTTCTTTGGAACATAGCAAATTATAATGGAATGTTATCTTTAAAAGTGCCAGTTAAATACCTTAGATTGGACCATACTTATTCATCATCTCTCACCTCACTGATCTCGGATGATTCTGTACACCAATGAAATGAATTCAAATCAAAAGTTTTACAGATACTTACAAGGACTTATTTCATCTTATTGTTACAAACTACATTAGGCCTTGTGATCATAATCTCCTTGAGTCTTGTGTCCTATTCTATATTCAAAGGCTCTCTAATACACTTCTACACAAACCCCTGTCCCCATTTAAATAGCTCTCCATATTTATGATTTAGGTTTCAATTGTTCCAGAGTTTTATGCTAAGCTTACTCAACTCTTCTGTGCCTTCAGGTATTTTTCTAAATCTTTCACTGCTTGGTCTCTCTCCAAATGTAGCATGCAGAAGTATCTTACTGCTTTCATTTCTTAATAGTGCCATGCTGATGAAAGCTTTTACAGTAGCTGAACCACCAATTGGTTTAATTAGATCACCAAGTTATCCCTTGGTGATTATCTTGACTAGCTTTTTTCTCTCCTTTTACAATAACACACACCGTTACAAGTCAGGTAAGGAAGCTGATTTGAGATATCTTCTACTGCTACTCTGTAGCTGCCTTATGGAATTTTATTCATCTCAGGGGATAAAAATGTTACCTAATACTTTGTGCTTCTCTCTACCGTTTCAACTGAGTCAAGCAGACACCAGATGCAAATTCTTTGCATGAATCTATTGCTTATAATAAGGCAGCATTCATCACTAAGCCTACATTATTCTGAATTAGAGATTTGCTGATCCCAGCTCAAATCAAGGTGTTTTCCAGCATTTGCAGTCCTCACTTTCTCCTGTTCCAATAATTGTTTGGATCTACATTAGATTTATCTTGTTTCAGTTACTGCTGTGTTGCTCAAATATTAATAAACTGAATGATATATTTTATCTCGTAAAAGTGATTTTAGATTAGATTCCCTACAGTGTGGAAACAGGCCCTTCGGCCCAACAAGTCCACACCAACCCACTGAAGAGTAACCCATCCAAACCCATTTCCCACTGATGAATGCACCTAACACTATGGGCAATTTAGAATAGCCAATTCACCTGACCTGCACATCCTTGGACTGTGAAACAAAACCAGAGCACCCAGAGAAAATGCACACAGACACAAGGAGAATATGCAAACTCCACACAAGCAGTTGCCCAAGGCTGGAATCAAACCTGGGTCCCTGGTGCTGTGAGGCAGCAATGCTAACCACTGAGCCACCGTGCCACCCCTACATAATTTTCTTTTCCCACTTTAGTATAATTTAGTCTATACAGTACCAAATAATGTATTTCAATATTTGAAACAGTTTGATGTATGGATGTAAAATATAATATTTTACTCCATAAATTTACATTTTTCTACCTTTTCCCCAAAATGCCACAATATTTTATTGCTATTCTAAATTTGATTTTTAACTTTTTTACTGTGTGCAAAGTTATCAATTCATTAAAGAAATTTTTAAAAGCCAAGTTTTTATTTCACAACTTTTATCTTTTGAATTAAATTCTCTTCCCCTGCCCTTTACATTTAGTATTGAATTTTGACCAAACACCCACTATAGAAGAGATGTGACTGGATTGGGGGGGGGGGGGAATGCAAAAGAAATTCATTGGGATGTTGCCTGGGATGGAGCATTGCAACTATGAAGAGAATCTGCATAAACGTGGGGTGTTTTTGTTGGAGCAGAGAGGATTGAGGAGAGACCTGATAGAGGTGCATAAGATTGAGAAGGTTTAGACAAGGTTACTAGAAAGCAGCTGTTTTCCTTACTAGAAGGATCAATAATAGGGGGGCATAATTTTAAGGTGAAAGGCAAGAAATTTAGAGGGGATTGAAGAAAAATATTTTCTCCAAGATGGCAGACAGGAAAAATTTCTGGCGGTAAGAGCGGCTCCTTGTTTTGAGGTATTTTAGGTGCTGGAGGTGATTTCCTTGAATTCCAGGAGCAGCAATTACTGTTTTATATGCTGTTGCATTGTTTTTGAACTTTGGGAAAAAAAAGTCAAAACAACAGCAGTTTTAAAAGGGAGAAGAACAGACAAAGGAAGCACATAGTGAAGACAGAGCTGAAAATGTGTTGCTGGAAAAGCGCAGCAGGTCAGGTAGCATCCAAGGAGCAGGAGAATCGACCTTTCGGGCATGAGCCCTTCTTCAGGAATGAGGAGAGTGTGCCAAGCAGGCTAAGATAAAAGGTATGGACGAGGGACTTGGGGGAGGGGCGTTGGCCATGTTGATTCGGTCGCCTGAGATAGAAATGGAGAGGTCTAGGAAGGGGAGGGAGGTGTCTGAGACGGTCCAGGTAAATTTGAGGTCGGGGTGGAAGGTGTTGGCAAAGTGGATGAACTGTTCAACCTCCTCGTGGGAGGAAGTGGGAGGATTGGAAAGAGAAGTTGTTCAGAGTGAGGACCAGTTCAGCCAGTCGAAGGAGGATGTCGGTGGAAGGGTACTGGTTGGTATGGCGGGAATGGAAGAAGCGGAGGGCTTTGAGTCCTTCGTGATGGGGGATGGAGGTGTACAGGGTCTGGATGTCCATGGTGAAGATAAGGCGTTGGGGATCGGGGAAGCAGAAATCATGGAGGAAGTGGAGGGCTTGGGTGGTGTCCCGAACGTAGGTAGGGAGTTCTTGGATTAAGGGGGACAGGACCGTGTTGAGGTATGCAGAGATGAGTTCGGTGGGGCAGGAGCAGGCTGAGACAATGGGTCGGCCAGGGCAGTCAGGTTTGTGGATTTTGGGCAGGAGGTAGCGGAGGATCCGGAGAGAGGTCTGTTGCTGGAGGCTTCGGATTTGTTGTAGGTACTGGTTGTCCTGGTTGGGTCCAACTTTTGTTGGTCTGAACATAGTCCGGAGTCCGAGCGGGGTCAATCGGTTCCGTAGGCAGGTGCTGAGGAAGGAGATGTGGCTGTGGTAGCGAGTCTGTTTGAGAACGTGGCTGAAGAGCTTCTGGGCAGAGGAGATGACCTGGGGTGTGCAGTGAGAGAGGGACTCACTGAAATCCTTGTAGAGGGAGGAAGAGAGGTCCTTCAAGGAAGGCATCCTTGCAAGAGGATTCGCAGTAGGTTAAAATCTTCTAGGAGAAAGTGAGGACTGTAGATGCTGGAGATCAGAGCTGAAAATGTGTTGCTGGAAAAGCGCAGCAGGTCAGGCAGCATCCAAGGAGCAGGAGAATCGACATTTCGGGCATGAGCCCTTCTTCAGGAATGAGGAGAGTGTGTCAAGCAGGCTAAGATAAAAGGTAGGGATGAGGGACTTGGGGGAGGGATGTTGGCCATATTGGTTCGGTCCGAGATAGAAATGGAGAGGTCTAGGAAGGGGAGGGAGGAGTCTGAGATGGTCCAGGTAAATTTGAGGTCGGGGTGGAAGGTGTTGGTAAAGTGGATGAACTGTTCAACCTCCTTGTGGGAGCACCGATACAGTCATCGATGTAGCGGAGGAAAAGGTGGGGGATGGTGCCAGTGTAGCTGCGGAAGATGGACTGTTCCACATATCCTACGAAGAGGCAGGCATAGCTGGGGCCCATGCGGGTGCCCATGGAAGTGGGAGGATTGGAAAGAGAAATTGCTAAGAGTGAGGACCAGTTCAGTCAATTGAAGGAGGATGTCAGTGGAAGGGTACCGGAGAAGGGCTCATGCCTGAAACATCGATTCTCCTGCTCCTTGGATGCTGCCTGACCTGCTGTGCTTTTCCAGCAACACATTTTCAGCTCTGATCTCCAGCATCTGCAGACCTCACTTTCTCCATGGTGAAGACAGTGCAGGAAAGAGAGAGAACCTGCACAATTACTGCCTTTGCTGTTTTTAAATTCATGTGTCGCTGGACATCGGAGTGCATCTGGGAAAATTAACAAACAGTGAATTTCACAACTAATCTTGGAGGAACCGTTTTGGGCAAAGTTCACAACACAGAATCAGATAAGTTAATTGTTGTTTTAAGTCTGTCCAAGAGAAAGGCTGCATTAGTGAGTACAGTGGGTCCTTTCCTGATTGTATGTTTTTGGAGATAAGTCTCTTGATTAAACTTAAAATATAAGCCATAGCTATTAATTTAACCTGGTGCAGTGTTTTATAGAGGAATAAGACGGTGTTATTTTCTGGGTCTGTAGATTGTGAAGGAGCAAAAATGGCCTTTAGTATGTGCTTCTTGTCAGATGTGGGAGTTTAAAGAGAGTTTAAGGGTTACTGCGGATTATATCTGCCATAAATGCTGTTGGATGCGAATCTTATCAGATCGAGTGGATTGGTTGGAGAGACAGATAGAAGCCATAAGGAATTTGCAACAGCAACGATATGTGATGGATGGCAGTTATAGGAAGGGGGGAAAGTCTCAGATACAGTCACACAGATGGGTTAACTCCAGGAAGGATAAGAGAAGTAGGCACCTAAGGCAGAAGTCTTTTGTGGATATACCCATTTCAAACAGGTATGCTGTTTTGGAAAATGTAGGGGGTGATGGATTCTCAGGGGAATGTAGCACGAACAACCACGTTTCTGGTATTGAGACTGGATCTAATGCAACGAGGGGTATGTCAGCTTCCAAGAGATCAATTGTGTTAAGGGATTCTGTAGTCCGAGGTACAGACAGGTGTCTCTGTGGCCAGCAGAGAAAAAGCAGAATGGTGTGTTGTTTCCCTGGTGCCAGGATCAAGGATATTTCAGAGAGGATGCAGAATGTTCTCACTGGGGAGAGGGGCCAGCAAGAGGTCATTGACAACATTGGAACTAACAACATAGGAAGGGAAAAGGTTGAGATTCTGAAGGCAGAATTTTAAAAAGGAGGTCCTCAAGGGTAGTAATATCTGGATTACTCCCAGTGCTACGATCTAGTGAGGGCAGGAATAGGAGGACAGAGCAGATGAATGTATGGCTAAGGAGCTGGTGTATGGGAGAAGGGTTCACATTTTTGGATCATTGGAATCACTTTTGGGGTAGAAGTGACCTCTACAAGAAGGACGGATTGTACGCAAATTGGAAGGGGACTAATATACTGGCAGGGAAATTTGCTAGAACTGCTTAGGAGTATTTAAACTAGTAAGGTGGGGGGTCGGGACGCAGGGAGATAGTGAGGAAAGAGATCAATCTGAGACTGGTACAGTTGAGAACAGAAGTGAGTCAAACAGGGCAGGCAGGAACAAGGTAGGACTGATAAATTAAACTGCATTTATTTCCATGCAAGGGGCTGAACAGGGAAGGCAGATGAACTCAGGGCATGGTTAGGAACATGGGACTGGGATATCATAGCAATTACAGAAACATGGCTCAGGGATGGGCAGGACTGGCAGCTTAATGTTCCAGGATACAAATGCTATAGGAAGGATAGAAAGGGAGGCAAGAGAGGAGGGGCAAGTGGCATTTTTGATAAGGGATAGCATTACAGCTGTGCTGAGGGAGGATATTCCCGGAAATACATCCAGGAAAGTTATTTGGGTGGAACTGAGAAATAAGAAAGGGATGATCACCTTATAGACCCCCTAATAGTCAGAGGGAAATTGAGAAACAAACTTGTAAGGAGATCTCAACTATCTGTAAGAATAATAGGGTAGTTATGGTGGGGGATTTTAACTTTCCAAACAGCAACTGGGACTGCCATAGTGTTAAAGGTTCAGATGGAGAGGAATTTCTGATTCAGTATGTGGATGTACCTACTAGAGAAGGTGCAAAGTTTGACCTGCCCTTGGAAAATAAGGCAGGGCACGTGACTGAGGTGTCAGTGAGGGAGCACTTTGGGGCCAGTGATCATGATTCTATTTGTTTTAAAATAGTGATGGAAAAGGATAGACGAGATCTAAAAGTTGAAGTTCTAAATTGGAGAAAGGCCAATTTTGACGGTATTAGGCAAGAACTTTCAAAAGCTGATTGTAGGAAGATGTTCACAGATAAAGGGACGGCTGGGAAATGGGAAGCCTTCAGAAATGAGATAACAATGATCCAGAGAAAGTATATTCCTGTCAGGGTGAAAGGGAAGGCTGGTAGGCATAGGGAATGCTGGATGACTAAAGAAATTGAGAGTTTGGTTAAGAAAAGGAAGGAGCATATGTCAGGTATAGACAGGAAAGATCGAGTGAATCCTTAGAAGAGTATAAAGGAAGTAGGAGTATACTTAAGAGGGAAATCAGGAGGACAAAAAGGGGACATGAGATAGCTTTGGCAAATAGAATTAAGGAGAAT
>NC_057721.1:7663890-7673302 GCF_004010195.1 Chiloscyllium plagiosum
GCTGGTACAATTGCAACATTTAAAAGGCATTTGGATGGGCATATGAATAGGAAGGGTTTGGAGGGATATGGGCTGGGTGCTGGCAGGTGGGACTAGATTAGGTTGGGATATCTGGTCGGCATGGACAGGTTGGACCGAAGGGTCTGTTTCCATGCGGTACATCTCTATGACTCTATGACCCAGAGGGTTGTGGGGCCTGGAATGCACTGCCTGGGAGAGTACTTGAGACATGTAATCCTTAAAAAGTACTTGGATGAGAACTTGAAATGTATTAACATTCAAAGCTATGGACATTGTGCAGAGAAGTGAAATGAGTGCAGCTCATAACATATTTTAGGTCATACAGACTCAATGTATATGATTCTATTATTCTAAGTGGGAAGAGGAATTTACCAAGCTATGTGCTCTCCCATTATATGTGGTTCAAGTGTCATACTATAACACATTTGTAGCGCTAAACATTGGTAGGATTCTGACAGAAGAAGTACCCTGATAATCCACAACTGTACATGTTCATGGTTTATTTAAGCACAGATATAGTAAAATTTGATTATCTTTGTAGCAAATTCATTTTTAAACAATCTGTTCAGAAATGTTATTGCACACCTCTGGAATAGGTGGGACTTGAACCCAGGCCTTTGGCTCAGGGATAGGGATTTTTATACCACTATCCAGAAAAAAAAGACCACCACACTTTTGCAATTAACTAATTAAACTAACTAAAATAGCTAATTTATGAGAAACAAACTTACTCATACAATCAGTAGGATAACTGGTTAATTATTGAACAGAATTAAACTATATCTCCTTGGGATATAGTTTAGAGTAACGTGCAGAGTAAGGTGTACCAACCTGTATGGGACTCCACAGAATTCCTGTGTCCTCTGCTGACCTCATAATGTACTTCTCATGGCCTCAACATGCATGTTTTCCAAGGATGCCTGGATATTCTTGATATGTTCAACTCCAAGTATTCTCAATTTTATTCCTTCCATTCAATCAGATATCGATTTGGACCAGAAACTTCCATAAACCCCAATCTGTTAAATCTGTGATTGTGTGCAATTAGGGAAAGTTCAATGTAGCCATGCTAGGGATATTCTATCCTTGTGCAGCAGTGACATATATGAGGAAAAAGACATTAATCAGTTTGCACTTCTCAGTAAGATGCTCGTAGAAAATCTGATGAGGAATGGTTGGCAGCTCTGTTTCTGTGGAGAACATAGGGACTGCAGATGCTGGAGATCAGAGTCGAGAGTATGGTGCTAGAAAAGCACAGCAGATCAGGCAGCATCTGAGGAGCAGGAATTCCTGATGAAAGGCTTATGCCTGAAATGTTGATTCGCCTGCTCCTTGAATGCTGCCAGCTCTGCTTCTATGTCAATTAGGTGCAATGATTCTACCTTGCCAATTTTCATGTTCATCACAGGGCTAGTCTCTATTGCTGTACATAAGATACCAAGCCTGTGCCTGAAGGAACCATTTCCCCTTCCCCTAACTTTCAATTAGGACACAACAAGTTCAAAGCCTGATGGGAAGGGAACGCCATTGCACTAGATGGGGTCTCTGTGCCTTTTGGCAGTGGTGCCATTGTTGTTGGGGGCAATTCATTTGAAATACCCAGCCCTGTCACAATTCTAGCACCAATTTATGGTATTCCTTGGGTGGCATCAACTGCAAGACTTACCATGGAGATAGGTCAGCAAGGACTGAATCTGCACTGGCTGTGCCGCGATCTGTCCCATCTGCTTTTCAGTTGAGGTCTACATTCATATCCATACTGACAATCACCTCCCTGATGGTAGCTTCTTTCCTGGTGTTATGAGTCAGTCATTCCCCATGATCTAGATGATGTGGTGCCATGTTTCAAACATAACTGGTGTTTGTCACTCTAATGCCTCCTCATATCCCCATAGTTAACTTCCTCTCCCAGGTGGCCATTCACTATCCTATCCTATCCCTGGTCAATCAGAAGGTGGAATCCAGGAGGTCAATGTAATTGAAGAACTTCATCAGTTCCAGGGTTATAGGGACGAGTTCCTCCCCTTTAGCTTGCTTGTACTCAAAATCTCAAATGTAACAGTGTCAGTACTTAAAAGATGCCTTCAGACCTCTTCGAACGACTGCAACTCTTCCCAATATTTATCTATGGGCTTACGCACACAGATGCTCCATCACAAGTGGTACTTGCTCAGTCACATGGAAGCCCCTGGATGTCAAAGCAGCTTTCTGTCCTCAATCCAGTTTTCAATTGTCAGATCTTCCGGTGTTTCAGTCTTTCCCTGAATCTTTGCACTTCCAACATATCAGCAAGTACAATGTATGCCTACAAGTACTGTTTCCTACCTCCACAGAGTCAAAGGAAAACAAATGCAAAGCATCTGTTTGGATTTGGCCTTAAAGCTCCTGGGTCAATACTTGAGCCTCCAATGAGCTTGGAGCAGTTTCAGTCTCACTCACAGACATTGAATGGATGATGAAGGATTTGAATTTGGCAATTTTCGCCAGATGTCTTTCAGCCTCATTGGCCTGTGTTGTGGAATCCTGCTGAGTACAAAGAAAATACAGTATGAGATTTAAATACATGGGCAGCGTAAAGATTTGATTCACACAACACCTGGTTATAGTCCAAAAGGTTTATTTGGAAGCACTAGCTTTCGGAGCACTGCTCCTTCATCAGGTGAAGGAGCAATGCTCCAAAAGCTAGTGCTTCCAAATAAACTTGTTGGACCATAGCCTAGTGTTGTGTGATTTTTAATTTTGTCTACCCCAGTCCAACACTGGCTCCTCCACATTATAAAAATTTTGAAGCACACATATTTTATTCTTTTGACATTACAAACAGAAGGTAAATTTAAGATGAATGAGGAACTATTTACAGCATTTGCATGGAAGAAAGTCTCCTATCAGCCCTTCTTCCACATATTCACCCCCTTTATCCAGCAAGAGTCTGTTCATTCACCCTCATCACCTGCTGATAAAGCTCCTGGAAACAGTTCATTTCACTTGCCACTGGACTTCCCATTACATTGAACATACTACTTTAAACCTGCAATGACCAATGACATGCTCACCGGTGAGCCTGACATCAGTGGTGGGCAAGTTGTTGAAGGGTATACTGAGGGACACGATTTACATGTATTTGTGATAGTCAACATGGCTTTGTTCATGGGAAATCACGTCTCACAAACTTGACTGAGCTTTTTTGAAGAAGTAACAAAGAGAATTGGTGGAGGCAGAGCGGTGAACATGATCTATATGGACTTCAGTAAGGCTTTCGACAAGGATCCTCATTGGAGATTGGTTAGCAAGGTTAGATCTCATGGAATACAGATTTTGGATATAGAACTGGCTCAAAAGTAGAAGACAGAGGATGGTGGTGAAGGGCTGCTTTTCAGACTGGAGGTCTGTGACCAGTGGTGTACCATAAGGATCGGTGCTGGGTCCACTACTTTGTCATTTTCATAAATGGTTTGGATGTGAACATAGGAGGTATGGTTAGTAAGTTTGCAGAAAATGACATCAAAGGTGTAGTGGACAGTGAAGAAGATTACCTCAGAGTACAACAGGACCATGATCAGACGGGCCAATGGGCTGAGGAGCGACAGATGTAGTTTCATTTAGATAAATGAGAGGTGCTGCATTTTGGAAAAGCAAATCTTAGCAGGACTTATACACTTAATGGTAAGGTCCTGGGGAGTGTTGCTGAACAGAGAGATCTTGGAGTGCAGGTTCATTGTTCTTTGCAAGTGGAGTTGCATTGTGAAGATTGTGAAGATAGGATAGTGAAGAAGGCGTTTGGTATGCTTTCATTTCTTGGTCAGAGTATTAAGTATAGGAGTTGGGAGGACATGTTGCAGCTGTACAGGACATTTGTTAGGCCACTTTTGGAATATTGCATGCAATTCTGGTCTCCTTCCTATTGGAAGGGTGTTGTAAAACTTAAAAGGGTTCAGAAAAGATTTTCAAGGATGTTCATAGAGTCATAGTCATAGAGAAGGATGACCTTATAGAGGTTTATAAAATCATGAGGGGCATGGATAGGATAAATAGACAAGATTTTTTTTCCCTGGGTGGGGGAATCCAGAACTAGAGGGCATAAGTTTAGGGTGTAAGGAGAAAGATTTAAAAGGGACCTAAGGGGCAATCTTTGCACACAGAGGATGATGCATGTATGGAATGAGCTGCCAGAGGAAGTGGTGGAGGCTGTTATAATTACAGCATTTAAAGGGCATCTGGGTGTGTATATGAATAGGAAGGGTTTAGAGGGATATGGACCAAGTGCTGGCAAATGGGACTAGATTAAGTTAGGATATGTGATCGGCATGGATGAGTTGGACTGAAGGGTCTGTTTCCATGTTGTATCTCTCTGACTATAATTAAGACTGCTTATGACCAGCATTAGCATGCTACAGCTTGGAACTGTGGCACTTCTCATGCATAATGGTATGATTACAAAGGATTTCATCTTGTACTCTGCAAGTGCATGGTTATACTATTATTACATCTTTTGAAGAGCATCCTGTCTCTCAAGTAGACCCCAATATTTAAAAACAGAAGAAAAACTCCATCTCTGCCTACTTCAGCTGTGGTCACAGTAGTTTTCCATTCATAGGCTATGATTAGGAATCAAAAGATTATGGAAGGCAATGCAGATTGCATTATCACCTATGAGTTATCATTATCACCAACTCAGCCTGGTCATCAGGGACACTCACACAAATCTCCATGTTCCTTTCTCCCTGGACAGCCCATCATGACTAATTCCCCACATGTTCTCATTCCTACCTGCAATTACAATTGCAACTTTCATCCTTATCCCGGAGCCCTATCACTAGTTTAATCCTGCCTACCATTGTTGCGCACACTCCACTCTGGTTGAGCCCACAGTGGTGGTAACCATCTACAAATCCCACCCCTCCACAAAATCCCAAAAACTGTCACTCGGCAAACCACAAATCTCCGCCCTTCACTGTCCTTGTCCCCTCTTCATCCCAGCACACCGCCTCTAGTGTCCAGTTCTCCACTACCTTATCACAACAGTGAGCAGAAGGTGCCCTTAACTGACTGTACTGGGACCCCCTCACTGACTGCAGTCCCCCTGACCTGACTGAAGATTAATGTCTTTCAATTTTGAGACATAGCCATTTGGTTGACACACATCTGGATTGTTTGCTACATATACTGCTGGCATGTGCTGTAGGTATGAAATTGACAAAGTAGTGTGTCATGCAAAAAAAAATAAATTCCCTTAACTGATGAATGCTGACAGGCATGACAAGCTGCATAGTCTTGTGTCTGTGCAAAGCAGCATGGAAAGACAGAAGTACTATGAGCATTTAAGGTCCGGATGAGCAAAAGGCAAGACAAAGCAGGGATGCTATGAGGATTCAAGTAAGCACAAAGTCAGTGAATGCTGTGAAAGCGAACAAGCACCCTTGAAGTGCTGTCTGGTGCAATCTGTAGGCTGGATTCCCATCTCTGTACACACAGTTTACAAGAGCATTGTAACGAAACTTCTGGTGTGCATCAAACTCCAAAAACATACTGTAAGTGGATCAGAGATGAGACATGATGATGCAGAGATGTTGGTACGTGCTGGATGACACCGTCTATGGTCATGAATGCCTGTGTAGTGTGCCCTGGTACTGGATATTTAAAGATGGAAGTCTGGAGGACCAAGTGATGAGCTGGAGTCTCCAGGTCCCTGCTCTGACTGTTATGTTGGGAATTTGCAGTATCTAGCTTCAATGCAGTGGTAGAATTAGAGAGTGCAAATTAATGAGGCATGATTGAGTAATAGTAAGGGTAATAATGAAAAATCATCTACACTAAAATGTTTCTCACTTCTACATCCAACACACCAGTTGGAAAATGCTACTTTTTAGTCTTGCTACATTAAGAAAGGCCTCATGAGGTATCTCACCCGATTGTCCCAAATTTCTTGCCATTATGCATAGAATTCAGGAGCTAGGAAGATTCTACCTCAAGTGTTCTTTGCCCCATTTGAGCAGAAGTGTTCATCCTTTCTAAAAATCACTTTTAGAATGTAAGTGAAATCCAGGACATACCCTGAAGAGAATACAGAACATGTAAATCTAAAACCATGTACTTACAATGAGTAAGTTTGGCAGTGTGACACCGGTGATTGCCAATGCCTCGAAGTTTAGGTTGCAGTTTGAGAATGTTAATTGTACACAGCCATCAGATAAGTATCTATGAGGGAGGTGCAATATTTGGACTTCATAATCTCCATTTGGGAGATGATTGCCTCACTCTATGTGAAGTCATATTAAGCTTCCATTTTAAAAGCACAGGATGATAAAAGTAGGCATTTTTCTGTTTATGAGTCCACAAAGATTGCTGGTCCTTGATCTGATTTTGAGTTCAATTTCATTTTTCATTGTAATTAACTCCATATCAACTCCACGTTATGTAAATCAAACAACTGATGGAATTTGGCAGTCAACTCACCAAAGACGACTTGACAGAATAGATTTGAGACAAACATGACCATTTGTTTCATCACATCAAATTCCTGAAATTGCCTGCTGAATTCCTCTGTTGACCTCTTCTGGTGTGCATGGAAATTTTCTGAGTGAAACCATTTTTTTCTTTGTCTTTGATTTCTTTTCTAGCATTTTCTTTAGACTCAGGGTGTGTCGCAAGACTTTATTTTTTCATTGGGAGGATCGCAGACCCAGTCTGATATTGAATACATTCACAGTACTGACCATATGTTGCTTAGCTTCTGTACTTTCCCTGAAGCTTAAGTTTAGCTCATTTAGTTTTGGCCTTAAATTGGTAAGGAACCTCCAAGGTGAGTAACCAAAAATTGTCTGACAGTTCACTGCACACTTCACTCCGTGATTTAAGAAAAGTGACAATTTCAGGCAGTAGATCTAAAAACCTCTGCAGAACTTTCCGTCATATCACGTCAGCACAGAGGATTGGTTAAATACCATTCAGTTTGTTGAGCATGGAATTATACAAGTTTTTCTGAAGGGCTTGCTCAAATTGAGTTTACAATCTTAACAACTTTCACTACTAAGAAAAGTCTATAATTTTGCTTGCTAATGCTTGCTTGCCAATTTATAGTAGTAATTGACAAAAGAAGGGATATCAGTATCATTCTGCAAAAGCTCATATTTACACCAAACATGGCTGGTGCACCGTCAGTTGTGATGGAAACCAGTTTCTTAATTGGAATGTCTTCCTCAAGCATGTACCTATTAAATTCACTGCAGATGTCCTCACCCTTTGTTCTCTCTTTATGAACCAAGAGGGTGAGAAGATTCTTTTTCATTGTTATATCTTTAAGATTATGTGCATAAAAACAATCAGCTGGGTTGTGTGGTCATAGATTTGAACTGCGGAGCAAAACAGTCATAGTTCTTCATATCATGTTTTACTTAGAGTCATAGAGATGTACAGCACGGAAACAGACCCTTCGTCCAACCTGTCCATGCCGACCAGATATCCCAACCCAATCTAATTCCACCTGCCAGCCCCCGGCCTATATCCCTCCAAACTCTTCCTATTCATATACCCATCCAAATGCCTTTTAAATGGTGCAATTGTACCAGCCTCCACCACTTCCTCTGGTAGCTCATTCCATACATGTACCATCCTCTGCGTGAAAACGTTGCCCCGTAAGTCTCTTTTATATCTTTTCCCTCTCACCCTAAACCTATGCCATCTAGTTCTGAACTCCCCCACCCCAAGGAAAAGACCTTGTCTATTTATCCTATCTCTGCCCCTCATGATTTTATAAACCTCTATAAAGTCACCCCTCAGCCTCCAATACTCCAAGGACAACAGCCCCAGCCAGTTCAGCCTCTCCCTATAGCTCAAATCCTCCAACCCAGGCAACATCCTTGTAAATCTTTTCTGAAACCTTTCACGTTTCACAACATCTTGCCAATAAAAAGGAGACCAGAATTGCACACAATATTCCAACAGTGGCCTAACTAATGTACTGTTTAGCCGCAACAGGACCTCCTAACCCCTGTACTCAATACTCTGACCAATAAAGGAAATCATAGCAAACACCTGCTTTGCTATTCTATCTACCTGCGACTTCACTTTCAAAGTGCTATGTACGTGCACTCCAAGGTCTCTTTGTTCAGCAACACTCCCAGGACCTTACCTAGGCTGAAAGATGTCTACTGACAAAGATTCTGCTTGTCTTATGACTGTAGAAGCATCAGGTGACATGCTCTGGGTTATTAGTATTATTCAAAGAGCAAAGAAGATTGAAGAATCAGCAGTCACAGGCATTGTTTCTTTAATTATTTTGCCGTGTGTAAATCATTTCTTGCGTCTTGCCAGAAGATGGTCAATGTAAATGATGCTTCAGTACAGGCTTTACTTTTAGTTGCTGGTTTAGAAAAGAAATTACTGCTCAGGTTTCAAAATGGCATTCAGCTTGTCAGCTTTCTTTGTCAGAAGCACTATTTCTGAAATTACTGTATACCATTGTGTAGTGTCACTCCAAATTCCCCGAAGACTTATCAATGAACTTTGGTGATAATATAAGGCAAATGCTCTTAACTTTTACAGTTACAAACAGAAATTAATATTCCCATTTTGCATGGAAGTTGTACCTTTTTGGTTTCTTTACAGATGGTCCAGCTTCTTCATTGACCATTACTGCTTCATCTTGTAGTTTTTCTCATCTCTCTGTCATTGTTCACACTGTCAGTAGACCTTTAGATCAGCACCTCTGGAACAACCAAGGGATTGCTGGCTGCTTTCAAATGTGGAGGCACAGAAGATCACTTCAGTGGTCATGATTTGTTTCTGGGCAGCCCTGGTCAGCTTGCATCACTTTGATATTATGTGTGGGGTTCAGCAGTAATTCTTCTTCATCCTGCATGAGCCTATTAGATAAGCAGCTGAAGAAAAGCAATTGCAGGTCTATAGACTGTGTACAGAGGAGCCGGACTTGCTGCGTTATTCTTGCAGAGAGTCTACATGGAGTGATGAATTGAATAGTCTCCTATGTTTCTTGTACTGTATTATACTGGCTTTACATACCAATTCCAAGTATGTTTCCTTTTCATTTGTGGGGGGTGTGGATCTGACAAGGGAGTCGCGGAGGGAGTGGTCTCTACGGAAAGCTGATAGGGGAGGGGAGGGAAATATATCCTTGGTGCTGGGGTCTGTTTGGAGGTGGCAGAAGTGACGGCGGATGATGCGCTGTACATGGAGATTGGTGGGGTGGTAGGTGAGGACCAGTGGGGTTCTGTCCTGGTGGCGGTTGGAGGGGCGGGGCTCAAGGGCGGAGGAGCGGGAAGTGGAAGAGATGCAGTGGAGGACATCGTCGACCACGTCGGGGGGGAAATTGCGGTCCTTGAAGAAGGAGGACATCTGTGTTGTACGTATTTTGAACTGGTCCTCCTGGGACCAG
>NC_057721.1:7674586-7705320 GCF_004010195.1 Chiloscyllium plagiosum
GTCCCTCCTCCCTACCTTTTATCTTAGCCTGCTTGGCACACTTTCCTCATTCCTGAAGAAGGGCTTATGCCCAAAACATCGATTCTCCTGCTCCTTGGATGTTGCCTGACCTGCTGCACTTTTCCAGCAATACATTTTTCAGCTCTGATCTCCAGTATCTGCAGTCCTCACTTTCTCCTAGTTGATTTTTCTCATATCAGTCTTGTTTCCTTTGCACATTGTTTTGAATCTATGCCTTCTCATTCTTTTCTCTTTTATGAGCAGGAACAGCTTCTCCCTATCTGCTCTGTCCAGTCCAATCAATTTTGAAAACCTCTATCAAATCTCCTCTCAGCCTTCTCTGGAAGGACAATTATTCTAATTTCTTCAATTTATCTCTGTGACAGAGTTTCTCATTCTTTGAATCATTCTTGTAAATCAGTCACTTAGGCACTTGCTCCAATGCATTCATATTTTCCCTCATAATGTGACACCGATATTTTGTACATAATACTCAAGCTGAGGTCAAACAAATGTGTTGTAGAAGTTCAACACTTCTTTGCTCTTGTACTCTATTCCCCTATTAACAAAGCTGGGTGCTCTACTAACTGCTCTCCCCACCTGTCCTGCTACCTTCAATGATCTGTGCACATATACAACCAGGACCCTCTGCTCCTGCACCGCCTTTAGAATTGTACCTCCATCTTATATTGTCTGTCAATGTTCTTCCAACCAAAGTGCATCACCTCACACTTCTGTCATCATTTAAGTAGATATTGACCAGTAAATGATTGATCGTAAGTGAAAGTAATGCTGAAATCAAGGAAACTATCAAGTGTAAGACGAATGAAATTTGGCACCTTCACGGAAAATCAGACCTCTCAGCTAGGACTGTGGACCAGAAGATTTGGTTACAAAGTTTTACAGATGAGATATAGTCCTTATAATTACAAGGCTTTCCCTTACAGGGAAAAATAGGCTGTCCAACAAATTGAACAGTTCTTCCAAAGAGCCACCACAGGCATGGCTTTCTTTACACTGAGTTTGACAAACTTGGCACCAGGCATTGCATTTTATCAGGGTGGTGCCTTTGTTTAAAAACACTGTTGCGTTTCAGTCACAAGGTCAGCTCCTTTGGCATTCACTGCAACTTGGATTACCGAAGGGTTCTTTGTTTTGTCACACAATTGTCTGCAGATAAGAAACAGCTGAATCCACTTGTCTTTAGAGTTTAACTTTGAAGCAATATGTTTACAGGAAATGAAAATACAATATGTGCTATTTGTAGCAATGTCTGTATAATATTTATCCAAGAATCCAACACAATAAACAGACTTCTACTGCAAGATGTAGTCTCTCCAAATTCTACTCAACCGATTATAAATACAATTTTTGGGGTACATCAATGTAAGGGAGGATTGTAATGGTTCAAGAAGGCAACTTACTACTACTTTCTCAAGGGCAATTAAAGATAGCCAACAAATATTAGCCTTGCCAGTGGCCCCACATTCTAATAATCATAAAAAGAATTGTAAAGGAATATCGCTGAGAAGGTGCATATAATGTATGATGTAGTGACAGACCTTCAAGGTAGACTCACTACGATTGCAGAATGAAAAAGACCATTTTAAGCATGCATGGGTTGATGTCATACAGTATTAGGTAAATGTTCTTCTATGTATAGAGTAGCCAAAATTGTGGAACATCGAACTCTCTAATTAACTGAGTCCATATAAACTTTGGCCACCATCATGTGTGCTCTGGATGCCAATATATCTGCCACCTTAATTACAGACACCTCATTCTTGGCCTACAATGCAGCATTGATCTGGACCAAAGTGTTCTCCAACAGGATGGTTGAGGCTGGGCCAAGATAGCGATGATTGTGAAAGAGCCATGAAAATGCTAATTCCACTCAAAGTACTTTCACTTCTCAACAGCAGATATCTTGAAGCTACCATTCCATTCTGCCACTTGTCCACTGGCTCCACATTTTCTGAACTTATTAATTAGTCTATAATCTAGCAACTGATGAGGATGCATGATTTGGAGATGCTGGTGTTGGACTGGGGTGTACAAAGTTAAAAATCACACAACCCCAGGTTATAGTCCAACAGGTTTAATTGGAAGCACTAGCTTTCGAAGTGCTGCTCCTTCATCAGGTGGTTGTGGAGTACACAATTGTGAGACACAGAATTTATAGCATAAGTTTACACTGTGATGTAACTGAAATTATACATTGAAAAATACCTTGATTGTTTGTTAAGTCTCTCATCTGTTAGAATGACCATGATAGTTTCACTTCTTTCATATGTAAATCACAAAACTTTTTTAAAAGTTACATTCTCAGGTTAACTGTAACAATTGGTGTCAGGTCAGATAAGATGTTGAAGGTGTTACCCCTGTGTTCTGTTGTCTGTGCCATAATGTTTAGACTGATTCTAATCTAAAAAATGAGTTAACAGAGTCTTATATGGATTCATGTAGTTTTGAGCAAAGTACAATCTATGCAAATATAAATGTGTGTGTGCTTGTGTGTGGTGTAAAGGGGTCTAAGTCTGTGAGAGGGTGCCTGTGTGAGTGTGGGAATGGGTGTATCTGTAGGAGTGTATGCGTGTATGTGTGTGTGTGGGGTCAGGGGTTGTGAGTGTCTGTGAAAGAAAGTGTATACATCTGTGTGTGAGTGTAAAGGGGTCTAAGTCTGTGAGAGGGTGCATGTGTGAATTTGGGAGTGTGTGTGTCTGCAGGAGTGTGTGTGTGTCTGTTTGTGTGTCTGTGTATAGGCGTGTCTGTGTGTATGTGTGTGTATAGGAGTGCCTGTGTGTGTGTGTGTGTTTATAGTGCAATGATGTGACGTGAACCCAATGTCCCAGTTGAGGCCATTCTCATGGGTACCGAACTTAGCCATCAGCCTCTGCTTGGCCACTTTTTGCTGCTGCCTGTCCCAAAGTCCGCCTTGGAGGATGGTTACCCGAAGGTCCGAGGTTGAATGTCCTGGACCGCTGAAGTGTTCTCCAAATGGAAGGGAACACTCCTGTCTGTTGATTGTTGTGCGGTGTCCATTCATCTGTTGCTGTAGCCTCTGCTCAGTTTCACCAACGCACCATGCCTCAGGGCATCCTTGCCTTCAGCGTATGAGATAGACATGAGTACCTACCACTTACATGGTGGGAGAAGTCCCCATGCATAATGATGGTATCCATGTCCACACTCTGACATGTCTTGCAGTGCCTACCATGACAGGATTGTATGGAGTTGTCCTGAAAGCCAGGCAGTTTGCTACAATGATGTGTGGAGGTTTGCCTGTTGTTTAAAGGTGAGCAGTGGAGGTGTGAGGAAGGTCTTGGTGATGTGCTCATCCTCATTGATAATGTGTTGCAGATCGCGAAGAACATGGTGTAGTTTTTCGGCTCCTGGGAAGTACTGGACAATGAAGGGTACCCTGTCGGTTGCAGCACCTGTCTGTCTCCTGAGGATTTCATTACAGTTCCTTGCTGTGGTAAGTTGGAACTGGTGGTCGATGAGTTGAGCATCGTACCCCGTTCTTATGAGGGCATCCCTGAGTACTTCCAGGGGCCCGTTATGTTCCTCCTCTTCGGAGCAGATCCGGTGTATGCGTAGGGCTTGTCCATAGGAGATGTCCATGAGGATGCAGAGATGTTTCAGCATGATCTGGACAGGTTGGGTGAGTGGGCAAATCAATGCCACATCAGTATAATTTGGATAAATGTGAGATTATTCACTTTAGAAGGAAAACAAGAAGCTGATTACTCCCTGAATGGCAGTAAATTGGTAGAGGGGAGAGTGCAGCAGGACCTGGGTGCTCTTGTGCACCAGTTGCTGAAGGTAGGCATGCAGATGTAGCAGATGGTAAAAAAGGCAAATAGTACGTTGGCCTTCATTGTGAGAGGAGCAGGGATGTGTTGTTGCAGTCATACAAGGCCTTGGTAAAGCCGCACCTAGAATATTGTGTATAGCTTTGGTCTCCTTTTCTGAGGAAGGATGCTCTTGCTCTCAAGGGAGTGTAGTGAAGGTTAACCAGGCTGATTCCAGGGATGGCAGGATTGACATATGTTGAGAGATTGGCTAGGTTGTTTTCACTACAGTTCAGACAATTGAGGGGGATCTCAATTTTATAAGAGACTTATAAAATTCTCAAAGGACTAGACATGGTAGATGCAGGGAGAATGTTCCTGATGGTGGGTGCATTCAGAATCAGGGGTCACAGTCTTTGGATTTGGGGTGGACCATTTAGAACGGAGATGAGGAGAAATTTCTTCACCCAAAGAGTGGTGAGCAAGTAGAATTCATTGCCACAAGAAGTAGTTGATGCCAAAATGTTTAATGTATTCAAGGGGCTGCTAGGTACAGCACTTGGGGCAAATGGAAACAAAAGTTAGGGGGAGAAAGCAGAATTAAGCTAATTGCCCTTGACGATGCAGCCATGATTGTGATGAATGGCAGAGCAGGCTTGAAGGATCGAATTGCCTCTGCCTGTACCTATCTTCTATGTTTCTATGTAACTTCTACAATGCTTTTAGAAAATCCAGAAAAAAATTAAATCTCCTGCTTTAGCATTGTTCAGTTTCTTTGTTACTTCTTCAAGCTTTAGCTCTCACATTTTATTAAGTGCTGTGTACATTCCTGCCCAGAAGTTTTTACTGATTCAGGTTTTCTCACAACTTATGGTTAACTATTGTTCAGAACTCCTATTCTACAGCTATATTTCTTCTCTTATCATCACCATCCCTCATTCCTAGGTTGTTCTCCCTTGTTTTGTTTATTTAGGCTGCTTGCATTTCTAATAGATCCCTCTAGTGTCCCTGTCTACTTATACACTTAAACCATTTGCCATCTCATCAATCATTTCTTTTCACTGGGACATAGGTCCCCTTTCAGTTTGTGAGTCCATCTGTACAGCTTTCTGTCCCAGAAACAATGTCAGTGTCCAGGCAATAATCCAGAAATTTATGCTCTCAGAAGTCCTACCTTTTAATTTAGAATCTAACCCCTGATGCTCATTCAGCATGATTTCCTTCACAAGAAAGATCTGATGTTAGATCTGCATACCAACTTACAAGAATATTGCTCTGTTCAGTGAAATTAGACTTATTCAATGAACCTGTGATGGATCTTTTATCTGTCCTTTCCAGCACATAAAACAGTCAAAGAGTCTTTGTAGCTGTCTTCTTTGTAATTCTTAAAAATATTCCTTCACCGTGCAGCTCAACGACTTCCTGGTGAATAATTTGTTGTTGTCTGTTTCTTTCAAATCTGTCTGTCAGGTTGATGTGAGTTAGAGGCCTGGCTAATATTTCAGTTAATGTGGTGGAAGAAGAGACTCATTCAGACCTGTTTGCTATACCTTCCCAATCTGCAGACAGGGGAATATCACAAGGAGGATTTCCTTCCTAGATCATCAACAGCAATACTGTGAGATGCTTATGTATAGGAATAGCACAAGGAATACTTTTTTTTGTGCACAATTCCACTTGGTTTCATTTTTTATTCATATGTAGGATGTAAGCATTGCTAGCTGGCCAGCATTTATTGCCCACCCCTAACTGCCCTTGAAACTGTTGCAGTCCATTTGCTGCAGGTGGACCCAAAATGCCCTGAGGGAGTGAATTCCAGGATTTTGACCCAGCGACAGTGAAGGAATAGCAATATATTTCCAAATCAGAATGGTGAGTGGCTGAGGGCGACCTCAAAGGCTGTGGTATTCACATATAATGTTTCCCTTGACCTTCTAGATGGAGGTGAACCTGGGTTTGGAAGCTGATGGCTAAGGATCTTTAGTGAATTTCTGTAGTGCATCTTGTAGATAGTACACAGTACCGCTACTGAGCATCAATTTGTGGATGCGGTGCCAATCATACAGGCCTCCTTGCCCTATAGGGTCAAGAGTGTGGTGGTGGAAAAGCACAGCAGGTCAGGCAGCATCCAAGGAGCAGGCAAATCGACATTTTGAGCATAAAGTTTTTTGAATATTGTTGGACCTGCACCCATCCAAGCAAGTGGGCAGTATTCCATCACATTCTTGATTTGTGCCTTGTAAATGATGGACAGGTTTTGAGGAGTCAGAAGGTGAGTTACTCACCACAATATTTCTAGACTCTGATCTGCTCTTGCAGCTGTTGAATTTTGGATAGTGAGTCCAGTGAGTTTCTGATCAATAGTAACTCCAAAGGTGTTAGTTTTGGGGATTCAGTGATGGTAACACCATTAAATGCCTAGGGGAAATGGTTACATTGACTCTTACTGGAGATGATCTATGCATGGGATATGTGTGGTATGAATGTTACGTGCAACTTGTCAATCGAAGTCTGGATATTGTCCAGGGCTTGTAACATTTGAATATGGACTGCTTCAGTATCTGAGGAGTCAAGAATGATGCTGAATATTGGGCAATCATCACCAAACATCCCCTCTTCTGACCTTATAATGGAGTGAAGGTCATTGTTGAAGCAGCTGAAGATAGTTTGGCATAGGACACCAACCGGAAGATTCCTGCAGAGGTGACCTAGAACTGAGATGTCCAACAACCACAACCACCTTCTGATCCAGCAGTGTTGACCAGTGGAGAGTTTGCCCCAATTCTCAATTTGCTAGGGTTCCCTGATGCCACACAGTCAAATGCAACCCTGATGTCAAGGGCTGTCATTTTCACTTCATCTCTGGAATTTAGCCTTGGGCAATTTCTTACATTGTTGGGTAAATGCCAGTGTTGCAACTTTACTGGAAGAGCTTGGCTAACAGTGTATGGAAGCTATTATGGCAGTAGTGTAGTTAACTTAGTGTGCATGGGATCATGTTATAGGGCTCTAGTAACAGATGATGGTAGTGCATTGTGATAGGTTAGTTAAATCACTGAGAGATGAGCTAGTGCTGAAGATGATGGCGTTGTAATATGATAGGTTAAATGTGATGGAGGGAACCAGTGTGGCAGATGATGATTAGTTTAAAAAGACAAAGCAAACCAGCATATTTGGCTATGCTAAAGTTGTCTGATAAGCACAGGAAGAACAACTGTATAAGTTGTAGAAGAATAAAGAGTTTTTGGGGGGGGGGGGGAGTGGAGTCAGATAAGACATTTTGCTGGCTCCCATAGCTTTGCTTTTACAAGATTAAAGTTTAATTTCCTGTAGGATTTTCTGGTAATTATTTTATAGAACATTGAGTAATTCTTCCACAACAGGTGCAGTAAGGTCTGGAGCTCAAGTCTTCAGCAATATGTTTGGAATGTTGTCAGGGTCCATTACATCGGAAGTATCTCTAGTCCTTTCTTGATATTGCGTGGAGTGAATCAAATTGGTTAAAGGTGCTGGTGATCACTGAAGGAGGCAGAAATGGATCATCTGCTCAGAGCTTCTGGCTGAAGACTGTTCCGAATGCTTCAGCCTTATCTTATGCACTCTCTGAAGGGCATTAGTGAACCAGATGGACAAAGGTTTCACAGTCATCAGTAGGCTCTTAATTCTAGATTTTAAAAAAATTGAATTGGGGCGGCACGGTGGCACAGTGGTTAGCACTGCTGCCTCACAGCGCCTGAGACCCGGGTTCAATTCCCGCCTCAGGCGACTGACTGTGTGGAGTTTGCACGTTCTCCCCGTGTCTGCGTGGGTTTCCTCCGGGTGCTCCGGTTTCCTCCCACAGTCCAAAAAGATGTGCAGGGTCAGGTGAATTGGTCATGCTAAATTGCCCATAGTGTTAGGTAAGGGGTAAATGTAGGGGTATGGGTGGGTTTCGCTTCGGCGGGTCGGTGTGGACTTGTTGGGCCGAAGGGCCTGTTTATACACTGTAATGTAATCTAATCTAATCTAATCTAATCTTTATCATCTGTCATGGCATGATTCAAACCTGGGTCACGGGAACATTAGCTGAGTTTCTGGATTAATAGTCTAGCGATGATACCACTAGGACATCTTTTCCCATCATTGCAAAGCAGTTGAATTAAACCTAGTCAAAGCAGCAGGAGTTAGACCATAAGATGTAGGAGCAGAAATTAGGCCATTCAGCCTATCAAGTCTGCTCCATCATTCAATTATGGCTGATAAATTTCTCATCCTATTCTCCTGCTTTCTCCCCGTAACCTTTGATCCCCTTGATACTCAAAAGCTATCTACCTCAGGTTTAAATATACTCAATGACCTGGACTCCACAGCCTTCTGTGGCAAATAATTCCATGGATTCACCACTCTCTGGCTGAAGACATTTCTCCTGATCTTCATTCTAAAAGGTCTTCCTGTACTCTAGAGTTGTGCCCGCAGGCCCTAGTCTCTCCTACCAATGGAAACATCTTACCAATATCTGCTGTGTCCAGGCCATTCAGAATTCTGTATGTTTCAATTAGATCTCTTCTCATCCTTCTAAACTCAATTGAATATAAACCCAGAGTCCTCAAACATTCCTTATTGTGTTAAGTTTTTCATTCCTGGGATCATTCTTGTGAACTTCCTCTGAACATGCTCCAGGACCTGAGACATCCTTCTTGAGGTATGGGGCCCAAACCTGCACACAATACTCCAAATGTGGTCTGACCAGAGCCTTGTAGAATCTCAGAAGTACATTCGTGCTTTCATATAGTCCTTTAAAATAATTACCATCATTGCATTTGCCTTCCAACTACTGACTCAACCTGCAAGTTGACCTTGAGATAATCCTGGACTAGAACTCCCAAGTCTCTTGGCACTTCAGATTTCTGAATTTTCTCCCTATTTAGAAAACAGTTCATGCCTCTATTCTTCCTACCAAAGTGCATGACCTCTCACTTTCCCATGCTGTACTCCTTCCAGGACTTTTTTGCCCACTCTCCTAACCTGTCCAAATCCTTCTGTAACCTTCCTGCGTCCTTAATTCTACCTGTCCCTCTACCTATCTTTGTATCGTCTGCAAATCTAGCCAGAATGCCCTCAGTTCCTGCATCGAGATCCTTAATGTATAAAGTGGAAAGTTGTGGTCCCAACACTGAGCCTTGGGGAACACCACTTGTCACCGGTTGCCACCCTGAGAATGACCCTTTTATCCCCACTCTCTGCTTTCTGCCAGACAGCCACGCTTCTATCCATGCTAGCACCTTGCCTCTGACACCATGGGCCCTTATCTTACTCAGTAGCCTTCTGTGCAACATCTTGTCAAAGGCCTTCTTGAAATCAAGGTTAATAACATTCATTGTCAGCAAATTTAAAGCCTATGAAACATATGGGAGAGTAACAGGATGGTTTTGAAGTTGGCTTCACATAGGAAACACAAAGAAAGTGAGGACTGCAGATGCTGGAGATCAGAGTCAAAAAGTGTGGTGCTGGAAAAGCACAGCAGGTCAGACAGCATCTGAGAAGCAGGAGAATCAACGTTTCGAGCATAAGCCCTTCACACACTCCTGAAAAGAGCTCATGCTTGAAATGTCGACTCTCCTGCTCCTCGGATGCTGCCTGATCAGTCTTCACATAGGAAACAGTAGTAGAGAATGGTTAATTTTCACACTTGAGGAAGTGTATAACAAGGTTCCCTAGGGATCTAATATCAGGACCAGCAACTCTCTTGTAGTAATGACCTAAACTTAGGTGTGGTAGGAACAGTTTAAAATGTGCAGTTGACACAAATTTGGAAATACTGGACAGTGAAGACTTAAAGAGAACAGTGACAGATGGTGGAATAAGGAAAGACAATACAAAATAAAGTGTACAATTTGAAAGTAGTACAGAAGCAGAGGGCTTGCAGTATACGTGCACAGATTATTGAAAATGGTAGGGCAAGTTGTAGAAGCAATTAATAGAGCATATGAGATCCTGCACTTCGTAAAGGCATAAGGTACAAAGGCAAGGAAGGTATGTTAATTCTGCATAAACACTAGTTCAGGTTCATTCAGATCACTGCACTCAGATCTGAATGCGATATTTTAGGAAGGAGGTGAGGGCATTGCAGAAGATCACTAAAAGATGCACAAGAATGGTTCCAATGATGAGACATTATATTTACATGGATAGACTTATGAAGCTCAGGTTGTTCTCTTTGAAGAGAAGCTCTCAAGAGGAGATCTAATAGAGATGGCCAAAATCATAAAGGGTCTGGACAACATAGATAGGGAGGAACTGTTCCTTTAGACTGAAGGATCATGAGAAGCCATCGATTTAAGGTGATTAGCAAAAGAACCAGTGAAGGCTTGATAAAAAATGTTCTTATGCAGAATTTGTTTACGATCTGGACTGCATGGCTTGAGAATGTGACAAAGGCAGATTCAGTTGTGATTTTCAAAGCTTAATTGGATAATAATCTGCTGTGTTATAAAATTATATACAACACACAAGGAGGCCATTCTGCCCATCAACTCATAGGCTAAGAATCATAAAGTCCATTCTGCAGCCTATGATTCAAGAGGGACTTATAAAACCTGGCACTCAGTTTAGCATCAGGGCCACTACTCAATGCTGTCCCACAATCACTTTTTGAAATTGGCTTGGTATGTTTTTAACGAAACACTTCTGGTCCCAAGTTGTATTTAAAAAGACAGTTAGAACAAATATAAAAATCATAAAGCAACTAAATACAATCAAGCTTGATTATTTATAATACGCTATTCAATTTATAGCAGAAAGTGAGGACTGCAGATGCTGGAGAACTTGGAGTTGATAAACTGTGGTATTGGAAAAAGCACAACAAGTCAGGCAGCATCCAAGGAGCAGAAGAGTTGACACTTCAGGTATAAGCCCTTTATCAGGAATGTGGAGGGGGAAGGGGGCTGAGACATATAGAGAGGAGCGGCAGTGGGGGTGGAGGGAAGGTAAATGGGAAGGCAATAGGTGGAATCAAGTAGGAGGTAATTCTGATAGGTCAGAGAGGAGAATGGAACGGATAGGGGGGAAAGAAGATGGACAGATAGGACAGGTCAAGAGGCCAGTGCCAGATTGGAGGGTTAGATCTGGGATAAGGTGAGGGGAGGGAAGATTTGGAAACTAGTGCAGTCGATATTGATGCCATGTGGTTGAAGGGTCCCAAGGCAGAAGTTGGCAGGTGGCTTTGATCTAGCGGTTGGACTGGTTCAGGACTTCCATTTCCTTGGTGGAGTGGGAGGGGGAGTGGAAGTGGTTGGCCACAGGGTGGAGGGGTTGTTTGGTGCATGTGTCCAAGAGATGTTCCCTGAAACACTCTGCAAATTGGTGTCCTGTCTTCCCGACGTAGAGGAGACCACATCAAGAGTAATGGATGCAGTGGATGAGGTGGGTGGATGTGCATGAAAATTTCTGCAGGACGTGAGAAGATCCTTCTGGCCTTCGATGGAGGTGAGGGGAGAGGTGTGGCTTTAGGTTTTACACATCATGTGGCAGCAAGGGAAGGTGTCAAGTGTGTAGGTGGGTTGATGGGAGGCATGGACATAACAAGGGAGTCATGGAGGGAATGGTCTCTGGGGAATACAGATAGGGGTGGGGAGGGAAATATATGTCTGATAGTGGGGTCTGACTGTAGGTGGCAGAAATAGCAAAGGATAATGCATTGTATCTAGAGATTAGTGGGGAGGAAGATAAGGACCAAGGGAGTTCTTTCCCTCGTGTTTAGAGGGTTGGGGTTTGAGGCGGAGGTGCAGAAAGTGAAGAAGATGTGCTGAAGGGCATTGTTGATCACGTGTGAGGGGAAATTGTGAAATAGGAGAACATCCGGGATGTCCTGGAGTGGAATTCCTCCTCCTAGGAGCAGATATGGCAGAAGCGGAGGAATTGGGAATGGGGATCACATATTTGCAGGCGGGGGGGGGGGGGGGGGTTAATGGAAGGACCTACCGTCAAGGTACTTGTGGGAGTCGGTGGGCATGAAATAGATGTCTGTGTTGAATCACTGGCCGAAGATGAAGATGGAGAGTTGCAGGAAGGGGATGGAGGTGTCGGAGGTGTTCCATGTGAACTTAAGGTGAGAGTGAAATGATTTGGTGAAGTTGATGAACTGTTTAAAATCCTTGTGGGAGCATGAGGTGGTGCCAATACAGTTATCAATGTACCAGTGTAAAATGTGAGGGGTGGTGCCAGTGTAACTGCGGAAGATGGACTGTTCCACATACCCTACAATAGGCAGGCATAGCTGGGCCCCATGCAAGTGCCCATGGCTACCCCTCTGGTCTGATGGAAGGAGGAGGATTCGAAGGAGAAGTTGTTGAGAGTGAGGACCAGTTCTTCCAATTGAATGAGTATGACGGTGGAGGGGGACTGGTTGGATTGGTGGGAGAGGAAGAAACGGAGAGCTTGTGAGCCTTCTCCATGGGGGATGGACATGTATAGGGGCTGGATGTCCATGGTGAAGCTGAGGTGTTGGGGACCGGGGAATTGAAAGTCATGGAAGAGGTGGAGCGTGAGGGTGGTGTCCCAAACGTATATGGGGAGTTCCTGGACCAAGGGGGACAGGACGGAGTCAAAATATGTGGAGCTGAGTTCAGTGGAGCAGGAGCAGGCAGAGACAGTAGGTCAACTGGGGCAGTCAGGTTTGTGGATTTTGGGTAAGAGGCACAACTCGGTGCTGCAGGGTTGGGGAACTGAGGTTAGACTTTGTGGATGGAAGATCCCCTGAGGTGATGAGGTTGCAGATGGTTTGGGAGATGATGGGTTGCTGATGAGAGGTGGTGTCATGGTCGAGGGGGAGGTAGGAAGATGTGTCAGCGAGCTGGCGTATGGCTTCAGTGAGGTAGAGGTTGGTGCACCATTCTACCAGTGCAACCCCTTTGTCTGCTGATTTGATGGTAAGGTTGGGTTGGAGTGGAGGGTGGACAGCTGCACATTGCAAGGGTGAGAGGTGTTGACAGGCTGAGGCAGTCAACGTCACAGCGGCAGTTGGAGATAAAGAGGTCAAGGAAGGGTAAGAGGATAGCATGGGGTATCTAAGAGTATGGAGTATGTTGGAGGCCAGAGAAGAAGTCTTCAGAGGGTGGGTCATGATTGAAAAATTAAGCACGAAAGTGGAAGTGGCAGAAGAAAAGTTCAATGTTTCAATGTATACGGAGTTCTAGGCCTGTTTCACTGCTAACTGCCAACAAGTGATTTTCTTTTACTATAACCGAAATTGTAATGCTTTCATGGATCAACCTTTTTACAAATAAACAGTACTTTTATAACTGGTTTTGTGTAATTGTCTGATCTGAAATTATAACTAATGCTTTTAGAAATGCACTTGTTTAAGAGACTTTTAGAATGCATACAGCATACCTAGGTAATTAAAGACTTTAATGAAGTATTTACTGAGACTTTCGAGTTGCAAAGTCAAAATTATTATACAGACAATAAAGTCATGTTAGAAAACCATAGGGTCAAGACAGTAGAAAAACAGGATGCTAAACACAGGATGTGGCAGAGAGATATGGAATCTGAAAAGTATATGTGCAGAGGGTACAGTAGAGTAAAAGGAAAAGAAATAATCTTTCAGATTGGGGTGGTCAAGTTTCTAGATAAAGAAGAGGCAATTTCTCACACAAAACTGTGCAAAATGAAAATAACGGTGAGGTCCATATCCTGAGCATGTATATACAAATTCTGACTGAATTCTAACACTTGCCTTGCCTTGCCCTCTTACTAACATTTGTGGTTTGTTATAACCGAGGTTGGAAAAGTGCAAAATCTTTCTCTAGTCCAACCATTCTGCTGATTGCAACATAAAGTTAAATAGTCATTTGGTGGTACAGAATATGAATATTGCTGGAAAAAGACATGTCTTGTCAAAGTGTTTCGTCTTTCACTCATCAGGACAATTCTCAAAAATAGCAGAGTAAAGGAAAAACACATTTATGTCATCTGAGGAGACAGTGCTGATTGATTGGTAGGTAGACTCTAAGAGGAAAAGGCTTTGCCCAAGAGAATGCACTAGTGAATGACAGCTGGCAGGCTTTGTTTAAATTTTAACACTTAAATTTTAAGATTCCAACACAACCCCTTCGCTTCCCCTACCATGGTGTTTAATTTTAAGTTGTATCTTCAAGCAACTTTAGTCCTAACTTCAAATTTGGCCTTATGGTTAAGAACTCTCAATTCCATAACCAATTTGGCAAATCACCTTTGCACCCTGTGAAGGATCTTCATATTCGTTCTAAATGTGTATTCACCATAACTGGACACAATGCAGTAGTTTTGGCCTTACCAGATTTTTATAAATCCAGTAACTTCCTACATAAAATATGTGCTTTTAAATTTATAGGACGATAAGTGCAACTTATGGATTTAAGTAACATAGCAATAATGAGTTCTGAAGAAGAGTCACTGAACTCAGAATATTAACTCAGTTTTCTCTCCATGGATGCTGCTGGACCTGCTGAGTTTCTCCAGCAATTTCTGTTTCAAATTTCCAGCTTCTGTATTTCTTTGTTTTATTATCAGGCTCTACATTTAATCATACCAGAATTTCTTGGGCAATTTTGGAAGAGGCTGTGAAGCAAGATGGATAACAGTCTGACCCCAGAATAAAGCTATTCCCTCCATCAAATTTATACATGCTTTCTGTGAAACAATCCAAGTCAATTCAATTTTCTTTCTCTATTAATGTGCTCCTGTAGGTCTATTTCCTTTGTTTGTTCATCTTCTCTGAAATCATGTATCATTGCCATTTCCATCATATTCTTAAGAATGCAGATCCAAGTTATAATGATTCATTGCAGAAAACATTTGTTTTTGATATCCCCTTGTATCTCTTGCCCGAAAGCTTGAATCTATGACCTTTTGTTTCAAGTGTCTCAGGTCATCTAAACACTTCTTTCAAATCTCTTTTCAAAATCCTTTCCTCCAAAGAGAACAATTCCAGCTTCTCCAATCTAAACATGTGTGAAATTCTCTCATTCCTAGAACCATTCTGGTAAATCTTTTCTGTACCTTCTCAAGTACCTTCACATTCTTCCTATGGTGTGGTGATCAAAACATGAAGAAATATTTTTGTTGTGGCTTAACTGGAACTTTATAAATCCAGTGAAATGTCTATTGGTGGATGTATGGAGTGTTAAGGGCTATCTAAGTAATTGGCCAACAATCAGACCCAGTAGCTGAAAATGTGTTGCTGGTAAAGCATAGCAGGTCAGGCAGCATCCAAGGAACAGGAGAATCGACGTTTCGGGCATAAGCCCTTCATCAGGAATGAGGCTTTTTTTTCTTCGAGGAGAAAGTGAGGTCTGCAGATGCTGGAGACCTCACTTTTTCTCCTCGAAGAAAAAAAAAATCTCCAGCATCTGCAGACCTCACTTTCTCCTCGAAGAAAATAAAATCTCCAGCATCTGCAGACCTCACTTTCTCCTCCTAATCAGACCCAGTATTCACATATAAAAAATGAGCACACAAAAGCTCCTGAAAATGTTTAAATTATGCACCACTATAAGTGATTTCTTTGTGAATGGCAAACCTGTACCAAAACTTCATTTGTTCCATCAGGCCTATCATGTTTTGATTTGCAGAAGTTTCTTAGAAACAACGAGCTATAATCAAAGTAATTCCAAGTACCATTCATCTGTAGTTCTCCATAATTTTGACCTGGCATTCACACATATTGATGAAATACTAAAAATTTTCAAAATAGGTTTGAGATAGACTAGAGTGGTTCAATATTTTGATAATCAGTAAAAGAGACAATTGAATGAAATCTGAGAATGATGAGTTGGAACAAGATATGAAAAAACCGTGAATGCGAAACCAGTGTGCAAAGGCTGATTTCAGTCTGTGGTTACACCACATAGCTTTGCGGTCAGTCACTCAACCAATCACTTCTAAGTGAGTCAAAAGGGAAGTGCATTAAATTCAAATTAAATGGGACTAAGCTGTTTCAAACCTTTGTTCATGGGGTGGCTTCCTGTGAAAATTGGAGCAAATTACAATGGGATGGCAATATATAAAATGGCTAGGAAATGGATTGATATATTGCACATGTGCAATAAGGAAATTAAAATTTGTATTGGTCTAAGCAGCAACTTATTGATCATTTCAAATGATTCCTTAATAGAACTCAATGTTTGATTACTACTCTAACTACACATTTGATGGCTTTGTCAGTTCATAGTAGGCATCTAATTGGGAAACCTTATCGCTTCCAAATGGCAATGTAGCTAAATGACTTTCCAACATAACTTGAGCTTGAAGTTGACATTTAAAACCCTGCACATGATGAAATCTATCAGTAAGAATCAATTGGTATGGGCCAAAATAGGCGGTAGGGGAAACAGTATATATATTCAAATGCAGAGTGTTAAAACATTTGATGAATTGTATTAACAATTATATATATCACACAATAAAATCATTTGTTTCAAATGATGTTTCAATTCATTACAGAATTGCAACAGAAAATGGAAGTAATGTTTTTCTTTAGCAACATGATTTTCACACACCTTCAGATGAGATAAGGATTGCTGGAGAATCAAAATTGTAGTAATGATTATGATAAGGAGTTTTCAATCAGACTGCTGAACTTTGCTTTTACTTTGTAAGTGCCTACTTATGTTTTCATCCAGGTGATTGTAATTACTTATTGTCTCGTTTGGTTATCACAAGGTCTCGTATATAATTAAGTGAAGATTTCCCAACACATTTCAATGGACATCATTGTACATTTTTCCCACATCATAGCCCAAGTTTCATCTTTGGTTAAGTCTCTGAGTGAGACGGATTCAGGTTCAAGGCCTACTCCAAAGGTTTAAACACATAATCAAAGTTGACATGAGGTCATGCTGCAGTACTGCAGGTGCAATCTTTTATTTGAGATATTAAACCGAAGCACTGTCTTACCCCTCATCTCTATGTAAATATCCATTACATTGAAGACGAGCTGAAGAGTTTTAACAGCATCATGGTCATATTTAATCCTGAACTGACTTCACTAGAACAGTTATCTTATCACTTATCTTCCTGTTGTTGAAACCTTGCTTTGCAACTGCATTTCCTATATATGTAAAAATACACTGCAAAGATACTTCACTAGGTATAAAATAGAATTCTGAGAGTCCTGAAGGACTCTCATTAACTCTGCCTCACTCTTATGCACCTTCAGGGAATTCTCCTCTCTTTCATTGTTTTTTCCTGCTTCTCTCTAACATGTAGCATTGTGTAAGTCTTGTTAGTTTTTATGAATAGTGCTGTTTTTGTGCAAGTTGTTATAATTGACTTGGCACCACTAAATCAGTTACTCTATTGACCACTGTCACAATCTTGAGTATTTTTATTTCCGCCCTCTGTACTAGACCACATACAGGCAAGGAATCTGATTCCCGACATCTCCCAATGGTGCTGTGCAGCTGCACACCAAAGTGTTTTTTCGTACAACCAGGAAATGAACTATTTAAAGTTTTGTGTTCTCTGTTAATTTTAACAGAGTCAGGAACATGTCAGATGGGAATAGCAGGCATAAATCTATATCTCATAATATTGTAATGACGCATTCACCACTGATCTTCTTTGTATACTGGAATGGTTTGCTGTTGCCTGGTTCAGAACAATGCACTATATTCCATTATCCCATTGGTTCCATATTAGAACTATCCTGTCCCAGTCACTGCTGGTATTGCTCAAATATATTAAATACGCAGTGATATATTTTATCTTATAAAATTGACTTCTGTACTTTATTAAGTAAAGGTTTTTTTTCCATTGGCTGCACATTTTGTGTAAAAGTACATAAAAGAGAGAAATGTCTATGCTATAAAATTTACTGCAATTATAAGTTTTTAAACTTTTATATTAAGTGTGTAATGTTTTCAATCATTAAAAAAAACTTGAAAATAAGGAAAAGTCAACAATTTTTGCTTCAGAAATTTGAGTTGTCTCTTCCCTTTATCACATACATTGTTTAATTTAATCTTAGCCATATAATGGGGTCCATCAATTATGCTGAGAGAAGAGGGAGGCTGGGATTGTTCTCCTGTGACTACAGAAAAATAAAGAAAGACTTGATGGTATTTTGGCAACTCTCTATTTTAAAAGAATAAATTAGAAGAAACCAGCAGAACAGTTGATAACAAGAGGATGCAGAATTAAAATAATTGACTAACAAACCCTTTTTTGTAAATAAAGTTATTATAATCTGCAATGCACTGACAGAAGTGGTGTTGGAACCATACTCACTATGAATTTTCAAAGGGAAAGTAAATATATAGTTAAAAAGGAAATATTTGCAGGGCTATTGAGAAAGTGCAGTGGAGTGAAACAAACTTGATAGCTTTTGCAATCAACAGGCCCAGTCACACTAGAAAGAAAGTCTTCCTTCTATGATGTATCACTCTGAACTACGGAAACTATGTTCAAAGATTGCAAGTGGTTCTCCATTGTTTTGTAAAGGTCCGTGACATAATTCTATGATGGTAGCAGTCTTTGGTGATCCAGGTGCTCTGAAATCTGGAGGTAGCTCAGATATGGCCAGAAAACTGTGGGTCTTCAAACTGGATTCTGATTTGAGTTGCATTTTCCTCCTGCAGGATGTGAGAGCTCAGGGAGACTTCCATTATACCGGATGACTCCACCAGCAGGAAGTCCACCCAGCTGCAGCTCGAGGGAGATCATATCAGGGAACCAGGAGCTGCACACACTCAGGATCATTCAATATGCTGAGTGCTTCATACATAAGAGTGTTAGTGAGGTGGTCACACCTCAGGTGCAGGCAGAGAGTAGCTAGGTTACCACCAGGAAAGGCAAGTGAGTAGGCAGAGAATCCCCTGTGGCCAATCTCCTCAAAACATGTACACTGTTTTGGATGCTATTGGCAGGGGGAAGGGTGTCTGACTGTTCAGGGGGAAGCAGCAGTAGCCAGGTTGGTGGCATACTACTGGCTCTAGGGAACAGCGGGAGAGATTAAAGTTAAACAGGATCTTAGTGATAGGAGACTTGATGGGAACAGACAGGAGATTCTGTGGCTGCAAATGAGAATCCAGGATGGTATGTGCCATGGTCCAGGCTTTCTCAGAACGGCTGCAGAACATTCTCAAGGGGGACGGTGAGCAGCCAGAAGTCATTGTCGATGTTGGCACAAATGATGTGGGTAGAAATTGGAATGAGGTCATGTGGAGTGATTACAGAGAGCTAAAAAAAAGTTAAAAACCAGGATCTCATTGGTGGTAATCTCCAGATTACTTCCATGTGCTAGTGAAGGTAAGAACAGGAGGATATGACAGATTAATGTGTAACTAAAGAATTGGTGCAGTGAGCAGGGATTCAGATTTTTAGATCATTGGGATCTTTTCTGGAGCAGAGGTGAACTGTTCAAGAGGGATGGGTAGCATCTGAACTGGAGGGGTCCAATATTTTGGCAGCCAGGTTTGCTAGTGTTACAAGGGAGGGTTTAAACTAGATTGGCAGTGGGGTGGGATCCTCAACAGCAGGGAGACAAGTGCGAGGCTGGAAGGAGATACAGAAATCAGAAATAATAAAGTGAAAAGACAGGTCAGGCTGGAACACAACAGGGAGCTGGGAATGCCAGTTGGATTAAATTGTATATATTTCAATGCAAGAGGGCCGACAGGTAAGGCTGATGTATTCAGGGTGTGGATAGGTAAGGGGGACTGGGATATTATAGCCATTACAGAAACATGGCTAAGGGAGGGACAGGACTGGCAGCTTAATGTGCCAGGATACATGTGCTTTAGATGGGACAGAGGTGGTGGAAAGAGGGAGGGGGAGTTGCATTTTTGATTAAGGTGAGTATCACAGCAGTATTCAGAGATGAAATAACTGAAGAATCATCCAGTGAGGCTTTGTCGGTGGAGCTAAGAAATAAGAAGGGATGGTGACATTATTGGGTTTGTACAATAGGCCCCCAAATAGTCACCAGGAATTAGGGGATCAAATATGCAGGGAGATTGGGGAGACTTGCAGGAGCAATAGGGTTGTCATAATAGGGGATTTAAATTTTTCAAACATAGATTGGGACTGCCATATCATTAAGGGTTTAGATGAAGTGGAATTTGTTAAGTATATTGTGGAAAGTGTCTTCAAGCAGTATATAGAGGGTCCTACTTGGGGAAATAGGTCAGGATGAGAGAGTAAGGTAACAGTGGGGGAGCACTTTGGGATCAGTAACCATAGTTCTATAAAATTTAAAAGGGAGAGGGACAAAATTGGTCCACAGGTTCAGGTTCTAAATTGGGGCAAGGTGAATTTTGATGGAATTGGAAAGGAGCTTGCAGGGGTTGATTGGAGTAGTTTTTTTTTACAGGCAAAAGGATCTCCGGCAAGAGGGAGGTCTTTAGAAGTGAAATAGCTGGAGTTCAAGGTCTATATGTTCCTGTGAGCGTGAAAGGCAAGGTTAACAGGAATAGGGAACCCTGGCTGCCAACAGATATTGAAGCTTTGACCTGAAAAAGAAAGAGATATGACCGAGGTACTGGCAGCTGGGATCAAGGGAATTCCTTTGAAATATACGGGGAATACAGGAGTTTGTTGAAGAAGGAAATCAGGAGGGTGAAAAGGAGGCATGAAATAGCCTTGGCTTAGAAGATTAGGGTAAATCCAAAGAAGTTAGTTAATTATATTAAATGAAAAATAATAATGAGAGGGAGAATAGGACCCCACAAGGACCAAAGTTGACATGTATGTGTTGAACCGCAGGAGATGGCAAGGTCCTCAATGAATATTTCTCCTCTGTGTTTACTGTGAATGAAAGACATGAAGACTTGGGGACTTGGGAAATTAGTTGCCATATCTTGGGGACAGTCCATATCACAGAAGAGGAGGTGTTGAATATATTAGAATATATGAAGGTGGATAAATCTCCTGGCCTGGACCAGATATATCCAGTTATATCCAATGCAAGAGGCTAGAGAAGAAAGTGCGGAGGGCCTGGCTGATATTTTTGCATTATCATTAGCCATGTATGAGATCCTGGAAGACTGGAGCGTAGCGAATATTATGCCCTTGTTCAAGAAAGGCTGCAAAGAAATGTCTGGGAACTATAGACCAGTAAGGTTAACATCTGTGATAGGTACATTACTTGAGAAGATTCTGACAGATAAGATATATATACATTTGGAAAGACAGGGTTTGATTAGGAGTAGTCAGCATGGCTTTGTGTGTGGGAGATCACGCCTCACAAATTTGTTAGAGTTCTTTGACAAGGTGACCAAGAAGGTTGATGAGGATGGGGTGATTGACGTAATCTATATGGATTTCATTAAAGCCTTTGATAAGTTTCCACATGTAGGTTGTTCTGGAAGATTAGATTGCATGGAATCCAGGGGGAGCTGATAAATTAGATACACAATTGGCTTGATGATAGAAAATAGAGGGTAATAGTGGAAGGATGCTTGTTGGAGTGGAGGCCAGCATCTAGTGGTAGGCCTCAGGGTTCAGAGTTTGGCCTATTGTTGTTTGTTATCTATATCAATGATTTGGATGAGAATGTAAAAGCATGATTAGTAAGTTTGCAGATGACACTAAAATAGGAGGTATTGTGGTCAGTGAGGAAGGTTATCAGGAATTGTAGCAGGACTTTGATCAGTTGGGGAAATGGGCTAAGAAAAGGCAAATGGAGTTTAATACAGATAAGTGTGAGATCTTGCATTTTGGAAAGTCAAATCAAGGCAGGAGTTTCATAGTGAATGGTAGGCCTTAAGGAGTGTAGTGGAACAGAGGGACCTTGGAGTTCAGGTGCACACTTCTCTAAAAGTGGAGTCACAGGTAGACAGGGCAGTGAAGAAGGCTTTTGGCACACTTACCTTCATCAGTCAGGGCAATGAGTATGGAAGTTGGGAAGTTACTTTGCAGTTGTACAGAATATTGGTGAGGCTGCACTTGTAGTATTGTATTCAGTTTTGGTCACCTTGCTTTAGGAAGGATGTTACTAAACTGGAAAAAGTGCAGAAGGAATTTACAAGGATGTTGCCAGGACTCAATGGTCTGAATCATAGGGAGAGGTTGGACAAGCTAGGGCTTTTTTCTTTACCATGTAGGAGACCGAGGGGGGGATTCTTATCGAAGTGTATAAGATCATGAGAGGCATGGATGGGTGAATGCACTCAGTCTTTTTTCCCAGGGTTGGGACATAGATGACTAGAGGGCATCAGTTTAAGGTTAGAGGTGAAAGAATAAACAGGAACCTGAGGGGCAACATTTTTATACAAGAGGATGGTATGCATATGGAATGAGTTGCCAATGGAAGTGTTGAGGTGAGTACTTTAATAGCATTTAAAAGGTATTTGGAAAAATACATAGGCAGGAAAGGTTTAGAAGGATATGGGTCAAGAGTGTGGTGCTGGAAAAGCACATCAGGTCAGGCAGCATCCGAGGAGCAGGAGAATCAACATTTCAGGCATAAGTCCTTCATCAGGAATGATTCTTCTGCTCCTCGGATACTGCCTGACCTGCTATTCATTTCCAGTACCACACTCTCGACTCTGATCTCTGTATCTGCAGTCCTCACTTTCTCCTTAAAACTATGTGAGCCAAGTGCAGGGAAATGGGGTTAGCGTGGACAGACATTTTGGTTGGCACAGACCATTTTGGGTCACCATCCGTGCTGTAAGACCATAACTCAATGCTCTTCCTTAATAATGGAGTACCATTACTTACACCAATCAAGTAAGAATATTGCTGTATTTACAGCTTCCTGTTTCATTGCAGTGTGCTTTGCAATAGAAAGAGATGTGCGTCAGAAGTTCATAACACTCTAATGCACACTGTCATCTGCGATACCTTTTAAGATGCTTCCTGTATCAGGACTCCCACTAACCCATATTGCCACTACAACCCCTCAAATAAAGGGCCAACATTTTGCTCCTGAGTTGGGAGAAAGTCTCCCTCATCTTGAAATGTTAATTAGGGAACGGAGTCAAATACGTAAAGGGATTGGGCCGCCCAACCGGGAAAGGAACTCAAAGGCGGCCACAAGGTCTGTTGGTGCTGAGGTGTGCTGGCTTAGGACCCCCACAGCTGCCCATACGCTATATGCTCCTCTCAAACCCTATAGACCCTCATTGCCTTCCATGCAAAACTATGCCTCCCACTCAGTCCCGTAAGCCTTTGTAGCCCCCAGGCCAATTTAATACCAACTCATGTGCCATGGGCCTTCATTCACTTCATATCCAGTTCCCCAATGATAAACTGAAGAAGCAGTCCAGCAGCACTAACCCCATAACCTTAACCCTCAGACTTATGTCAACAAATTGTGAAATAGCAAGCATCTAGTTTTTATTTCAATTGAAGGCTGGATTGTTCTAAAACAAAATGAAAGAACATGAAGTTTTAAGTGTCTTGGCAGGTCAGCAGCTCAACAGAGATTATCAACTTTTATACACATTTATGTCTACTATTGCAAATGTTTTTTTCTGTAACCACAGGTATGAGTGATACTCAGGTCTCTGGATGAGGAACTTAGGTGACTCATCCAGCTCCTTGAGAGGATGTCCCACATTCAGCTACTTTTGGAATACTGCATGCAATTCTGATCTCCTTCCTATTGGAAGGGTGTTGTGAAACTTGAAGGGGTTCAGAAAAGATTTACAAGGATTTTGCTAGGGTTGGAGGATTTGAGCTATAGGGAGAGGCTAAATAGGCTGGGATTGTTGTCCCTGGAGCATCGAAGGCTGAGGGGTGACCTCAAAGGTTTATAAAATCATGAGGGGCATGGATAGGATAAATGGAAAAAGTCTTTTCCCTGAGGTGGGGGAGTCCAGACTAGAGAGCATAGGTTTAGGGTGAGAGGGGAAAGATGTAAAAGGGACCCAAGGGCAACTTTTTCACGCAGAGGGTAGTGCGTGTATGGAATGAGCTGTCAGAGGAAGTGGAGGCTGGTACAACTACAACATTTAAAAGATATCTGGGTGGGCATATGAATAGGAAGGGTTTAGAGGGATGTGGGCCAATTGCTGGCAAATGGGTCTAGATTAGGTTGGGATATCTGGTCGACATGGATGAGTTGGACTGAAGGGTCTGTTTCCGTGCTATACATTTCTATGACTCTATGTAAAAAGGCTGTAGCCTTCCTTCCTCTTGGTGCTTAACAGCATATTTTTGGCTACTAGAAATGGAGATGCACTGGGAACAGAACCCAGGCATCTCATCCCTCTCTTACCTAGCCACTGAGTGGCCTATTGGATCTGGCTACAATCACCAACATCTTGAAGGTGCGTCCACATTTTCAGATGCCTAAGACAGAAGAATTCATGGCCTGGCTGGATTCCTGCATTGTCCACATTTGGCTGTTCAAAGCCTCTGGTTTCGTAGTACTCGTTGTCTTAATTCATTCTTTCACGGGATATTGGCATTGCTGGTTATGCCAGCATTTATTGCCTGTTGAGAAAGTAATTGTGAGCTGCCTTCTTGAACATACAAACAAGGAGCAGGATCAGGCCATTCAGTAACATCTGATGGTAATTTCAAATCCACATTCCCACCTACTCCTTGATAACCTTGCAACTCCTTGCTTAAGAGTCTGTCTACCTCTGCCTTAAAAGTACTTAGGGATTCTGCTTTTGTTGGAATCACATGTTAGGCAGACCAGGTAAGGACAGCAAAATTCCTTCTCTAAAGGATAGTGAATGAGACAGCTTTTACAACAAACTGACAATAGTTTTATGGAAACCATTATTGTTACCAGCTTTTAATTTCAAAACTATTTTACTAATTTCATTAAAATTTCATCAGCTGCCATTGTGGGATTTGACCTGTGTCTCCAGGGCATTAGTTGAGTGTGTGTTGCTTGAAAACCACAGCAGGTCAGGTAGCATCCGAGGAGCAGGAAAAATGACGTTTTGGGCTGGAGCCCTTCATCAGGAATGTGGCTGGGAGCCTCAGAGGTGGATAGATTAATGGGAGGGGGTTTGGGGCTGGGGAGAAGGTAGCTGAGAGTACAATAGGTGTATGGATGTGGTCTCCTCTACACTGAGGAGTGGATGCCTTCTCGCAGCGCGCTTTAGAGAACATCTCCGGGATACCAACCAACTCCACCGCCTGTGGCTGAACATTTCAACTCCCCCTCCCACTCTGCCAAAGACATGCAGGGTCCTGGGCCTCCTCCATCACTACTCCCTTACCACCCAATGCCTGGAGGAAGAATGCCTTATCTTCTGCCTCAGAACCCTTCAACCCCAGAGCAGCAATGTGGACTTCACCAGTTTCCTTATTGTCCTTCCTCCCACCTTACCCAAGTTCCAACCTTCCAACTCAGTACTGCCCTCATGACCTGTCTCACCTGCCAATCTTCCTTCCCTGACCTATTATCTTTACCCCCACCTCCATCCACCTATTGCACACTCAGTTACCTTCTCCCCAGCCCCAAACCCCCTCCCATTGATCTCTCCACCCCCGAGGCTCCCAGCCTCATTCCTGATGAAGGGCTCTGGCCCAAAACATCGATTTTCCTGCTCCTCAGATGCTGCCTGATCTGCTGTGCTTTTTGAGTAACACACAACTCTGATCTCCAGTATCTTGCAGACTTACACTACCATCTGGCATTGCATTTCCATTAGGTTTTGTGTCAATACCAGAAATCTCATCAACTGAAGCACTGCATGAGCCAACCATAACAGTTCTCTCAATGTCAGGGTTTTTAGTTACACATGCACATCTGTAGGGTGGCACCAGCTTGTGACCCTAAATTTCATCAGGACTGCTTAGTTACCAATGCAGATGTACTCACAATAGTACAGGATATAGCAGAACTTTATGGCGCTGAATCTTGTAAGGAATCATCATAGGGCAGCATGGTGGCTTCGTGGTTAGCACTGCTGCCTCAGTGCCAGGGACTCTGATTCAATTCCCACCTCGGGTGACTGTGTGTGGAGTTTGCACATTCTCCCTGCGTCTACGCAGTTTTCCTCCGGTTTCTACCCACAATTCAAAGATGAGCAGGGCAGGTGAATTGGCTCTCAGGGCAAACTGAACCTCTGACACTGCCGTTTATTTTTTTCTCTTGGTCCTTTGTAAACCCCCCCACCACAGCCAAATAGCAGTGCTTATTTCTCCCCAGCACCCATGTTGTGTGCGCACAGGTGTAGGACAGTGAAGAAACATCGAGTGCAGAAGACTTTATTCATATGCGCTCTTGTAATTGCTTAACAAAATAAACAAAACTATTAACATTTACAGCTATATACAACAGCAATTTTAAACAGGAGAGCAACAGCAAAGCCAGGCCCCAAACCCTACCATTCAACCAGTTTGCAGGGGAATGAGGACAAACCCCAAATCCCAGTTTCAACTATGAAAATACCTCAATGTCATTTGTACATGAGACAATCCTGTTACATAGGAAAGTGCAGACAATTAGACCCAGCAAGTCCCCATCCCTCCCACCTTCTGGCCACTAAGGCAGCCCACTCCGAAGCACCTTCTGGCACTCAGTCCACCCCATACGCTTCCAGTTCTGTCCAGTCTGGCACACCTTTCAACCACCTCTAGGACAGCCCCTGTACGCACCCAGGGTGACAGCAGTCAGGACAGCCTACCCACCTTTTGGCTTCACTAACCACCCTCAGCACCCTTTAACCACCTGTAGGGCAGACTGCCCTCGTAGCCACCCAGGGTGACAGTGCTGAGGATGGCTACCTGCCTTCTGGCTGTCTGCCCCTACGTACCATTGGGCTCGCACCCACCCCTCTGTACAATTGGGCTATCCTGACACCTTCCAGCCACCTCTCGGACAGCCCGCCCCCATCCCTGGGACGACAGCCCTCAAGCCTTCCGGATGTCAGCATGCCCCTACACACCTTCTGGTGCTCAGTTGCTTGGACACCTTCTGACCACCTCTAGGACAGCCCACCCCAAATCACCCCTTCTCAGGACAACAGCACTCAGAACAACCTACCCACCTTCTGGCTCTGAGCAACTGGCAGCAGGGTGGCCTACCAATCTTCAGGTTCACAGGGTGGCCTACCCACCCTCTGGCTCTCAGGGTGACAGCTTTCAGGATGACCCATGAGCCTCCCAGCTCAGTAAGGCCTGCCAGACCCAGGGACACAAGACAGTGTAGCTGATAGGCCCAACAAAACACAATATGGTATATTACAAAAAAAATGTCCTTTCTGGTACACAGTCCAACTATATAGAATCTTCAAAATATAGAGTCCATTCTCAGGAATGGAGTCCATTCCAGTTTACAAAGTGCATTGTCTGAAATGGAGTCCACTCCAAACTGCACAGTCCACCATTAAAAAAACAGGGTCCACAACCAAGGGCAGAGTCCACTCCTGAAGACAGCAAATGCACACCGGTGTTCAGTCTTTCGGGACAGCCTTCCAACCTTCAGGTTCATAGAATGGCCTACCCACCCTCCGGCTCTCAGGGTGACAGCTTTCAAGACGACCCATGAGCTTCCCAGCTCGCAACAAGGCCTGCCAGACCCAGGGACACGCAAGGCAGTGTGGGTGATAGACCCAGGAAACACCACAATACAGTTAGTTACCAAAAAAAAAGTATTTTCTGGTACACAGTCCAAATCTATACAGCCTTCAAGATATGGAATCCATTTCCAGGAGGAGTCCACTCGAGTATACAATGTGCAATGTCAGAAATAGAGTCCACAACCAAGGGCAGAGTCCACTCCCGGAGGCAGCAAATGCATACCCCACAAGTGTGGAGTCTCGATGGAGTCCTGGTCCAGCCTTGGAGAACTAGGCCGACTCACAGGAACTCAATACATTGTACAGGTGCAGTTAACTCACAGGGGTCTGGTCTACTCCCAAACTCCCGGATACAGCAACTGCTCACCTCCCAGCACATACACAGGTATTCAATCTTCAGAGGCCCAGTCCCAGCGCTAGGCCTCCCCATAGGAACATCTCCTCTGGTAAAATGTATGTCTTCCACAAAGGCTCAGTCCAACTACCAATAAAGTGAAGACACATACGAAAAGCAAAGAAAACTAGAGTCCAAGGGATAAGTCCTACCATAAAATTAACATTTCTCTTTTTGAGAAAAGGACAAAGAGTAACACACAGGCTGTAACCAGTGAAACAACAGTCCCCTAATGAGAACTGAGTTACACTGAAACACCTTATGTGCATCAGGAGTTTAACAATCAGTCTTCACGAAGAGGAATGCCAGTTAACAAACTGGCTAAATAATTCAGCCAGTTCAGGAATCAGGTTTTCCCCTCCAAAAGAAAGGAAGCAGAAACTCACAGTAACATACTGACTAACACCAGCCAGCATAGAGTCAGTCCCCTAAATTAAGGAGATGCTGGATCTCCTGTTTATAATATTTTAAACAAAATTACAAAACAGTTTATAAAAAAGACATTTACAGCTGTACACAAGAGCCAGCAATTTTACAAGGGAGAGGAGCAGCAAAGCTAGGCCCCAAACCCGACCGTTCAACCATTTTACAGTGAGATGAGGACAAACCTCAAATCCCAGTTCCACATATGACAAGACGGTGACAATGACATTTGTACATTAGACAATACTGTTACATACAAAAGTGCAGACAATACAGACCCAGCAAGCCCCCGTCCCTCCCACCTTCCGACCACTCTAAGGCAGCCCGCCCCTTCTGGCTCTCGGTCCACTCCATGCCCCTTCCAGTTCTCGGTCTGCCCTGACACCTTTTGACCACCTCTAGGACAGCCCGCCCCAATACCCGCCCGGGGTGACAGCAGTCAGGACAGCCTACCCACCTTCCGGCTTCACTAACCACCCTCAGCACCTTTCAACCATCTCTGGGGCAGCCCGCCCCAGCACCTGCCCGGGGTGACAGTGCTGAGGACGGCTATCCGCCTTCTGGCTCTCGGTCTGCCCCTCGGTCTGCCCCTACGTACCATTGGGCTCTCACCCACCCCATTGCACCTCCGACCAGTGGGCTATCCTGGCACACCTTTCGGCCACCTCTAGGACAGCCCGCCCCCTTCCCTGGGACGACAGCGTGTAGGGTAGCCCACAAGCCTTCCGGATCTCAGCCCGCCCCTACGCGCCTTCTGGCTCTCGGCTGCTCTGACACATTTCGACCACCTCTAGGACAGCCCGTCCCGATTACCCCTTATCGGGACGACAGTGCTCAGAACAGCCTACCCACCAACTGGCTTTTGGGGTGACTGGCATCAGGGTGGCCTACCCACCCTCCGGCTTTCAGGCCAGCCTACCAACCTTCAGGTTCAGAGGATGGCCTACCCACCCTCCAGCTCTCGGGGTGACAGCTTTCAGGACGACTCATGAGCCTCCTGGCTCACAGCAAGGCCTGCCAGTCCCAGGGACACGCAAGGCAGTGTGGGTGATAGACCCAGGAAACACCACAATACAGTTAGTTACCAAAAAACAGAGTCCTTTCTGGTACACAATCCAAATCTATACACAGTCTTCAAGATATGGAATCTATTTCCAGGAGGCCACTCTAGTATACAATGTGCAATGTCAGAATTAGAGTCCACTCCAAACTGCAGAGTCCGTTGCTAAAAACAATCCACAACCAAGGGCAGAGTCCACTCCTGGAGGCAGCAAATGCACACCCCACAGGTGTTCAGTCTCCATGGAGTCCTGGTCCAGCCTTGGAGAGCCAGTACAGGTGCAGTTAACTCACAGGGGTTTGGTCCACTCATGAAGGAAAGGTCTTCTCCCAAACTCCAGGATACAGCAACTGCTTATCTCCCAGCACGCACACACACAGATGTTCAATCTTCAGAGGCCCAGTCCCAAGGCGAGGCCTTCCCACAGGAACAGCTCCTCTAGTAAAATGTATGTCTTCCACAAGGGCTCAGCCCAAACACCAAAAACAGTGAAGACATATACACAAAAAACAAAGGAAACCAGGGTCCAAGGGCTAAGCCCTACCACAAAATTAGCATTATCCTTTTCTCAAAAAAAGATTAAAAGGAGACAAGAGTAACACACAGGCTGTAACCAGCCAGTGAAACAACAATCCCCGAATGAGAACTGAGTTACACCTGAAACACCTTATGTGCATCAGGAGTTTAGCAATCCGTCCTCACTAAAAGGAATGCCAGTTAACAAACTGGCTAAATAATTCAGCCAGTTCAGGAATCAGATTCCTCCCCTCCCCCAAAAAAGGGAAGCAGAAACTCACAGTAACATACTGACTATAACACCAGCCAGCATCGAACCAGTCCCCTAAATTAAGGAGATGCTGGATCGTCTGTTTATTTTTTTTTACACACTCACACTGCTCCAATTCTCAATAGGGAAAAACACCCAAGTGGCCAGTGACAAGCAGTGCCCTATACAAAGAGACCCTTTCTTATTTTTAAATCTCCTGTTTATTTTTATTCTTCCTTCACATCAAAGGGCAAGTCCCTGTTTATTTTTTTTATTCAATTTCCACCACCAGAAAGAAAGGAAACACCCAAGTGGCCAGTGACATCTTCTGTTTATAGTTTTTATTTCCACCACCAGAAAGATAGGAAAACACCCGAGTGGCCAGTGACAACCACTGCCCTTCACATCAGAGGGCAGTGGTGTGTGATCAAAACAGTGAAGGGGAGGGTAAGGACTAAATCAAAATAGAATTGGAGGGAGAAATAATGCACTCCACTCCCTGCGGCACCCACCTCTCCCTGAACAACTCCAGGGTGTTGGTCGACACCACGTGTTCCTTCTCCAAGGACACCCGGGCTCTAATGTAACCGCGGAAGAGGGGCAGGCAGTCGGCCCTAACGACCCCCTCCACGGCCCGCTGCCTGTACCTGTTGATGGCCAGTTTGGCCAGGCCCAGGAGCAGACTTACGAGGAGGTCTTCAGACCTGCCCTCCCTCCTCCGTACCGGGTGCCCAAAGATCAGGAGCGTGGGACTGAAGTGCAACCAAAAGCAGAGGAGGAGGTTTTTCAGAAAAATCAAAAAGGGAGTGCAAACGCCCACACCCAATATACACGTGTTCCACGGACT
>NC_057721.1:7705820-7738839 GCF_004010195.1 Chiloscyllium plagiosum
GTCATGTTGGGGTGGGGATAGGCCTTTACCTCCAGGCGTTTGGTCAGGTGCCTGAAGAGGGCCGCGGCTGCGGCCGGGGTTGGATAGCCGAGTCTAAGGCAGCGGCTACTCCGGCATAGGTGCGGCTGGGCCCAGCGACCTTTGGGCTCGCCATACTCTGCTGCTGTATATTGATAGGCCCCAGGCAGCAGCGATGGAGGCGGGCCTCTGGCAGCAGTAGTCCTGGGAGGTGCCCAAGGTGAATCCCAGGCAGCGATGGTGGAGACCGGCCTCAGGCAACAGCAGTGGTGGAAGCAGGCCTCAGGCGAGTCCAAGGTAGGCCCTCGGTCACAGTGGTGGGGGCAGACCTGTTGGGGAGGGTCCCCAAGGCAAGTCCCAGGCAGCCCCAAAATTGAGTCCCAGGCAGCAGCAGCAGTGGAGGTGGGCCTCCAGCAGTGGCAGTGGTGGAGATCCTGGGGAGGAGACAAGGCGAGTCCCAAGCAGCAGCAGTGGAGGCAGGTCCGGGCGAGGTCCCAGAGACCAGCAGTGGGCATGGGCCCCAGGTCAGCAGCAACACTGCCTTGACCTGGGTGAGGCCCAGGCTGCAGCTCCAAATGTAGGCCCCAGACTCAAAATCTCTCACCTCCTTCTGCTTCTGCCTGCTCTCGCGCTCTCTCTCTCTCTCTCCCTCTCACTCCACTGCCCCAGGAAAGCAATCAACATAATTAAAGACCTCTCCCAACCCAGTTATACTCTCTCCTACCCTCTTCCGTCAGGCAAAAGATATAAAAGTTTGAACACATGTACAAATAAATTCAAGTACAGCTTCTTCTCTGCTGTTATCAGACTTTTGAATGGACCTCTCAAATGTTAATTCTGATATCTATCTATTTTTTTTTCTCTCTCTCTCTCTCTCTCTGCACCTTCTATGTGGCTGTAACACTGTATTCAGCACTCTGTTCTGCTATCCTGAAGCACTTTGTATGGTACAATTTGCCTGCATAGCACACAAAACAACACATTTCACTGTATCTTGGTACATGTGACAACAAAAAAAAAATCAATCAATCCATAACTGTCTTAGTTGAACTAAGGCTGGGCCTGCTATTATAGACCAGGCCAGACCCACTCAAAACATTTCAAGAAAGTAGCTTAGACCCTAACTTTGCTAGTTGTTTTAAGCAGGTGTAATGTGGATATTCCAGGAGGGATTCAGTTGGTCAAACCATGTAGTTTTAAACAAAACAGAATTTATTTGCAAGGTTACCAAATGAAACACAAACAAAAAAGATGAGAATACTGAATAATTTAACCTTTCCGAAAACCCAACGGATCATCCCAACTTAATGATGCTGTTCCCAATACTTGCAACAATCCTTATAAATACCCCTTGACACAATAGGTAAAATCAAACCCTGGTTCTTATAGGAGAGAAGCCAGACACAGATCAGCATGGATCAATGGTGCTCAGCATGGACCTGCTTCTTTGGGGTCCAGCAGTTTTTTCAACTCTACTGTACTAAAACCAAACCAGAGAAGAGCTGAGCTGGGAGAACTGGCCACTCTCCTTTCATTACACAAGTGCTCTTTTTTAACTTAAAAGCCTTTTGCCTGAGGCAGTCTCTATTAACTTGGCCCTTAACTTAGACTTTCGGACTCTGCGCCTTTGAGAAAAAAAAACAAGGACAACATAACCTTAATATTATCGCACCTCCACCCCTTTTAAAAAAAGCTATCAACATCCAAACATGGCTTCATTTTAAAACCCCTTAACTTTAAATTGTTAGTATTCCACACCACACTTATACATTGACAATAATCATGCAAACATGCACTATGACATTTTGTTTCAGTCTGTTTTACTCTGGCCAACGAACGCTTTCGTTTCTTATTCAAGTCTCGACAATGTATCGGCAATCACGTTTTCTTGTCCTGCCACATGCACAATTTTCAAATTGAATGGCTATAACAACAAACTCCATCTAAACAGTTTGCCATTTTTGTCTTGAAATTTCTCCACAAACTTCAATGGGTTATGATCAATGTATATGATTGTCTCAGATACGTTACTGGTAACATAAACATTGAAATGTTGTAATGTCAACACCAAGTTCAAAATCTCCTTCTCAATTGTTGAATATTTCTGCTGATGAATGTTAAATTTCCTGGAGGTATACCCAATAGGTCTTTCTATCTTCTCATCATCATCTTGTAAGAGCATAGCACCGACATCCACATCACTTGCATCAATAGCCACCTTGAATGGTGTGGCTAATACTAGGGCAGTGGTTAACACAGCTTTCAGGCTGTCAAATGCCTTCTGACAGTCAGCTGTCCACTGAAACTTGTCTTTCCTTAGCAATTCAGTGAGTCAAGCAGTCACACTGCTTACATTTGGTATGAATTTTTGATAAAATCAACTTAATCCCAGGAACCATGGTACTGCTCTTTTTATTAGTGGTATGGGGAAACTCCCCTATTATCTTTGTTTTTGCATCCTGTTGGGCCATTTGTCCATGTCCAATAACATGGCCCAGGAACATGACTTGGGCTTTCGCAAATTCACTTTTAGCCAGGTTTATCACCAAGCATGCATCCTGGTTCAAACCAGTCTGGTAATTGCTTGTCCCACCTTTTCAATACAGTCTTCCAAACATGAAATCAGATATGCATCAGTCTTTGTAACTTCACTGACTTTGCAATAGTCGACACATAACCGTTGGTTACAATCTAGTTTTGGCACCTTTACTATGGGTGAGCTCCAGTCACTGTAACTAACTCCAATGATGTCCCCTTGGAGCATCATTCAATCTCCTTTTGAACCTGTGCCAACTTTAGAGGTTATGCCTATAAGGATGTTGCTTAATCGGAACAGCATCACCTACATTTATGTCATGTGTAATTAGGTTAGTACTTCCCAGCTTACTTCCACATACCTCCCCATGTGATAGTAATATCTCTTTCAGGTCATTTTGATTTTCCTCTGGAAGGTAATTCAATAATTTATCCCAATTTTTGACAACTTCCTCATTGTCCAATTTAATTTGAGGAATGTCCAATTTAGAATCCTCTGAACTTGGTTCTTCCCTCTGTGTTGTAACCAATAACACAGCCTCCTCTTGCTTTACTCCATGTCAAGATACCTTTTGAGCATTTTCACATGACACACTCTGAGATTTCTTTCTGTTTAGAGTTCTTATCAAGTAGTTCACCTTGCTGAATTTCTTTTCAACTTGATAAGGTCCCCTAAACCTTGCTTTTAAAGGTTCACCTATCACTGGAAGTAACACTAACACCTTATCTCTGATAGCAAAATTGCGATCAGATTTCTTGTCTGCTTCCTGTTTCATTGTATGCTGTGAGACTTTTAAATGCTGTCTAGTCAACTCCCCCGTTCCATTTAATCAGTCCTGAAATTTTGATACATCATCCAAATGTGTGGTCTCTGAATTCTGACTTTTCAATTTCACCTCAATCAATTTTAGCAGTCCTCTCAATTCATGCCCAACCATTAATTCAAATGAACTGAATTTGGTTGATTCATTTGGTGCATCCCTGATCGCAAACAGTACAAAAGGAATTCTCTTATCCCAATCATCCGGATAGTCTTGACTATAAGCCCTCAACACAGTTTTTAATGTCTGATGCCACCTTTCCAGTACTCCCTGCAACTCTGGATGATACGCAGCAGATTTTAATTGGTTTATTCTTAAGCTGTCCATAACTTCCTTGAATAATTTTAATGTGCGGTTTGACCCTTGATCTGATTTATCTCTGTCAGTAGTCTGTATCCAGTGAAAAATTTGAGTAACTCCCCTACAATCATTTTAGCTGCGATATTGCAAAATGGGACAACCTCTGGAAATCTAGTGGATACATCCATTATTGTTAACAAACACTGATATCCACTTTTTGTTTTAGGGATCCTACTCAATCAATTAAGACTTTTATAAAAGGTTCCTCAAATACAGGAATAGGTGTTTAAAGTGCAAGTTTTATTACTACCTGTCATTTTCCAATTACCTGACATGTATGACATGTCTGGCAAAATTCAACTACATCCTTGTGCAGTCCAGGCCACTAAAAATGTTTTTGTATTTTAGCTTGAGTTTTTCTCACTCCTAAATGACCCCTAGAGGTAGCTTGTGTGCCACTCACAACACCTCTGTTCTATAACCCACTGGCAATACAACTTGATGAACTTCTGCCCATTTCTCATCTACCTAAATATGTGATGGTCTCCATTTCCTTACCAAGACATCATCTTCAAGATAACACCATTCAGGGATACATTCAGATTCTTTTCCTGTGTATGCCTTTTGATACAATTGCTGTAAATTATCATCTTTCTGCTGTAACTCAGTTAATTTATCTGAACTAAAGATGCCTGCTTTGTCATCAGTCTGTTCCTGGATTGTCTCAACCATCTGATCAAACAGGGTCTCTGCTAATTCCACTTCAACTTTCTTATCTGTACTATGTGATCTCTCTTGTTTCAACTGGTGACTTTGTACGCTCGTTACCACATAGTCAGCAAACTTCCCCATGATATGAAGCCTGCAAAAGTTCAGTTGCCTGAATTTCCACTGGCTTTTCAACCACAGTAGGCAAAACTCCTATCTGTGAACCAGCTATATCATTAGCAAGGGCAAACTGTATTCCCAGAGCTGAGAGTTTATCCAGTACTGCCACCATGACTTCTCCACTCTTCACTGGACACTCTAACCTCACTTTACATGATTGTGTGCTTCTTGTCTCACTGTGAATTCTCATTACTATTACCTTTTCTGGCAATAGAGGTACATATAGCCTCATCTTTCAACATCACAGATTGAGAAGATCCTGTGCGTCATAATATTGTGACCACTTTACCTGCTACTCCTGGCTTATGTGAATGAACTTTATCTTCGCAGGTATATGGTTTAAAAAGATCTGGCACTTACGCCTTAACCAGCATCTGACTAGTTTATATATTCTGGTGCAGCTTTCTAGCCTCCAGTGTTTTCCTTCTCCTGTTTTCCTCCATCTGGCTTCCCAATGCTTTTCCTAGCCCACCAGCAGTGTGATTTCATGTGTCCTATTTTATTGCTGTGAAAAGACCAGAACTTTTCGACTTCTCGGTCTCTCCTTCAAGGGTTGCCATTTTACCGTGGTAAATTATCCTTATGATCTTCACCGAGATCAATCTTTCCCTTTCCAAGGATTTCTCTTCTCTCCAGTTTCAATCCTGCATGGATTGAAATTGATTCTGGAAGCCAAACTTTGATTTACGCACCAACTCATAATCATTCACCATTTCAGCTGCTAACCTTGCCGTTTTAACTTTCTGCTCTTCCACGAGTTCTCACTACTTCAGGAAGTGAATTTTTGAACTCCTCCAAAATAATCATCTCTCTAAGAATGTCGTGAGTTTGCTCTATTTTTAATGCCCTTGTCCACCTATCAAAATCACTTTTTGTTTGATCCTTTCAAACTCAATGTAGGATTGAACAGGGCCCCTTCTTAGATTCTTGAAACTTTGTCTGTTGGCCTTTGACACATGAATTTAAGATGGCTTTCTTCACCCCCTCACATGCCCAAGATACCTCCTCTGAGAGTAATGTGAATACCTCACTAGCTTTGGATAAACAAAACCCACATAGTCATTGGCAACTGCATTTGTTCAGCCACATTTTCAAATGAGATGAAAAAGGCTTCCACATCCTTCTCATCAAATTTAGGGAATACTTGAAAATATTTAAACAGTTTCTCACCAGGCCTTTGGCAACCATGGGTTTGCTCATCCTGACTCTTTTCCTCACTAAGCTTACCTTCAGCCTTCATCTCCATCCTTTCAAGCCAACTTTCCTGTCTAAGTGCCAATTTCTGAAGTTCAAACTTCCTCTCTCTCTCTCTCTTTCTCTCTCTGCCTTTTGGTTCTGCTAAAACTATCCGTTCTTTTTCTCTTTCCTCTGCTTTTAATTGTAATTCCTTGTTTTTTGCCTCTAATTCAAGCTGCTTCATTTTCAATTGAATTTTAGCCATCTCTCAAGATCCTGATGGCATTTCCAACAAAACTTGGACTTCATTACCGTTTGTAAAACCCCCAAAGTCATATTTTCCACTTCCCCAAAAAACTCTTTGTGACTGAGAGCCATTGCTATCCCAAGTACTGTTTAAACCAAACAAACCCTGAACAAAAGACACTAACACCTTCCACTTGTTGTCCTCAAGTTCAACAACCCAAATCCTAAATCAGAACTGCAGAACAAATCAAGGATAGGCCCACAATCAGTTATGGACCAGGCCAGACCCCCTCAACACATTTCAAGAAAGTAGCCCAGACCCTAACTTTGCTAGTTGTTTTAAGCAGATGTAACGTGGATATTCCAGAAGGGATGCAGGTGGACGTAGTTTTAAACAAAACAGAATTTATTTACAAGATTACCGAATGAAACACAAACCAAACAGCATTGAATACTGAATAACTTAGCCTATTTGAAAACCCAACAGATCATCCCAACTTAATGATGCTGTTCCCAATACTTGCAACAATCCCAATAAATACTCCTTGGCACAAAAGTTAAAATCAAACCCAGAGTCTTACAGGAGAGGAGTCAGACACAGATCAGCATGGACCTGCTTCTTTGGGGTCCAGCAGTTTTTTTAACTTTACTGTGCTAAAACCAAACCAAACCAGAGTTAGCCTGAGCTGGGAGAACTGGCCACTTCCCTTTCAATGGACAAGTGTTCTTTTTTAACTTAAAAACCTTTTGCCCAAGGCATAATCTGTTAGCTATAATGAAATTGGCCCTAAAACCCTTCAACGTAAACATTTTGGGGTCTGTGTCTTTTACGACCTCTCAAAAAGGACAACATAACCTTGTTAAAGGAACAGCATCATCAAACAGTGTCTGAACCATTTAAAATTTCATTGTGTATGCCCAGTTTGTTTTTTCAAGTGCATAGGCCTTCCATTTTCTTTTAGCACAGCCACAGGTTAATTAACAAGGGATGAGATGATGGCTCAGTAGTTATCACTGCTACTTCACAATGCCAGGGACTCAGGTTCAATTCCAGCCTCGGGGGACTGCCTGTGTAAAGTTTGCACATTCTACCTATGTCTGCATGGGTTTCCTTAATGTGCTTCGGTTTCCTCCCACAGTCCAAACATGTGCGGGTTCAGTAGATTGCCCATAGTGTCTGGGGATATGCAGACTAGATGGATTACCCATGGGAAATGCAGGAAAGCAGGGATGGGGTGCCCTCCAGAGGATCAGTGTGGACCTGAGGGGCCAAATGGCCTGCTTTCAAACTGTAGGGATTCTATGATCTTCCAAACTGCTTTGGAGCCACGCAGTTTAGCAGGAGCGCTTATGGTTCCATGAAACAAAATTGTGAACAACACCATCTTGTGGAACCAGAAGGAAGTGGAATGACTTCCCCTAAATAACAGGAGTTACAATCCGAGCAGACCTGTCTCCAATCCTCTCCAAGGACTGATCTCAAGGCCAACTGTCCGTCACAACTCTTTGGAATGTCTTGCTTGAGGAAATGTAGCCTAAAGTATTACAATAGAGGCAAGAAGAATTTGGTGAAATATATATCAACAATAAAATCTCCAGGATAGCAATAAATATTTTTTGCCCAAGTGATGAGATGTACAGACCTTAAATTTGTATTAACCACCTCTTACTGCTTCACATGATGCTTTAATATTTTTAAGGAAGCCGTCGATATATTTTTCATTATCAAGAGTATAAAAGATTATCAGGGATATGTAGGAATGTAGAATTGAGGTTCAAATCAGATCAGCAATGATGTTATTGAATCGTGGAGCAGGGTCTAAGTGCAGACTAGCCTACTCTTGTTCCTTGCTTATGTTCGTTTGAACCCATTTACTTACAACACATAAAAATCACGGAAATCATGTAAAATTTAACACATAGAATGAAGCTATTCAGCCCAGCATGCCCCTGCCTGCAGACTAAGACCTTCCTTTCTCTTCTGTTGACAGACGGTTCATTTTTGCAAGCCTACGAACAGGTTTTTACTATGCCACCTAGAATGCGTCCAAGTTATTACATTCCTAGCAAAAGATCTAAGATTATGCAGTCTTCGGCTGCCGATTGAGTTGAAGGGAGTCAGGAAGTCGTTTCTATGGTAAATTTTAAGTGATTTCCTGCACTACCATATTGGACACAGCAGTTTGAAGGAATTGTTTTTTAAAAAAAGCAGGTGAGATCGAAGTTCGTTTTCTTTGCTTAGCTAAAGAAAATTTGGTAAACATTCAAGATTAGTTTTTAAACAAAACCGGAAATTGCTGGAAAAGCTCAGCAGGTCTGGCAGCATCTGTGCAGAGAAATCAGAGTTAACGTTTCGGGTCCGGTGACCTTTCCTTAGAACTGTTCTGAGGAAGGGTCACCGTACCCGAAACGTTAACATTGATTTCTCTGCACAGATGCTGCCACACCTGCTGAGCTTTTCCAACAATTTCTGTTTTTGTTTCCAATTTACAGCATCCGGAATTCTTTCGGTTTTTGTTCAACATGAAGTCTTGATTACAATTAAAGATTCGGGTTTATTGAACACAAGTCTTGTGTTTTTTAAAGACGCATAGTCACAGATGCCTTCAGCTTGTAAAGTTGGAAAAACGTGAGTTATTATTGACGAAACGCGAGGCAATTATTGAGGCTGAAACTGGGTTTGCAATATTGGTATTTGCTAACTTCAACAATGGAGTTAAACGCCAAATCGAGGATGTTGTTCTATGGTTAATTCGTGTCAGCACCACCAGAGCAAATGAAAAGGGACCGTCGAAGCATATTATAATTGATTGAGTATATGTGCGTCTGCAGTAAACTCGTAAAATGCCATGAGACAACATCCTCGGGTTGTTTAATTTAGTAAAACCTGAGAATGCGTAGGACCTTTTACTCTCTGGGCCTTTCTCTTTCCTATTTAAGGCGAGTAAGACGTGGTATTAGCAAAATTCTGACAACAAAATTGTGTGTGTAAAGCAGTTGTTGTGATCTTTGCGGTGTCAGATAGTTTTGTTCTTCACCGTTGATATGTTTATCTAACGTTAACATTATACATCGGATCTGAATTTCTACTTTTGGGTAGTTTCTCTAGTTTCAATTTTCACCAAAAAGTAGGAGGGATCAGGTAAGGGGGAAAATATGGAAGTAAACTGATGAGAATTTGAGACGCATGAGCTCAAATTCACGGGAACGTGATTGGTCAGCTACAGGCTCAAGTTACCGCCCAGTACAATGGTATAGTGCCAAAAACAACAATCCGGCACTGTCATGTATTTACTCACACTGTGTGGTTAATCGTCTGAGCTTCCGTTGTGAAATGATATTGAGAAGCTCTCTGTCTTCATAAAGCGGAGGTGCCGGTGTTGGACTGGGGTGGACAAAGTTAAAAATCACACATCAGTCCAACAGATTTATTTGGAAGTACTAGTTTTCAGAGCGCTGCTCCTTCATCAGGTACCAGTTTTGAAAGTTTTTAAATGCTTTAAAAGTCAACTCGTATGCTCAAATGATCGCAGTGACTCGGGGGCAACGATTATTCGCACGAAGCTAAATGTTGAACCACAGAAGTGGGTCCATTGGAGCAGGATTGCTTGAACTTGAATGTCATCGCTCACGGTCTGATTCTTGGCTGTTATAACCCACCCTCGAAGGTTACAAAGAAGTTGCTCCGGGAGTGGAGATTTACTGTAATGTTAGATCATAGGGAAAGAATATTGTGAGCTGGGGACAGGTGCAAGGCCAAAGCCAGAGGAGCACAACGACACTTACAAATTATATACACCATACATGAACATGTATGGTAATTTACCAAAATTCACTGTACTCCGGGCAGGTCCCAGCAGACCGGAAGACAGGGAATGTCACGCTGCTGTTTAAAAAAAGAGTGCAGGCAAAAGGCAGGTAACCATAGGCCAGTTAGCTTAACATCTGTAGTGGGGAAAATGCTGGAGGCTATCATTAAAGAAGAAAAAGTGAGACATCTGGATGGAAAGGGTTCCATCAGAGAGACGCAGCATGAATTCAGGAAAGGGAGGTCGTGTTTGACAAACTTATTAGAGTCATTAGAGGGTGTAACAAGTGCACGGGGTGGTGGAAACAGGTGGCTATTGTATACTTGGATTTCCAGAAGGCGTTCAATAAGGTGTGGCACAAAAGACTCATCCATAAGATAAGAACGCATGGAATTGCAGGAATGTACTAGCATGGGTAGAGGTCTGGTTAGCCCAATAGAAAGCAAAGACTTGGGATAAATGGGTCTTTCTCTGGTCGGACATCTGTGGTGAGTGGGGTGCCACAGGAGTCAATGTTGGGCCCGCAACTGTTCATGATATATTTAAATCATTTGGAAGAGGAGATTGTATCCAAGTTTGCTGATGACACTAAACTGAGTGGAAAGGCAAACTATACAGAGGATGTGGAGGGTCTGCAGAGAAATTTAGGTAAGTTGGGTCTGGCAGGTGGAGTACAATGTTGATAAATGTGAGGTTATCTACTTTGGAAGTAAAAATAGTAGGTCAGAGTATTATTTAAAGGGTGAAAGATTGCAGCATGCTATTGTGCAGAGGTATATGAATCACTAAAAGTTGACTTGCAGATGCAACAGGTAATCAGGAAGGCAAACAGAATATTGGCTTTCATTGCTAAAGGGATTGAATTGAAGAACAGGAAGGTTCTGCTGCAATTGTACAAGGTGTTGGTGAGGCCACACCTGGAGTATTGTGCGCAGTTTTGGTCTCCTTACTTGAAGAAGGCTATACTGGATTAAGCCCAAGTCAGTGCACAAAGACTACAAAACTGACAACCGAGTTAAAAGACAATAACAACCAGAAGAGAAGAATAGTCCAATATTGGTAGAGGTATGTTTCGCTGTATAATTGGAATGATGCCAACAATGTTGCTATCTAGGTAGCAGACTACAGTAGTCACTTTCAACACAGGGGACTATCACTTGGCTTTGGGATTTGCTTTTGTGAAATAAATATAATTTGCAGCATTAAATCAAGGCAACATATAAATATGTTTAAACACTCATCCATTTGCCATCGCTAAAAGTAATGGTTTCCTTCTGCAGAAACGTCCGAGTGCTCCGATTTTCACCAAGCAAAGAATGAATAACGCCAGCAACTTGGAAGAGGACTCATGTTCGTACATCAGCAAATTCAAAGCTGGCATCTTTGTACCAACGTATATCACCATATTTATTTTTGGATTTATTCAAAATGTCTTCTGTTTATACGTATTCCTGAAGCTATACAAAAGGAAGACGGCATTCAGCATCGTTATGGTAAATCTGGCAATATCAGATCTGCTCTTTGTCTGCACTTTGCCCTGGCGGGTTCACTATTATTGGAATGACAGGAAATGGGAGCTTTCAAATGCTTTCTGCATGTTGCTGACTTATGCTCTGTACCTCAACATGTATTGCAGCATCTATTTTTTGACCCTGATGAGTGTTTTGCGGTACTTCGCCGTAGTGCATCCAATTAAAGGTTTGAAATATAGAAATGTTGGAACTGTGCGAATCATGTGTGTTGCAGTCTGGGTGTTTGTGGGAGCAGTATCCAGCCCTTTGCAGATTAGCAGTTACAATATGACAAATGAAACACGTGAACAATGCTTTGAATTCAGCAATGCGACTACTCAAATATATCCCATGAACTTGTTTTCCCTGATCGTGGGTTGTATTATTCCGTTCTTTATTATCATTGTATGCTACATATCTGTTGTTAAGTCTTTGTTAACTTCAAAGATAACGCATAAGCAGCAATTTAGCTCCCGCAAAAAAGCTGTTGTTGTAATTATTATTATAATATTTATATTTCTAATCAATTTTCTGCCTTATCACATTCTACGAACTGTGTACGTTAGCCTAAAGACAAGCAACGAAAATACATACCGAACTCATTGTGTAGTTTATATAGGTTCAGTGGTTACCTTATGTATTGCAGCGATCAACCCCTGTTTGGACCCGTTTTTATATTACTTCGCAGCAGAAAACTTTAGAGATAAGCTGACAAGCACAGTGCAGAACATATTCAAAGGCATCTCCTCTGCCAATTAATCAAACCTGATTACATTTATAAATTTAATTATTATCACTTATGATCAATGGTTTTCGGTATTTCTCCTATTGCAGAATACAAAAAGTGACGTTAAAACTACTTTCTAACAAATAATTAATTTTGATTTTATTGCCATGGCAGTTGTGGCCTGCAAGCAAGTAACTCCGTACAACGTTTTCCTGCGAGTATGATTCCAAGCTGAAAGATAAATTGAGTCCTTTTTGTCTTTTAAGAGTAATGAGGCTTTTTCTTACACGGTGTTGTTCGAACATTATAAGTAATTCCGCGTTGAAACAATTGCAGATTCGGTTGCTTTGTGTTTCCTTTTAAACCTGCAATTGGAATAGCCAGCTCAAGAATCCTGTGAGACATCTGAATTCCTTCAGACCTGGCCTTCTATGCATGTCTAATTTGAATCACTCCACCATCGCTGGGTATTCAGCTGTTCAGGTCCTAAGAGCTGAGTTTTCTCCCGAAACCTCTCTCTCTCACTAGCTCTTTTTTCCCCTTTATTGTCACTCCTTAAAATCCACCCCTTTTACAAAGTTTTCAATCATCTGCACTAATATCTTCTTATTTGAGTTGGTGTCAAACTTCATTTGGTAATGCAATTTCTGTGTTTTCATTACATTAAAGGCACTATAAAATTCTAAGTTGTTATTGATCATAACATCATATTTGAATTATTTTCAATTCAAAGCTGAATAATTTATCTGATCTTCATACATTTGTTTTCTATTTCCACAACTGTGAATTTGTCTCTTATTAGTCCCCAGCGTTTGTCATTTACTAAGCCCCATCTTGTTATCTCATTAAAATTTTTCCTTTTGCTGGTAAGTCATCAACAAGATTCACAGCCTTTCAGAACATACCAATGACTTGACTTCTGGGCATACTGACTATGCTCAGGAAGTCTTGTGGCGCAGCAGATAGTATCTTTGCTGCTAATTCAGAAGCTCTTGGTTTGAGGTGCACTCCAGGACCTGATGGGTATGAGACCTGTTTTCATAGTGTGATCAAAGAGGTTCATTAACAAGCTAAAATTCTCCTAATATAGCTATGACAGGCAGTAAGAGCAGCATAATCTCCTTGATGACTGTATTTGATGTGGAGTGGATTCCTTCAAGCTACAGCATTTGGCGACAGGCAAGCAACTTGTTTCAGAAAAACTAGCTGTATGAACAGATATAAGCACATACTTTAGCTGCGCCATTTTCCACTCATACCAGGAAAAGAAAAGAACTTGAAGGTGATAATTCAGTGTTTCCTTTTCCAGTAGGTTACACTCTTTCAGTCTTTATAAAGGATACTTATCTACCTATATTTGAAATTCCAATATCTTTGTGAGAATATTATACAGCATGCGAACCAGATTCAAAAATTTGAACTGTGGAAAAATCCACTTTCTGTGGACCTGCCCAGTCAAAGAGTCATAGAGATGTACAGCATGGATACAGACCATTTGATCCAACTCTTCCAGGCCAACCAGATATCCCACCCCAATCTAGTCCCACCTGCCAGCACCCAGCCCATATCCCTCTCAACCCTTCCTATTCATATACCCATCCAGATGCCTTTTAAATGTTGTAATTGTACTAGCCTCCACCACCTCCTCTGGCAGCCCATTCCACACATGCACCATCCTCTGTGTGAAAAGTTGTCCCTTAGGTCCCTTTTATATCTTTCCCCTCTCACCCTAAACCTATGCCCTCTCGTTCTGGATTCTGCCACCACAGGGGAAATACTTTGTCTATTTACCCGATCCATGCCCCTCATGATTTTATGAATTGAATTGAATTGAATTGAATTTATTGTCATGTGTACTGAGGCACAGTGAAAAGCTTTGCCTTGAGGGCAATACAACCAAATCACAGAGTTAGGTAGCATAGTTAGTAAATAATAGGTAAACAGTGACAAAAATAAAAACACAGAAACAGGCAAATATTAAGAGTTTGTGAGTCCATTCAATATTCTAACAACAGTAGGGTAGAAACTGTTACAAAACCAGCCAATGCGTGTGTTCAGGCTTCTGCACCTTCTCCCCAATGGTACAGGTTGTAGAAAAACATTGCCAGGGTGGAATAGATCTTTAAGAATGCTGGTGGTCTTTCCTTCGCAGCTGGCCTGGTAGATGGATTCTATAGATGGGAGAATAGCCTTTGTGATTGTCCGGGCTGAGTTCACCACTCTCTGTAACCGTCTCCAGTCTTGAATGGTACAGTTGCCATACCAGGTAGTGATGCATCCAGACAGAATGCTCTAGATGGTCCACCTATAAAAATTAGCAAGGGTATTCGCCATCATGCCAAATATCCTCAGCTGCCTGAGGAAGAAGAGACGATTTTAGGCCTTTGTAACTAGTGCATCCACATGAAGAGTCCACTGTTCTGGATGACCACTCCCAGGAGCTTGACGCTCTCCACTCATTCCACCTCTGTGCTGTTAATATGTAGGGTGTCATCCCGCCAAAAGTCAATAATGAGTTCCTTGGTTTTGCTGGCATTGAGAGCTAGGTTGTTCTCAGTACACCATTTTTCCAGGTCTTTCACCTCTCATCTGTAGTCTGTTTCATCGCTATCTGAGATTCGACTGACTATGGTGGTGTCATCCATGAACTTGTAAATGGCATTAGTCTAGTATATAGCAACGCAGTCATGGGTATACAATGAGTACAGTAGGGGGCTGAGTAGGCACCTCAAGGTCGGGGGGGGGGGGGGCTCCTGCGTTGAGTGTTAGTGATGATGAAATATTGTCCCCAATTTTATAAACCTCTATAAGGTCACCCCTCAGCCTCCGACGGTCCAGGGAAAACACCCCCAGCCTATTCAACCTCTCCTTATAGCTTAAATCCTCCAACCCTGGCAACGTCCTTGAAAATCTTTTTGAACCCTTTCAAGTTTCACACATTCTTCTGATATGAAGGAGAGCAGAGTTGCATGCAGTATTCCAAAAGTGGCCTAACCAATGTCCTGTACTGTCACAACATGACCTCCCAACTCCTGTACTCAATACTCTGACCAATAAAAGAAAGCATACCAAACACTTTGCTCACTATCCTATCTATCTGTGACTCTACTGTCAAGGAGCTATGAACCTGCATTCCAAGGTCTCTTTGTTCAGCAACACTCCCTAGGACCTTACCATTCAATGTATCAGTCTTGCTAAGATTTGCTTTTCCGAAATGCAGCATCTCGCATTTATCTAAATAAACTCCATCTCCCACTTCTCAGCCCATTAGTCCATCTGATCAAGATCCTGTTGTAATCTGAGGTAACCTTCTTTGCTGTCCACTACACCTCTAATTTTGGTGTCATCTGCAAACTTATTAACTATATTTCCTGTGCTCATATCCAAATCTTTTATATAAATGACGAAAAGTAGTGAACCCAACACCGAGCTTTGTGACACTCCATTGGTCACAGGCCTCCAGTCTGAAAAACAACCCTCCACCACCACCCTCTGTCTTCTACTTTTGAGCCAGTTCTGTATCCAAATGGTTAGTTCTCCCTGTATTCCATGAGATCTAACCTTGCTAACCAGTCTTCCATGGGGAACCTTGTCGAATACCTTACTGAAGTCCATATAGATCATGTCTAACGCTCTGCCCTCATCAATCTTCTTTGTTACTTCTTCAAAAAACTCAATCAAGTTTGTGAGACATGATTTCCTATGCACAAAGCCATGCTGACTATCCGTAATCAGTCATGCCTTTCCAAATACATGTACATCCTGTCCCTCAGGATTCCCTCCAACAACTTGCGCACCAGCGACATCAGGCTCACCAGTCCGTACTTACCTGGCTTGTCCTTAACACCTTTCTTAAATAGTGGCACTACGTTAGCCACTAGTCTTCAAGCACCTCACCTGTGAATATTGATGATACAAATATCTCAGCAAGAGGCCCAGCAATCACTTCTCTAGCTTCCCACAGAGTTCTTGGGTACACCTGATCAGGTCCTGGGGATTTATCCACTTTTATATGTTTCAAGACATCCGGCACTTCCTCCTCTGTAATATGGACATTTTCAAGGTGTCACCATCCATTTCCCTACATTCTATATCTTCCATGTCCTTTACTACAGTAAAGACTGATATAAAATACTCATTTAGTATCTCCCCCATTTTCTGCGGCTCCACACAAAGGCCACCTTGCTGATCTTTGAGGGCCCTATTCTCTCCCTAGGTACCCTTTTGTCCTTAATGTATTTGTAAAAACCCTTTGGATTCTCCTTAACCCTATTTGACAAGGCTATCTCATGTCCCCTTTTTGCCTTCCTGAGTTCCCTCTTATGTATACTCATTCTGCTTTTATACTCTTCTAAGGATTCACTCTATCTATCCTGTCTATACCTGATATATGCTTCTTCCTTTTTCTTAACCAAACGCTCAATTTCTCTAGTCATCCAGCATTCACTATACCTTCCAGCCTTTCATTTTACCCTAACTGGAATATACTGTCTCTGGACTCTAGTTATCTCATTTCTGAAGGCTTCCCATTTTCCAGCCGTCCCTTTGCCTGCGAATATCTGCCCCCAATCAGCTTTCAAAAGTTCTTGCCTAATACCGTTAAAATTGGTCTTTCTCCAATTTAGAACTTCAACTTTTAGATCTATCCCTCACTAAACGAATAGAATTATGGTCGCTGGCCCCAAAGTGCTCCTCCACTGACACCTCAGTCACCTGCACTGCCTTATTTCCCAAGAGCAGGTCAAGTTTTGCACCTTCTCTAGTAGGTATCCACATACTGAATCAGAAAAGTTTCTTGTACACTCTTAATAATTTCCTCTCCATCTAAACCCTAACACTATGGCAGTCCCAGTCTATGTTTGGAAAGTTAAAATCCCCTACCAAAACCACCCTATTATTCTTACAGATAACTGAGATCTGCTTACAAATTTGCTTCTCAATTTCCCTCTGAGTATTCGGGGGTCTATTATATAATCCCAATAAGGTGATCATCCCTTTCATATTTCTCAGTTCCACCCAAGTAACTTCCCTGGATGTATTTCTGGGAATATCCTCCCTCAGTACAGCTGTAATGCTATCCCTTATCAAAAACGCTACTCCCCCGCCCCTCTTGCCTCCCTTTCTGTCACTCCTGTAGCATTTGTATCCTGGAACATTAAGCTGCCAGTCCTGTCCATTACTGAGCCACGTTTCAGTAATTGCTATGATATCTCAGTCCCATGTTCCTAACTATTCATGAGTTCATCTGCCTTCCCTGTTAGGCCTCTTGCATTGAAATAAATGCAGTTTAATTTATCAATCCTACCTTGTTCTCTGCTTTGTCCCTGCCTGCCCTGACTGTTTGACTTGCTTCTTTTCTCAACTGTACCAATCTCAGATTGATCTCTTTCTTCACTATCTCCATGGGTCCCCACCTCCTCTTCCGCCCCCCCCAACCCTACTCGGTTAAATCCTCCCAAACAGCTCTAGCAAATCTCCCTGCCAGTATATTAATTCCCTTCCAATTCAGGTGCAATCCATCCTTCTATTACAGGTCACTTTTACCCCAAAGAGATTCCAATGATCCAAAAATGTGAATTCGTCTCCCATATACCAGCTCCTCAGCCATGCATTCATCTGCTCCATCCTTCTATTCCTACCCTCACTAGCTCGTAGTACTGGGAGTAATCCAGTCAGTTTCATTTTCTTGCTTTATCCCCGTAGTTCTGGAATTTAGTTTCCCTCAAATGGCAATCCAGTTTCCTTTTGAAACAATTTATCATATGTGCTTTAATCATCTCCATAAGCAAATGTTATAGGTCATTACTATTTACTGCATTAAAAATATTCCTCTTCATAATCACTATGAATCACTTGCTCAAAATCTTATATCCATGTCACCTCATTCTTGCATTTTAAATTAATATTTTTAATTATTTAGTTTATCGAAGCACACCCCACCACAATTTAGTAAACCTCAATCACATCTCCCCATAACCCCCTTTCTTTTGAAGAAAACAGATTCAGCTTCTCCGTTCTAACCATGTTAGAAACTTCCTCAACCCTGGAACTATTCTGGCAAACCTCTTCTATATCTCAAGGGTGGCATGGTAGCTCCCAGCACCAGGGACCTGGGTTCGATTCCACCCTCAGGTAACTGTCTGTGTGAAGTTTGCACATTCTCTCCATGTCTCTGCCTGGGTTTCATCTGGGCTGTCTGGTTTCCTACTACAACACAAAGATGTGCAGGCTAAGTGGATTAACCACAGGAAATGCAGGGTTTAGGGAAATAGTGTGGGGGGATGATCTGGGTGGGAGGTTCTTCAGAAGGTTTGTGTGGACTTAATGGATTGAATGCCACGCTTCTACATTGTAGGGATTCTTTTGTAACATTCTTTCTGAAGTGTGGTGATCAAAATTGGATGCACTACTCCAGTTGTGGCTCAGCCAGAGCTTTAGAAATCATTGACTTCAATTGTCCAATGTGTTTGCAGATATGAGGTAGTAAATAATTTGTGATGAGTAACAGCCAATAATCAAGCCTCGTATTCATAAGAAATTAGCGCTTTGGTGGGCTGCACAGAAAAGCTTCAAAAACTGTTTAAATTATGCTTAAGTGTTAGTCCTTTCTTTGTGTGAGAATTAAGAGAATAGTCATTTGGTAGTATGAAATTTGATTATTGCTGGAAACAAATACATTTTGTCAAAACCTTTCATCTTGCACTCATCAGGACAATTTGGAAGAATGCCAATTGAAGAGGAAAACCAACATTTGCCCTGTGTGAATGGAGAGTGTGATTGGTTGGCAGTGGACTCTGATTTCAGTAACATTGCCATAAAAAATATACCAGTTAATGATGATTGACAGTTAATAGCCAGGTTTTGTCTAAATTTTAAAGTAAACAGGTTCCTCTGACTGTTCAAGATCTTGCCCTAAGAAATAAACCAAGAGTGGCTGTCATCTATTTTGTTCAGATGAAACAGGAACATTGTATGGACGTTTTCTTTCTGACAGCAAAGAACAGGGCCCTGTTTATCAATACATGTAGTTTCCAGTAAACACATATATGCCACACTTCAAGCCCAACTGACTATGCTAAAATAGTTGACATCATAATTCTTCATATATTTAGGATTTTATTAGCAAATACAGTCCAAATACAGAATCACATTTAACTTTGGCCACTTTGTTGTGAGATTTGCAAGTACAAGGTGGTTAAATACGGTCAGTACCTTGTTTGCTGCAAACAGCCAAAGGTGTATGCTGTTTGATGCAATCTGCTAGACTTTGGAATACAGTATAAGGTGTATATACAGGCACTGATTTATATACAGGCAGTCTGCAGGTTCCAAATGGGTTCCATTCTTGAGTCCATTGGCAAGTCAATTTGTATGAAGGTCGGAACGCAATTCGCAAAATATAATCAAACCATGCATAAGTATAGGAAATGTTTTCATGACAGATGTTTAAAATTACACCACTGTATGATATACATAAGGACCAGCATTCATACGTTGGATGTTCTTAAATCAGGGAACCATGTACCACACTGCTCAATTGTGTGCCGTTTCAGAGTTCTCCTCTTAAACAATATAAATGTTGGTTTTCCTCTCAAAAAGGTACAAGAGAATTGTCCTCTGAGTGCAAGATGTAAAGTTTTTTTACAGTAATGCTGAAGAGAATATCGTAAAATGAAGCGTATGTAAGTTAGTTTGATCTTAGAAGATAAAAGATCATGTCATATCTGTGCCAATTCTATTTATCTAACTTTGTTTCAGCAAGCCCATTAACATTTTGATTTTGTCTGCAAGTGTATTTGCAAATGTTGCTTAGAAATATGGAACTGTAATCAAGCAACACACATCTAGAATTTTCTTAGTTTCCTCGCTAATTAAATTTGTATAAATCTCAAAACAGGATTCAGATATTTGAGAATAATTCAATATTTTAGTAAAATAAAGACTCTGAATCAAACTTGAAAATAATGTGCTGTAGAGAGGGCTTTGAAATGTTTTAAGAACAATATGAAGAATGAATTCAGTACATGGCCACGCCACATAACTTTGTGGTCAGTCACTCAGTCACAATAAAACAGGGAAGCTGGCTCAACCCTGGCTATCAAGAGAAATTAGGGAATGTATTAAATCCAAGGAAGGGCAAGTAAATTTTGGCAAGTAAATTTGCCAAAATAAAAAGCAGAGGATTGGGAGGACAAAACAATTGATTAAGAGGGGAAAATAGAATACAAGACTAAACCTGTGGGGAACATACAAACTGATTACTAACAGATATGTAAAGAGAAGATGATGATTAAAGACAAATGTAGGTACTATACAGTCAGATATGAAGAACTTCTAATTGAATATCCTTTATTGTCATGTGCATTCAATATAAAATTCAATGAAAAGTGTGTGCCGTTGCTTGTACATAAACGCCATTCACAGAATAAAATAATAAAAAAGTGTCCAACTTTTCCTTTTCCGTTGCTGCAACAAACCATCACCAGAGTCCCACTCCAGGCTACATTAGCCCACTCCATGCCACTGTGAATGTCCTGTTCCAGGCTTCCCAATCCAGACCATACCGCTGAGAGTGTCCTGCTCTAAGCTACACCACCCACACCTTGCCATCGAGTCTGTCCCGCTCAGGGCTACACCAGCCCATGCCATGCCATCAAGAGTGTCCCACTCTGGGCTACACCACCCATACCATGCCACCAAGAGTGTCCCACTCTGGGCTACACCACCCCACACCATGCCATCGAGAGTGTCCCACTCTGGGCTACACCAGCTCACACCATGCCGCAGAGAGTAACCCACTCAGAGGCTACACCGGCCCATTCCATACTGCAGAGAGTGTCCCGCTCCAAGCTACACCAGCCCACAGCATGCCAGTGAGAATCCTGCTCCAGGTTTTCTGGCCCATGCCATGCCGCCATCAGGGACTTATTTCACACGGAAGCGAGAGTCTTGCTCCAGACCTCATAGGCAGACCAGTCTCTGCAGCTATGCTGCCTCTGAAGACAACGCTGCTGCATCGGAGCCTATCGAAGCCACCTCCTGCTGAAAAGCTCTCCTTATCAGGTAGGTTTGAGTGAAAAAAAGAGAAGTGGTGGAAGTAAAAAGAAAATAAAAATGCAGACGAGCAGGACAAGCCCGGACATAGGAGGTGCCTACTCTACCATCCTTGAGGATAAATGAGATGGCAGACCAATTAAATTCATACTTTGATTCAGTTTTCACAAGGGAGGATACAAATAATGTCCCTAAAATATCGGTGAATATAAAGTCGAGAGAGAAGCAGCCATGCAAGTCAGTTTTACTTGGGAAAATTGATGGGTTTAAAGGCTGATAAATCATCAGACCAAATAATCTACATTCCAGAGTCCTTCACGAAGTGGCCTATAAATAATGGATGCGTTGGTGGTCAAATTTCAAGATTCTATAGTATCTGGAACAGTTCCTATGGGTGTTAACACAGCCCCAGTATTTAAAAAAAAGGAGGTAAGGAGAAAACAAAGAATTGTAGACCAGTTAGCCTGGGGAAAATGCTAGAGCCCATTATAAAAGATTTAATAGCAGAGTATTGGAAATCAGTAACAGGATTAGACACAGTGAGCATGGATTTACAAAGAGAAATCATGCCCGACACTCTAATGGAATTCTTTGAGGACGTAACTAGTTGAGTGGATGGTAGATGATAAAGTGCCATATAAGAGATTAGCATATAAAATTAAACTGTATGGGACTGGGAGTAGAGTACAGCAATGGATAGAGAAAAAGATTGCAGGATCATGGCTTACAAGTAAAAAGTGAGAATAGGAGTTTTTTAAAAGATTCCATAAAGTACCTGGGCCATGTAATCGATGGTGAGGAAATACGAGGGGGCCCAGGAAGATGGGGACTATCATAAAGGCCCTGAGACCAAACAATGTATTTCAACTGAGATCATTTTTGGGACTTGTAAATTACTATGGTATATTTGTATCTGATCTGCAAACTCTGATAAAACCTCTGCATCTGCTAGGAAAAGGGCTACCATGGAAATGGACCCAAGAATGTGAACAGGCTTAGGGGAGATGAAGCCAGCCCTAAAAAGAGCAGAATTGTTGATTCATTTAAACTCAAAGTTGCCACTGTGATTAGCATGCGATGCCTCGCCTTACAGGTTTGGCTGTACTGTCGAACATCTTGCCAAATGGAGGAGAAAGGTCCATTGCATTCGCATCAAGGTCACTAATGAAGATGGAGAAGTATGCTCAAGTGGAAAAGAAAGCATTGGGAAAGACATCGGTGTTCAGAAATTCACCCATTTCCTTTATGATGGGCAATTCGTGCTGTTGACAGACCATAGGCCATTAACCTCCATTTTTGACCCATATAATGGGAACACTGTCAACTGTGGCAGTACACCTGCAGAGATGGGCACTAGCTTGAAGATAGGGTATGGGAACTCCATCTGCCACTTCTCCGCTCAACTCTCTAATCTACCTATATTCTCCTGTATTCTTTGACAGTCCCCTATGCTTTCTGCTACTCCACCAATCTTCGTCTCATCTGCAAATTTAGATCAGACCACCAATGCCCTCTTCCAGATTATTTATGTAGATCACAACCAACAGTGGCCCCAGCACTGATCGCAGTGGAAAACCACTGGTCACCTTTCTCCATTTCGAGAAACTCCCTTCAACTACTACTCTCTGTCTCCCTTTGCTCAACCAGTTTTTTTATCCATCTAGCTCGAACACCCTGCACACCATGTGACTTCACTTTCTCCATTAGTTTACCATGGGGAACCTTATCAAACACCTTACTAAAGTCCATGTATATGACATGGGCAGACCTTACTTCATCTATCAGCTTGGTCACTTCTCAAAAAACTCTATTAAGTTTGTAAGACACAATCTCCCCATGCACAAAACCATGTTGCCTATCATTGATATGCCCATTCTTTTCGAAATATAAATAGATCCTATCCCTCAGTATCTTCTCCAGCAACTTTCCCACCACTGACATCAGGCTCACTGATCTGTAGTTACCTAGGGCATCCCTACTATCCTCTTGAACAGGGGGACAACATTAACAACTCTCCAGACCTCTGGCACTTCACCTGCATTTAAGGATGCTACAAAGATATCTGTCAGAGCCCCAGCTATTTCCTCTCTCGCCTCCCCTGAGATAGATCCTATCCGGTCCTGGGGATTTGTCCACCTTAATATCCTTTAGCCTACCCAACACATCCTCCCTCCTTATGTCAATGTGATTCAGAGTAAACAAATGTCTATCTCTAATCTCAACATTCATCATGTTCCTCTCCTCACTGATGCAAAAGTAATCATTGAGACTTTCACGCATTTTCTCAGATTTGACACACAACCTTCCTTCCTTATCCTTTAGTGGACCAACCCTTTTTCTAGTTACCCTCTTGCCTCTTATACATGAATAAAAGGCCTTGGGATTCTCCTTAATTCTGCTCACTAAAGTTATTTCATGACCCCTTTTAGCCCACTTGATTCCTTGTTTAAGATTGGTCCTACTCTCCCAATATTCCTCCAAAGCCTGTTCTATTCTTAGCTGCCTAGACCTTATGTACGCTTCACTTTTCTTCTTGGCTAGTCACACAATTTCTCCTGTCATCCATGGTTCACAAATCTTGCGTTTCCTATCCTTGTTTTCAAAGGGACATGCCTATCCTGCACTATCTTCAACCTATCTTTGAAAACTTCCGACATATCAATTATGGACTTCCCTTCAAATAGCTGCCCCAAACCACATTTCCCAGCTCCTGCTGAATTGTGGTCACTATTCCCAAAGAAATCCCCACTGCAACTTCTACCACCTGGTCTGGCTCATTCCCAAACACCAGGTCCAAAATGGCCCCTTCCCTAGATGGACTATTGACATACTGCTCTAGAAAACATCCTGGATGCTCCTTACAAATTCTGCCCCATCCAGACCTTTGACACTAGTATATCCCAGTCAATGTTGGGAAAATTAAAATCTCCCATCACCACCTTTCCACATCTTTCCACCACCTTTCCACATCTTTCCACAATCTTCCACATCTTTCCATAAACTGTTTACCTATTTGTACTTCTACCTCACTCTCATTGTTGAGAGGACCGTAGTACAGCCCCAACAATGTAACTACATCCTTCTTATTTCTCAGCTATACCCATAATGCCTCACTGCTCAAGCCCTCCATAGTATGCAGACCCTGCCCATTACTGATGTATCACAGTAGTAGTACCAACCCACAATACACACTGGTTTTCCCCTATTCACCATTCTTGTCCCCACCTCTACACATCTCTGCTTTCCCTACCCCAAGTCTTACTCCCCCACCCCTTTTGGTAGTGATCCCCCTCTTCTTTAACAGGCTCACCTTACAGCCCCCTCGACAATCAACTGATAGACTTCCAGCACCGTAATTGCCACATACTGACTTTGATGAGCAGCCTCTAGGCAAGAATGATCAAACCCTTTAGTATTGCCTTTGCAGCTCCCTGATGGTTGACATTTGGTTTCCCAGAAAGCTTTTGATATTACTATAGGACTGGCTTTGCCCACTCTCCAGATTGTGGTCAGACAGATCCCCTGATTGATTGGTTGACTGACCACGGTCCAGCCCGTGGACAGTGTGCAGACCCTGTCCATTATTGATGATGTCACTGTAGTAGTACCAACAGACAGTGGTCACCTTCCTGCTCAGACTGAGGATTAGTCACTACTTATTTCTGACAAATCTATCTGGTTGAATAAGTGTGTAATATATTTACTGTGCAGGTAACTTCCCCCTGCTTTACAAGTTAAATTAACTTCTCAGTGTGCTTACAGCAAGATGTTCACCCCTGCCCTGACTGATCCCTCTGATAAACAAGTAGTTTGTGTATCCGTACAAAATAGCATGTCAGTGTAACATTAGTCTTTGCCTCCAGCTGAAGTGCCAGCACCCTAACAGGTAAGGCAAGGCTTGGTTGCTGCAAGCATTAAAAGAAGAAGTGAACAGCCCTGATATGCAGCCTGTTCTAATTTATAAGCAGGGTACCTGTCCCTGCATTACAAAGTGTCCTCACATCAGACTTTCAATGCTAGTTGCTGGCGCACTTTGCAATGCAAATCCATACGTTTGGTAAAATAGGAAGCTAGATATTAGTGACGCAAATTGTGATATCAATAAAGCATTTAACAAGCTGTAATCCTCCTTACTTAGTGACTCACTCCTTAAACTTACCTTGCCATTCGGAAAATGCATAGAAGATGTAGCAAGATGCACCCAACATTGAGATAGGCTTTGCCTGGCTTCTCATTTAATTCTGCCACAAATCTCACTATAGCACACATCGTTCAGGCCTCTTATCTGCCATATCAACAGGCCATCAATTTCACACTGAAAGTCTGCCTGCACCAAACATATTGCAGCGGTTCAAGAAGGCAACTCACTACCATCCTCTGAAGCTCAATATGGGATAGCTGACAACTGGTGTCTTTACCTGAGATGCTTATATTCCAAAAATGAATAAAACATTTACAGATAAATAACTGAGCAGCTGTGAATAATATGCAATGCAGAGACAGATCTTCAAAATAGGTTGTTTACAGTTCAGAGGTATCACAGGACGTTGACACGTCTTCATCCACAGAGTACCGCTTTGAACATTCCAGTCAACTGAGTCCATACACACTTTGGCTATCATAATGCAGACACTAGACTCTAACATATCATAGAATCATAGAAGCCCTACTGTGTGGAAGCAGGCCATTCAGCACACACCGACCCTCCAAACAGCATCCCACCCAGACCCAGACCTAACCCCATCCCTGTAACCTTGCAATTCCCTTGGCCCAACCACCCAAAGTGCACATCTTTGGACTGTGGAGACAAAACTGGAACATTCGGAGTTCACACACGCAGACACACTGAGAATGTGCAAACTCGACACAGTCAGTTTTTGAGATACACAACAATGCAGAATTGCTGAGTAGAAACTGAAAGCTGATAGCCAAGTTCCACAACAAGAAGGCATCCTCAACCATGATCTTGGGTTCATGCTGTGCTACATGTAACCCCACCACACTCTTCTGTATCTGTAAAATCTTCCTTATTGTCCTGTTTTAAAATCATCACCTTGGATAACTTGTTATGATCTCTCTACCTTAGTTTGTACAGTTTTGGATTACTTATTACATTGGTTAGACCCTCGGCATGTCACTCTTATACCTGTCATGTTATTCCAACCAATTGGTTGTCTCCAGCATTACCTCAATTTTAATTTTTTCGTAATATCTCTTGGCCTCAATTAATTGGATTACAGGTCATCCCTTTGTTTGTTTTCAGCTGTTGACACTTTACTCACCACCATCTAACACTTTTGATCACCTCCAGAGACTTATTATTCAACCTGTCGACACTCCACTCGCACCATTTATATGACCTTTTTATCTGTTTGCCTATAAATCCTATGCCTGTGTGCTTCTCTTCACTTTACCTGACAGAGGAGCAATGCTCCGAAAGCTTGTGATTGAAATAAACCTGTTGGACTATAACCTGATGTCGTGTGATTTCTGACCTAACTAGACCAGCCATACAAATACTATGGCGATAAGACAGATCAAAGACTGGAAAATTCTGTGGTGAGTAACTCACCTCCTGATTTCTTAAAGCCTGTCCACTACCTGCAAGGTACAAGCCAGAAGTTTAATGCAATTATCTTCACTTACATGAATCTGCACAACTCCAACACCATTCACACTCCATCTGTCACGTTAACCAGTGCAGTCTTCAGTACCGACTAACAGCACCATATACAGAATTGCACTGCTGCAACTCAGCAAAAACCTTACAACAATTCCTTCCAAACCCATGATCCTTTACACATATTAGGACAAAGGAAGTCGCATACCACCACCTGTAAATTCTCCTCCAAGCCACAAAACCATTGTGACTTAGAACCAAATTATCGCTATTCCTTCATCAGCTCATATTTTAACAGGACATTGGTGTGCCTACATTGGATGGACTACAGCCATTCAAAAGATTGCTCACTACCACCTTTCCAAGGGCAATTAGGAATGGATAACATATGCTGGCTTTGTCAGCAATGTTCACATCCCATGAGAAAGATTTACAAAAGACAGTTTGACTTTTTATAGCATTTTAAAAATTTAGACTTTATGGACTTAACTTCACTTTTTCTGCACAATTATTTCTGTTATTTCTGTTTTAAGATAAAGTGGCTGTGATTCTAATTAACAGAAAATGAATAGGAGTGTAAAGTACTGATAAAAATGTGTATTAGTTCAATGAAAAATGGTGTATCAGAAGAAACATGTCTTTTAGATCTGCGTAAGTTAATTTTCCACAAAAGCCTCAGTGAGAGAACGTTTACCAATGCCTTCTGAAATTTGAATGAATTATATTCACTACATTCCTGCTCATTAACCATAGTAAGAGAATTGTAACTGAATTGGTCATGTAGCCAAAGTGCTTAATGCTTGTTTACCAAATTGAAACCTCTCTGGAGAGCTTGAGGCTCTCCTGCATTCCTGATGAAGGCTTTTGCCCAAAATGTCAATTCTCCTGCTCCTCGGATGCTGCCTGACCTGCTGTACTTTTCCAGCACCACACTCTCGACTCTGAATATCTCCAGCATCTGCACAGTCTTCACTTTCACCTAGTGCTCTCAGGACAGTCAAAGGAAGGATATTTTGAAGGCATTGCTTAGGATTTTTGAATCAACTCTAAGATCTTACAGAATCTCACACAAGATTGCTACATATAGCACAATCAATAAAAACTCTTTTAAAACACACACAAGAGAGGCAGAAAGGAAGCTCAAGGAGGGAAAATCTTGAGTCAGCAAATCATCCAAAACTCAAATATCACTGTCGTTTTATGTTCCATTTGTAGCAGAATGATCTGTGTGTAGTCAACTTTGTATTCACCAGAACCTCATCAAACTCACCAGATAGTGAACATGACCATTTTCACATCTAAAGACAAACTAAAAGATTTGTCAATTACTGTTGTGAAAAGACTCCTGAGAAACTTTCAATAGTTTCATGGAAAGGATTGTATATGATTCACAGCTTGAGTGAGTTACCTGGATTTATTGGAATTAAGAAAATATCTCACAAAAACTATAAAAGTTGTTGAAATTCATCACTGAAAGTATCTGCCCCCTTACTAGAGATTTATCTCTGTAACAGGTGAAATTAAGTTCACAATAGCAACACGTATAAGTGAATTGGTCAGAAATATATTTCCGTGAGCATACACACATCACTTGGTTTCCCTCCTGATGTTAGTTTAACGCGTGAAACAGTTTTGTATCTCTGTAAAACTAAAAAGACTTGACCAGAAATCTTGTCTTATACAGTCCTTATTCATGGGAAATAAGCCATGAAACAGGTTCTAAAACAATCCTGCCATATTTTCAAAATTTTCAAATTGTGAATATTTCGTTCCTTATCCTAAAATTCTCAAATCTATGTCTGGATGACATCAGCTTTCCTCCTGTCTGGAGGATACAATCTCATTTTTATAACTTGAAAATATTGCTCTGAATTTTATTTCTCATTCATTTCCTTGAAAGTTCTTCTGTATATCAGCTGGAACAGTTCTCTCTTACTCATTCATAAGATGTGAACATCATTGGCAAGGTCAGCATCTAGAACCCATCTCAAATAGCCCTTGACAAGATGCTTGTGAGCTTGTTGAACTATTAGAGAACTGCTTATCTGAACACATATGAATTAAATTTAACACACTACAATCAGCTCTTCTTCTGACTTTATAATAGAGGAAAGCTCATTGATGAGGCAGTCAAGAGTGTTGGGCACCAGGCTGAGATACTCCTGAAGTAGTGTCCTGGGGCTGAAATGATTGGCTTCCAATAGCTACAGTCACCTTCCTTTTTGCTAGGTACGACTCTAATGCCACCCTGATGTCTCGGGCAGTTACTCTAAACGCACACTGGAATTCCAGTATTTTGTCAATATTTGGATCAAGTTGGGAACTGAGGTCAACCCAAATGAGCATTGCTGAACAGGTCTATGGTAATTAACTGCCATTACTCTGCCAATGACACCTTTCATTATGTTGCTGATGACTGAAGTAGACTGTTGGAACAATACTTGGCTGGATTGGCCTCACCCCTGGACAAATTTCCACACTGTGGTGCATATGCCTGTTTTGTTGCTGTGCTGGATCAGCATAGCTAATATAATGAGTAGGTTTAGAACACAAGTCTTCAGCACTAAGTCTGGAATATTTTGGACCAATAGAGTAGCATCTTACACACTTAAAAATATCATGGACTCATCCCTGATCCCACATGGTGGCAGCAATCATTCAGCTCAATCTTAAACAAAGTAACCAGCTAAAAAAGGGATACTTTTTCATACTATGGCAATTGGCCAAAACAATGATCCACTGACCCAATGGTTCCTTTATAGAGCTACAGTAGGGGATGGGTGTTCAGTGGCAGCAGGGGTTGTATAGTCAGGTGAACCAGGAGACTTCCAGTCTGTATGCAAACTTCAAACAGATGGTGTTTAATTTATCATAGAATCCCTACAGTGTGGAAATAGGCCATTTGGCCTAAAAGGTCCACACCGACCCTCCGAACAGCAACCCACCCTGACCCACTCTTCATTTACCCCTAACTGATGCACCCAACCTACACATCCCTGAACATTATGGGCAATTTAGCATGGCCAATTCACCTAACCTGCATATCTTTGGATTGTAGATGGAAACCGGAACATCCGGATGAAACCCATGCAGACACAGGGAGAATAAGCAAACTTCACACAGAAAGTCGCCCAAGGTCCCTGGTGCTGTGAGGCAGCAGTGCTAACCACTGAGAATTTAGATAAATGTGAGGGGCTGCATTTTGGAAAGGCAAATCAGGCAGGATATATACACATGATGGTAAGGTCCTGGGGAGTGTAGATGAACAAAGAGACCTTGGAGTACAGGTTCATAGCTCCTTGAAAGTGGAATCATAGGTAGATAGGATAGTGAAGAAGGCATTTGGTATGCTTTCCTTTATTGATCAGAGCATCGAGTATAGGACTTGGGAGATCATTTGTGGCTGTACAAGATATTGGTTAGGCCATTTTTGGAATCCTCTGTGCAGTTCTGGTCTCCCTCCTATCGGAAGGCTGTTATAAAACTTGAAAGGGTTCAGCAAAGATTTATGAGGATGTTGCCAGGTTGGAAGGTGTGAGGTATAGGGAGAGGCTGAATAGGCTAGGACTGTTTTCCCTGGAGCATCAGAGACTGAGGGGTGACCTTATAGTGGTTTATTAAATCATGAGGGGCATGGATAAAGTAAATACACAAAGTCTTTTCCTGGGATGGGGAAGTCCAGAACTAAAGGGTATAGATTTAGGGTGAGAGGGGAAAAATTTAAAAGGGACCTAATGGGCAACTTGTTCATGCCAAGGGTAGTGCGTGTATAGAATGAGCTGCCAGAGGAAGTGGTAGAGGCTGGTATAATTACAACATTTAAAAGGCATCTGGATGGTGTATGAATACGAAGGGTTTAGAGGGGTATGGGCCAACTGCTGGCAAATGGGTCTAGATTGGTTTAGGATATCTGGTCAGCATGAAAGAGTTGGACCGAAGGGTCTGTTTCCGTTTTGAACATCTCTATGACTCGATAATATCTGCTCACTGGTAACCTCAAAAGGAATCGTGTCTACCACTGTCCTGGAAGCATCCTCCATTTGCTACAAATTGGTATTTAATTATTCAAATTGTTTTCCTGCTACTGCCACATTGTAGCCTTTGCCACTTCTAGTTGACCTCAAGAAACTGTTCTGAACTATCATTGTCTGACTCCTGTCATCAGATATAATATGACATCAGTATGATTCTGCTTCATTCAGCATACTCAGTTGTTTCTTGACAACATGAAATTAGCTAGAGGTTAACTGGAAATTTACAAATTTGAGGAACTTGAATAGACTCGTACGAAACAGCTCTTTGGCACATCTGGCTGAATGCTTCAGCCTCATCCTTTCCTTTGATGTACTGAGTTGCACATCCACTGAGGATGGAGAGGATCATTAAGGCATGTTCTCAAATTATTGTTTTATTTTCTATCAGCATTCATGACTGGATGTCGCGGGACTTCAATGCTTTGATCTGATTTCATCATGATAGAATCTGCATACATGCTAACCACACCCAGCTTGACTTCACCATTGATACTCATCTTGACATTTTCACTGTCTCTAAATCAGCATGATTGGAGATTTATCCTACCACCCTTGTTCATTAACTTAAAAGGGTTAAGGTGACAAAATGAAGAAGCTATTAATAGGACAGTGCGCTTCTTATGAAATACTGAGTCAGAGAGTCATACAGCATGGAAACAGGCCCTTCGGTCCAACCATGTTTCCTAAACTGAACTAGTCCCATTTATCTGCATTTGGCCCATATTCCTCTAAACTATTGCTATCCATGTACCGGTCCAAATGTCTCTTAAATGCTGTAATTCTACTCGCTTCTACCACTTCTCTGGCAGCTCGTTCCACATATTCACCACCCTCTTGTGTTAAAAGATTGCCCCTCAGATCCCTTTTAAATCATTCCCCTCTCACCTTAAAACTATACCCTCTAGTTTTGGACTCCTCTGCCCTGGGGAAAAGATCTTGACAATTCACCTTATCTATGCCCCTCATCATTTTATAAACCTCCATAAGTGCACCCTTCAGCCTCCCATGCTCCAGTGAAAAACGTCCAGGCCTATATAGCCTCTCCTTATAACTCAAACCTTCCAAGCTTGATAACATCCTTGTAAGGACTTTTTGCACCTTTTTCAGTTTAATAACATCATAGAACATAGAGCATAGAACATTACAGCGCAGTACAGGGCCTTTGGCCCTTGATGTTGCACCGACCTGTCATACCAATCTGAAGCCCATCTAACCTACACTATTCCATGTACGTCCATATGCTTGTCCAATGACTACTTAAATGTACTTAAAGTTGGTGAATCTACTATCATTGCAGGTAAAGCATTCCATACCCTTTCTATTCTCTGAGTAAAGAAACTACCTCTGACATCTGTCCTATATCTATCACCCCTCAATTTAAAGCTATGCCCCCTCGTGCTCGCTGTCACCATACTTGGAAAACGTTTCTCCCTGTCCACCCTATCTAACCCTCTGATCATCTTATATGTCTCTATTAAGTCACCTCTCAACCTTCTCTCTAACAAAAACAGCTTCAAGTCCCTCAGCCTTTCCTCATAAGAACTTCTCTCCATACCAGGCAACATCCTAGTAAATCTCCTCTGCACCCTTTCCAAAGCTTCCACATCCTTCTTATAATGTGGTGACCAGAACTGTATGCAATACTCCAGAGTTTTGTATAGCTATAGCATAACCTCATGGTTTCGGAATTCGATCCCTCTATTAATAAAAGCTAAAACACTGTATGCTCTCTTAACAACCCTGTCAACCTGGGTGGCAACTTTCAAGGATTTGTGTACCTGGACACCGTTTCTCTCTGCTCATCTACACTACCAAGAATCATACCATTAGCCCAGTACTTTGCATTCCAGTTACTCCGACCAAAGTGAATCACCTCACACTTGTCTGCATTAAACTCCATTTGCCACCTCTCAACCCAGCTCTGCAGCTTATCTATGTCTCTCTGTAACCTACAACATCCTTCATCACTATCCACAACTCCACCGACTTTAGTGTCGCCTGCAAATTTATGACCCACCCTTCTATGCCCTCATCCAGGTTGTTTATAAAAATGGTGAACAGCAGTGGATCCAATACCGACCCTTGCGGTACACCACTGGTAACTGGACTCCAGGATGAACAATTCCCATCAACACCACCCTCTGTCTTCTTTCAGCAAGCCAATTACTGATCCAAACTCCTATATCTCCCACAATCCCATTCCTCTGCATTTTGTACAATAGCCTACTGTGGGGAACCTTATTGAACTCCTTGCTGAAATCCATATACACCACATCAACC
>NC_057721.1:7740639-7757820 GCF_004010195.1 Chiloscyllium plagiosum
CTTCTCTGTTCTTACTGAAACATCTAAATCCTGGAACCTGCAACAACCATTCCTCTCCCTGCTCTAACCATGTCTCTGAAATGGCCACAACATCCAAGTCCCAGGTACCAACCCATGCTGCAAGTTCACCCACCTTATTCCGGATGCTCCTTGAGTTCAAGTAGACACACTTCAAACCAACTTCTTGCTTGCCGGTGCCAGCTTGTGTCCCTGAAACTTGATTTCGGACCTCCCTACTCTCAATCTTTTCTATACTCTAACTACAATTTTGGTTCCCATCCCCCACTGGATTAGGTTAAACCCACCCCAATAGCCTTAGCGAATTTCCCCCCCCAGGATATTGGTATCCCTCTGGTTCAAATGAAGACCATCCTGCTTGTAGAGGTCCCACCTAACCCAGAAAGAGCCCCAATTATCCAAGAATCCAAAACCCTCCCTCCTGCACCATCCTTGTAGCCACGTTTTCAACTCCTCTCTCTCCCTATTCCTTGCCTCACTAGCACGTGGCACGGGCAACAAACTAGAGACAACAACCCTGTTCGTCCTAGCTCTAAGCTTCCATCCTAGCTCCCTGAATTTCTGCCTTAAATCCCCATCTTTCTTCCGACCTATGTCGCTGGTGCCAATGTGGACCACGACTTGGGGCTGCTCCCCCTCCTTAAGGATCCCAAAAACACAATCAGAGACATCACGAACTGTGGCACCTGGGAGGCAACACACCAACCGTGAGTCTCTCTCGTCCCCACAAAACCTCCATTCTGTCCCCCTAACTATGGAGTCCCCAATGACTACTGCTCTGCTCCTCTTCCCCTTCTGAGCAGCAGGGACAGACTCTGTGCCAGAGCCCTGTACCCCACTGCTTTCCCCTAGTAAGTTGTCTCCCCCAACAGTATCCAAAACGGTATACTTATTGTTGAGGGGAATGACCACAGGGGATCCCTGCACTGCCTGCAGGTTCCCTTTCTGTCCCCTGACTGTAACCCATTTGCCTTTTTCTTGTACCTTAGGAGTGACTACCTCCCTCCTAACTCCTCTCAATAACCCCCTCTGCCTCCCGAAGTTCATCCAGCTCCAGCTCCAGTTCCCTAACACGGTTTTCGAGGAGCTAGAGTTGGGTGCACTTCCCGCAGATGTAGTCAGCAGGGACACTAGTGGTGACCCTTACCTCCCACATTCTGCAGGAGGAAATTCAACTACCCTAACCTCCATTTCCACTATTCTAAATTCCCAAAGAGACTGTTGAAAAAATAAGGAATAAAACAAAACTCATTATCTTACCAATCTGGCACACAGGTCCTTTTTTTTGGTTAGAGGAGGAGGATGGGTGGGAAACACTAACCGAATAGTGTTTCAGGTAACGCAACCACACAAATATATGACTTCCCAGAAGTCCTTCGCTCCTCCCTCGCACCTCTCGGCAAATGGAGGCCCGCCCCCGAGGTAAGTCCCTTTTAATGCGGGAAAACGCACTCTTCCTGGCTCTGCAGGGTGACCAGAATTGTACACAGTACTTCAAATATGGCCTTACAAACATCTTGTACAGCTAGAACATGACATCCCAATTCCTGCATTTAGATCTCTGACCGATAAAGGCAAATGTGACAAATACCTTTTTCACCACCCTGTCTACCTGTGATGCCATTTTCAAGTAACTACGTATATGCACCCCTAGGTCACTTTGTTCAACAGCATTCCCCAGGGCCCTACCATTAACTGTGTAAGTCCTGTGCTGAATGATCTTACTCAAATTCAACACCTCACGTTTACCTGAATTAAACTTCATTTGCCATCCTCGGCCCACTGGCCCAGTTGATCAAGATCCGGTTGTATTCTTGGATAACCTTCTTCACTGTGCATTATACCAGAAATGTTGGTGTCATCCACAAACTTACGAACCATGCCTAGTATATTCTCATCCAAATCGTTTATATAAATGACGAACAACAGTGGATCATTCACCGATCTTTGGCACACACCAGTGGTCACAGGTCTCTAGACTGAACAACTACCATTTAATATATATTATTAATATATTTAAAATAGCAAATATTTTGTTTCCAACAATGACAGAAGAAACGTTATGTCATTGACTATGCCCATGTACAGCAAACCTTTTATTAACCGACATCTATGGGACAAGGAGTGTGCCAATTGATCAAATATTCCAGAGAATCAACAAGTCCATGTAATCACTGTAAAAACAAATACTAAACAATAGAAACATAATGCAGAGGGAATACACAACACTGCTGTAATTTATTTACAGCATAAATCACATAAATAATAATGTAACTTTGCCTTAAATTAAGCTTATTGGAGAGAGCTTTCTCACTCGTACCCTCAGCTGACGACTCAGATATTGCAGTAGATGATGCTAATCGAAGAGAAATTGACTAAAAATTGAATCAAGGGTTGATAATTCTTCTCGTCATTTTTTAAACAAGTATATTTACATTGAGGTAAATAAATTAAAAATCCATAATAATTGAACAGAATAATCCAGTAAACTTTATGGCATTTGACCAGGGAAAATGAATTCATTCCATAAATAAACCAAGCAAATATATATGGAATGAATTCATTTTCCCTGGTCACGGGTTACATTATTCCTTCCTTCATTTTCATGTTCTGTCGCATATTTGTTGTTAAGATCTTGCTGACTTCAACAGCATAGTATCCCAAACAAAATATTTCCCACAGAAAAGCTATTAACAGGATAATTATTGTTCTGGCTATATTTCTAACAGTTTTTCCAAGGTATCATATTCTACAAACTGATTACCTGACCAAATCATGTGGCAACATTTGTTTACAGAAAACCTATACCGTGTCGTGATTAATCCATTTTGGTTGCAGTTTTCTTTTACACTGCAGCAGAGGACTTTAGGGACAAGCTGAGAAGCACTGTCAAGAATATATTCAGAGGCTTTCCCACGTGTTGCAACAAACCTGACTCCCTCATATCATTCAAGTGAATGACTAGTTGTTACCATTTAAGATTGATGAGAGTTCAGGATTTCCTCATTGGATCAAAATGCAAAGGTCAAAGAGCAAGTGTACATTGTAATTATTTTCTAACATTAAGTAATTTACTTTAAGGTACCAACATAGCAGCTGTCATCTGAAAGAAAGTAGTAACTTCTCATGAAATCTTTTTCTATTGAGTATAGAAAAATACTCAAGTTGATGAATTGATCAAGTCTCTTTTGCCTTTAGAGAACAGACGGCTCCTTTATTATTCTGTTTTTTTAGATTAGATTACTTACAGTGTGAAAGCAGACCCTTCAGCCCAACAAGTCCACACTGACCCGCCAAAGAGCAACCCACCCAGAATCATTCCCCTACATTTACCCCTTCACCTAACACTACGGGCAATTTAGCATGGCCAATTCACCTAACCTGCACATTTTTGGACTGTGGTAGGAAACCGGAGTACCCGGAGGAAACCCATGCAGACATGGGGAGAATGTGCAAATTCCACACAGTCAGTTGCCTGAGGCGGGAATTGAACCCAGGTCTCTGGCGTTGTGAGGCAGCAGTGCTAACTGCTGTGCCACCATGCCACCCAGAATATTCCAGCATTTTATGTGGCTTCGTTTGAAATACTTATTGAATGTTCTGCTGTATATGTTTCCCTTCAAACCTACTGTTTGAGTTCTCTTAAATATTGTGTTCCTCCAATTCTGGCCCCTATGCATCCCCAGTTGTCATTAATTGCTTGTCGAGCCTTCAGCAGTTTTGGTCCTCTGAGTCCCAACAGTTTATTTCGTGCCTATCCAATCTCCCTTTCAATTCATTAATCATCTCTGCTTCCATCACCCTCATAGGTAGTGAGTTCCAGGTCATTATCTGCACATAAAAGCTCTTGTCCAAATTCCCCTGCTGTATCTCTTGCCTAAATCTTAAATCTAAAACTAAACTTTAAGTCTTAATCTTCAAAATTGGCTCAGTGGTAAGAGACAGACAGTGATGACAAAAGGCTGCTTCAGTGACTGTAAGTCAATGTCCAGTGGCGTACTGCAGGGATCTATGCTGGGTCCCCTATCATTCATCATTTACATAAATGATAGTGATGATTGTTTGGCGGATTGGATTAATAAATTTACAGATAACACACAAAGATTGGTTGAGTGGTTAACAGTGAGGTTGAGCGTCTTGGGCTACAAGAAGATATAAATGGGATGGTCAAATGGGCAGATAAGTGCAAATGGAATTTAACGTGAAAAATGTGAGGTGATACACTTTGGAAAGAATAATTTGACAAGACAGTATTCAATGAATGATATGACATTAAGAGGTTCTGTGCAACAAAGGGACGTTGGCATGTTTGTCCACAGATCTCTGAAGACGGAATGGCATGTTAGTAGAGTGGTGATAAAGGCCTTTATCAATCTAGGCACAGATTATAAAAAACAGAGAAATCATGTTGGAGTTTAATCGAATTTTAGTGAGACCCCCAACGAGTGTACTGTGATTATGCTGGAGGGGGTGTGGAGTAGATTAATGAGAAGGAGATACTGTCTGGAATGGAAAATTTAAGTTATGAGCAAAGGGTGTATAGGTTTGGGTTGTTTTCATTAGAGCAGGAAACGCTGAGGGGGTGATATAATTGAGGCATACAAGATTATGAGGGGCATGGACAGAATGGATAAGGCGAAGCTGTTCCTCTTAGTTGAAGGGTCAATCATGAGTGGGCACAGGTTTGAAATGAGGGGCAGGTGATTTAGGGAGTATGTGCAGAAAACCATTGGTGACAGTCTGGAATATTTGACCTGGGAGGGTGGTAGAGGCAACCCTCTATCCTTACATCCTCAGAAAAGTACCTGGATAAGCACTTGACATGTCATAAATGTCAAGGTTATGGGCCAAATATTGGTAAATGGAATTAGGCTGAGGTCAGGTGTTTCCCATGTGTCAGTGTAGACTTGATGGGCTGAAGGGCCTCCTCTGCGCTGTATGATTCTATGGCATCAGTGAATGTTTTTCCTCGTCTACCTTTTCTAAATCTATCATAACCTTGGTCATCTCTAGTAGATCTCCTCTCAATGTCATTTGCTTGATGGAGAACAAGCTAATCCTCTCTAATCTAACCCAACAATGTAATTAAATTGGAGATCGAACAAAAGATGGAAAATTATAGGCTGATTAGCCTAACCTTGGTTGTAGGTAAAATTCTAGAAACCATCGTTAAGGATGAGATTTCTAAATTCTTGGAAGTGCAGGGTCGGCTTAGAACAAGTTAGCATGGATTTAGTAAGGGGAGTTTGTGCCTGACACACCTGTTAGAATTCTTTGAAGAGGTAACAAGTAGGTAAGACCAGGGAAAACCAGTGGATGTTATCTACCTAGATTTCCAAAAGGCTTTTGATAAGGTGCCTCATGGGAGGCTGCTGAGTAAGGTGAAGGCTCATGGTGTTTGAGGTGAGCTACTGGCATGGATTGAGGATTGGCTGTCTGACTGAAGGCAGAGAGTTGGGATAAATGGTTCTTTTTCAGAATGCAGGCTACTGACAAGTGGTGTCCCACAGGGTTCAGTGTTGGGGCCGCAGTTGTTCACTTTATATATTAATGATCTGGATGGGGGGACTGGGGGCATTCTGGCGAAGTTTGCTGATGATATGAAGGTAGTATGAGGAGGTGGGGAGGCTGCAGCAAGATTTAGACAGTTTCGGAGAGTGGTGCAAGAAATGGCTGATGAAATTCAACGTGAGCAAATGCGAGGTCTTGCACTTTGGAAAAAAGAATACAGGCATGGACTATTTTCTAAACAGTGAGAAAATTCATAAAGCCAAAGTACAAAGGGATCTGGGAGTGCTAGTCCAGTATTCTCTAAAGGTTGACTTGTAGGTTGAAGTCGTCGTTAAGAAAGCAAATGTAATATTGTCATTTATCTCAAGGGGGGTGGAAAGTAAAAGCAGTGAGGTGCTACTAAGACTTTATAAAGCTCTGGTTAAGCCCATTTAGAATACTGTGTCCAATTCTGGACTCCACATCTCAGGAAGGACATACTGGTACTGGAGTGTGTCCAGTGGAGACTCACTCGGATGATCCCTGGAATGGTAGACTTAACATACGATGAACGGCTGAGGATCCTGGTTTGTATTCATTAGAGTTGAGAAGGTTGAAGGGATATCTAACAGAAACTTACAAGATAATGCATGGCTTAGAAAGGGTGGACACTGGGAATTTGTTTCTGTTAGGCGGGAATACTAGGACCCGTGGGCACAGCCTTAGAATTAGAGGGGGTCAATTTAGAACAGAAATGAGGAGACATTTCTCCAGCCAGAGTGTGGTGGGCCTCTTGGATTCATTGCCACAGAGTGCAGTGCACGCCGGGACGTTGAATGTCTTCAAGGCAGAGATTGATAAATTCTTGATCTCGCAAGGAATTAAGGGCTACAGGAAGATTGCGGGTAAGTGGCATAGAAATGCCCATCAGCCATGATTGAATGGTTATGTGGATTCAATGGACTGAATGGCCTTACTTCCACTCCTATGTCTTATGGTCTTATGGTCTTAAATGCATTCATTCTAGTATAACTCCTCCCAGACTTTCAAGGACCTTGAAATTCTTTCTAATGATGTGGTGATGAGAACTGGATGAAATTTTCATCTGAATGGGTTAAGGTAATTCTCCCTGTTGGTTTAACAAATTCAAGAACATAACATGGAGAGATGAGGGAATTGGTCTCCTTACACCACAGAATGTTAAAAAGAGACTGAATGCAGATTTTCAACGTCATGAAGATTATGATAAAGTAAATGAGAAGACTTAAAAATCACACAACACCAGGTTATAGTCCAACGGGTTTAATTGGAAACATTAGATTTCGGAGCGCTGCTCCTTTATCAGGTGGTTGTGGAGTACCTGGTGCTGTGTGATTTTTAACTTTGTACACCCCAGTCCAAAACCGGCATCTCTAAATCATAAATGAGAAGAAACTAGTAGGAAAGTCAATAAACAGAGAACACAAATTTAACAAATCTGTGGAGAGTGAGCAGAGATAATGTTTTGGGTTAAGAACTCAGTTTTGAAGTAGGGTCCCAGATACTGCCAAACCTGGTGAGATTCTCCAGCAATTTCTATTTTTGTTTCAGATTACCAGCTCTTTGTTTCTTGCTGGGTGGTGGTTAAACCTGAGTGTCACCACACCTTAGGTGAGGGCTGAGGTTGAGAAGTAGAATTCTTCACAGTAACCTCAACTGGCATAGGATTTTAACCCCTGCTGTTGGCATTATTATGCATTGCAAACCAGCCATCCAGCCAACTGAGCTAACTGACCCCATGTGCATAACCTATTGCTGGACTTATCTTGTTCCAATCATTGCTGGCATTGTTTAAAGATATTAATACAGAGAATGATATATTTTATTTTACACAACTGACTGTTGTACTATACCAGGTATTTTCATTGGTTGAATCTTTTGGCCTTTGGAATTATATTTTAAAAAAACTTATTTTCATAACAATGCACTTTTGTGTCTTACTTAAATGCCATAATATATTACAAAAATTATAAATTTACCATTGTGCTTTTATATTAAGTGTGCAATGTTGTCAATTCATTAAAAAAACTTGAAAATAATATAGTCAACATGCTTTGGCTCCACGAACTTGGATCTTACTAAAGGAACTGGATAAAACATTAGTTCTCTTCCCCTTATCATTTACTTTGATTATACTTGAGGCTTTGCCGTGCAGTGGGCGACTTCATTTATATGGAGACACAAGAGATGCTGGAATTGCTGTCCTTAGACCACAGAAAGTTAAAAGAAGACTGAATGCAGATTTTCAACATGATGAGGATTATGGTAGAGTAAATGAGGATAAATTAACAGGAGAGAACACAGATCTAATGCATCTAGCAAATAAATTAAGCATTTCTTTTACCTACAGTGACAGAATCAGTAGTGTCACCAGATTCAACTTGAAAAGAGAAATCCATATAATGAGAAAATAAATACTTTGCAGGGCTATGGAGCAGAGCAAAGGGATGGAACCAATTTGATAGTTTTTAATCTAAGAAAAGGCATGGTCAAGATAGGATGAATATACTCCTTCTGTGCTTTATTATTCCACATACAAATAATAAGGAAGCCATATTTATCCACTACACATCTTCCAAATTCTAACCATCCAATGAGTGGCTCACTTGTCAGAAAACATTAGTTCTCAATTTTATCACCAGCAGCCACTGGTATGCTGGGTGTTTATGACTTGTGCTTTGTATTGCAGGGTCGTTTGCTGAATACATTTTGTCTTGGTTTTATCTTTTTCTGCTGCCTACTCCATGAATTTCAGGCATGACATGACACTGAACTCTTCTTCTGTCGACTTTGTCTTCATGCCCATTCCTTTGGACAAGAGTCGTCTGCCTGTCCCATGGCCCCTGCACCTGCCTCCAAAACTTTCCTTCCACCTGGATCTTTTCCTCTGGCCTTTTACCTGCACTCAACCTGTTCCTTGAGAACTGTCAATGTGAGATTGGTTGTCGTAATTTCTCTGGCCCCCCTCCTCACCCCTTCAAACTTATCTTCCTCTCAACTAACTGCACTCTGTGCTCTCAGACTGAACCATGATTTCATAATCAAGCCTGCTGACAAGGGTAGTGGACGTTGTTGTCTGGCATTCTGATCTCTATATTGTGGAGGCTGAGTGCCAGCTCTTGCACACCTCCTGCAATCTCCCCCTGAACCATGACACCACCATCGAACACCAAACTATTGTATCCACAATGGCCACAAATTTTATTTCGGCGAGTAATCTGCCCTCACCTCTGCACAGCCTCCAAGCTCATAGTTCCCCAATCCCATACAGCCCACTTCTACCTCCTCCCCCAAACCCACACACTAGACTGCCCAGGCAGACCCATGGTTTCTGCCTGCACCTATCTCACAGAACGCATCTACTCCTACCTCAACTCGATTTTTTTTTCTCTCCTTGCCCAGACCCTTCCCACCTAAACCCACAATTCTTCTGATGCTTTACATCAATTTCAGAATTTCCAGCTACCAGCTACCCCCTTTTCACTATGGAGGTGCAATCCCATTACATCAGAAAAGGCATTTGGCACGCTTGCCTTCATTGCTCAGTCCTTTGAGTAAATGAGTTGGGAAGTGTTGTTGAATTTTTATAGGAGGCCTCTTCTGGAATTCTATGTCCAGTTCTGGCTGCCCAGTTTTAGGAAGGATTTTACTAAGTTGGAGAGGGTTCAGAAGTGATTTATCAGAATGTTGCCGGATAAAGGAGGTTTGAGTTATAAGAAAGGCTGGATAGGCTGGGACTTCTTTCACTGGAGTAGGAGGTTGAGATCTGATAGAAGTTTATAAAATAATGAGGGGTATAGATGGAGTTAATGGTAGTTGTCTTGTCCCTAGGATGGGGGATTTCAAGACTAAGGGGTACATTTTTAAGGTGAGAGGAGAGAAATTTTAAAAAGACATGAAGGACAAAGTATTTACACAGAGAACATCTCGTGTGTGGAATTAACTTTCTGAGTAAGTTCTGGATGCGGATAAAGCTACAATGTTTAAATGTCATTTAGATAGTATTGAATGGGAACGGTTTGGAGGGATGTGGGAAGCAGTCAGGTGGGACTGCTTAAACTGAAGGGTCTGTTTCCGTGCTGTATGATTCTATGACTCTATGTCCTTCCCCATCAGGACGATCTTAGGGAATTCCGCTTCTTCCTGGAAAAAAGGCCAGAATAATCCTCTGGTTGGCCACGTACAACCTTATTTTGAACAACATCTCCTAGCTCTTCTCACCATCTTCAGAACAAAGTAGTCACATGGGCCCAATGATGGCTGTCTCTTTGTGGGTTCTGTGGAACATTCCTTTTGTGATACTACGCAGTTCCCTTTCCACAACTCTTTCTCTGGTACTTCGATGACATCATCAGTCTTGCTTCCCTCTCTCATTTGGAATTGGAAAAAATTATCAATTTACTTTCAATGTCCATCCTGCTCTCACCTTCACCTGGTCCAACTCTAAATCCTTCCTTCCCTTCCACAACATCTCTGTTTCCATTCCTGTGGTTAGACTGATCATTGATATCCATGACAAACCTACAAACTCCCACAGTTACCTGGACACCCTCACACCCCATTTCCTGAAAAGGCTCCATTCCATTTTCCCAGATTCTCTGTCTCTATTCTATCTATTTTGATGATGCCACTTTCCACAACGGACTTCAGAAATGTCCATCTTTTTCCTCAACCAAGGATTCCTCACTACTGTGGTTGACAGGCCCTCAGCCCTTCTAACCCATTTCTTGCAATTCTAACCTCACCCCTTCTTTACCCTCCCACAATACCAATAGTCTCCACCTTGTCTTCAGTTTCTACCCCATCAGCATCTACACCTAAAGCATCAAAACCTGCCGTCTCCAGCAGAATGCCACCAACAGACACATATTCTAAGCCCCACTCTCTGCAACTGAATCTGCTTGTACTTGGGTAGAGTGCATTCAACACAGCCCTGCATGGAGTGTCTCGTGTGCCTCTCCCTGTATGATACTGGTGATGCTTGAATAAACAGCCACATTCCTAAACTCTGCTGCATCCTAAAATTTAATTCCAGTCGGATAGCTCCTACAGGATTTCCTCTACATGAGGAGACAAAATGTAGACTGGATGACCATTTGCAGAAGACCTACATTATACTAAGCTTCTGGTTGCCGGACATTTCAAAACACCACCATGTTCCCCAGGCAACATTTCTGTCTTGAGCCAGCTGCAGTGCTCCAATGAAGCAAAAGCTGGAAGAACAGCATTTCATTTTACACTTGGCGACACTGCAGCCTTCAGGACGCAATACTGAGTTCAATAGTTTTCTGGCCTGAGCACCTTCTTCTATGAGTTTCCCCCACCCCACACACTCAGTCTTGTCATCACACGGGCTGGCTTTTTCGCAGCTAACCTATTTCCACCCACTAATGGTCCCCACTCACAGCTTTTCTTTCTCCTGAGCTCACCATTATTCATTCCTTTGTTTGCTACCTGCCATTGTCTCTCTCTGGATTCCAACTCCACCTATTGTTTACTCCGTTCCCTTATATCTTCAGCATATGTACCAACATTTTCCTATCTACAGTCAGTTCCGGAGAAGGGTCAGTGGACCCAAAATGCTTACTCTGCTTTCTCACCACAGATTCTGCCAGACCTGCTGAGTTTCTTCAGTTATTTCTGTTTTTATTTTATTGTACTTCTTTACACCATCTGAAAAGAGGAGTGGAAACAAATGCATAATGGCGAACAGAGGATAAATGTGAGCTTGTGGAGCTAGTTCACTAACGTATGTGCTCAGAACTGATTGCTCCTCTGCATATTATAAAACGGAATTAATTATTTTCCATTAGATATAATTAAAGAATTCCTTGACCAGTAGATATTTGCTCGTTTCTGTAGAATTTATCATCCATGACTCCCTGAGGGCTGAATAAAATCAATGTAGGTAATTACAATAATGTTCAGTTCAATGTGCTTCCATTCCTTGATTTGTTTTATTATTCCATAATGGGTGACCTCACATATCTATTTAAGATGTACTGGTCAACCATCTGCTCTTTCCATTAATCAGTCTGTTCCTGCCTAATTCCAAAGGTGATCGTCTCCATTGCTCATTAAAACCACTGTCTTAGGCCGTAAATAAATATCCAGATCATGTTTCCTACTGTCCCTTTATTTTCTTCTTCCTTCTTAAGAGGTCCTTCAAAACTGTGAATGACTTCCTTTCACTCCAGAGCCCTGTATCCTGAGATGTCTAAACAGTCAAATTCTGGATCCACACGCCCTGCCAAAGATAGAGCGGGTCCTGTTTGAAAGATTGGGTAATGCAGATGCTTGTTTGAGCTTGGCCTTGATTTGAGTTTGTCAATAATGTTCAAGATGGTTGGCATTTCACAGATGCTTTTGGACAGTCTTCAGAAATCACACTCGCTCTTCTAATGCTCCTAATTTTATCACAAAGCATTTGTCCAGTACTGACAAAGACTATCTGATCTACATTTATCCTACTTAACCTTGAAAAAACTCTGGTGAAAACCTAGAGCCTGTACATTCTTAAAAAAATTGTGGATGCTGGAGATCTGAAACCAACAAAAATAGAAATTGCTAGAGGAATTCAGCAGGCCTGGCAGCATCTGTCCAGTCAGAAAGAGACTTAATGCTTTGAGTCCAGTGATCCAATCTCTTTCTGAAGGAGAGAGAAACAAAATTAATGTTTCGACTCCAGTGACCCTACCTCTGTTGTGCTTTTATTAAGTTAGTGCGTCTTATTAGCTTGAACCCTCGGAAGGTGGAAGATATCAGAAAGGAGACAGTACAGGTAAAAATAGAAATTGTTGAGAGAAATTCAGCATGTCTGGTAGCATCTGTGGACAGAGAACCAGAACTAACATTTTGATCCAATGACTCTTCTTCAGAACTGAACAGGACGAGAAAATGATGGGTTTTTTTGTTGTCGAAGGGGGAGAAGGAGCAGGCAGAACTGTCAGTGAGGGTGCCCAGAGCTAAAGATAATGGGAGTACTAATGGTAATAGGGAATGATCTTGATGCAAAATGGGTGTCACTGAAAGCTGTGGGTAATAGAAAATAACTTGGCTTTGTTGAGAGCAACACACATAAACAATGACACTTAGTGGCAAGGTTGGGGTAATCAAAATGGAGCACAGTGGCCAGGTGAGGGTGCTGTTCTTCCAGCTGGCATTGGGCTTTGGAGGAACACAGTTGCAGGCGTAGGACAGATATGTTTGTATGGGAGCAAGAGAATGTATTGAAATTACAGGCAACATATAGATTGTAATCACTCTTAGAAACAGCGTGAAGGTGTCACTCAGTCTGCTTTGGTTTTGTCAATTTAGAGGAGACCATAGTGTGAGCAATGAATACAGACTGCATTGAAAGTAAATCACTGCTTAACTTTGAAGGTGTGCTTGAAATATTGGACAGTGAAAAGAAAAGAGGTAAAAGGGCAAGTGTTACACTTTCTGCGATGGCATGGGAAGATGCCATGGTGGGGGCTGAAGAATGTTAGATATTAGAAAAGTGGACTGGGGTGTCCCAGAAGGAACGGTCTCTGCAAAATTCTGACAAGGGAAAGGAGGCCAGATGTGTTTGGTGGTGACATCCTGCTGGAAGTGGAAGAAATCGCACAGGCTGATCCTGTGAATTCGGATGCTAGTGGATTGGAAAGTGAACACATGGGGAATCCCACCATTGTTCTGGAAGGGGGGGGGATCAATAAAGTGCAGGAAGATAAGACTAAAGTCAACTACAGTGGGAGAATCCACAGTCGAGGAAGAAGGGGATATGTCAGAGGCACCTTAGTGGAAGGTGGTATCAATGGAATAAATGTGACAGTGATGGAGAAACTGAGAAAAATGGAGTGGGGTGTTCTCACAGAAACAGGATGTGAAGGAGTGTAGTTAAGGCAATTGTCAGAATTGGTGGATTAGTAATGGACATTGGTGGACAGCCAATTCCAAGAATGGAAACAATGAAGGAAGGGATGAATAGAGTCTGCAATGGATGTGGAGAAGGTGAGAGAGGGATGGAAATTGGAAGAAAAATTGGTTTTCTTTTCTGAATACGAACGAGAGCAGGAAGCATCACAATTAGATCATCAATGGATCAGAGAAAGAATTGTGGGATGGGATCTGAGGCGGATTGGAACATGGAATCCATAACTCCCACAAAGGGTCAGGCATAACTGAACCCAACCATGTACACACAATTGAAGTGGACCAAATAGGATGTGAAATAGCTCCACAGATGCCTGTATCCCGTCACCAGGTCACCCTTTATTTACATGTGGATAGTCCTTGACACTGATCAAGCTCCTCAGAGCCAGCTGTGAAAGTGGACAGAACCTCTGACACTCATGTTTATATCCGTGAGTCAACACTCTCTGATTGGACCAGATCAACAGCACAATTAGGGAACTCATATTCTATGAGGTCCAATTGGCTCACCTCGTTACAATCACTACATTTCTCCCCCTCTAAGTCCAAGGACAGAGGCCGGTTCTTGTTTTCTGTCGATCCTCCTGGGTCATTTTAGCTCCTGGTCAGGTTCCTCAAACTCTGCCTCTGATATGGGCAGCATGCAACAGGCAGTTGCTCTCCTCTTGCACCTGGACCATCACAAAAGAAATTCATTCTCTTCTTCAGATGGCAAAGGATTTGTGGTTGTGACAAAGCTGTTCCTTTAACATGGTTATGTTGCTCTTGGCTTTTTTTTCCAGAGAGGTCATAAAAGACAGACTCCAAAAAGTCTTTTAGGGCCAATTTGATTATAGCTAACAGGTACTGCCTCAGGAAAAAGGCTTTTAAGTTTTAAAAAACACTTGTACAATGAAAGGGGAGTGACCAGTTCTCCCAGCTCAGCTTTTCTCTGGTCTGGCTATTCACTGATAGCAGTCAGGCACTTTTGAAGCTGCGAGACCTAAAGAAGCAGGTCCATGATGGTACTTTCTCTCTTACATCTCTTCTGTAAGACCCTGTGTTTGATTTTACTTTTTTTGCCAAGGGGTGTTTATGGGAATTATTGCAAGCATTTGGAACAGAATCATTAAGTGGGGATAGTCTGCTGGGTTTTCGCATAGGTTAAATTATTCTGCATTCTGTTCTCTTTTATGGTTCATTTGGTAATCTTGTAAATAAATTCTATTTTGTTTAAAATGAAGTGGTTTGATCAGCAGCATCTCTCCTGGAATATCAACACTACTTAAAACAACTAGCAAAGTGAGGGGATGGGCTACTTTCTTGAAATGTTTTGAGAGGGTCTGATCTGGTCCATAATAAGGTGGCGACATCCACCAAGTCCATTTCAAATTCCGAAGTATCTTCAACACTTGATGGAGAGGGAGAACCCGCAGGTTCTGAAATAGTCAGAAAGGCAATTGAGGAGCTGGGCAGGTTTTGCTCCCACACTATTTGCGAGTTAGTAGCTTTCGTATCAGCCAGTTTTGCCACAACAAGATCTTTCTGCATATTAAGTCTGAAATTGTCAGCTATGACTGGATGTTTGTCCAGAAAATTTAAAACCATTACGGACTCTTCCAGTGATGGTACCATCAGCAGTATATCTGATGCTGCTCAATGCAACTGCATTTGCTTCTTGGCCTCCCGGACGGTGTTCCAACTTGTAACTATATGCATTTAGTTTCAGGCCAAATTCAGCGGTGCGCTCCAATAATATGAATGGCACTGCCTTATCCTCTTTAAGAAGACTTAACAGAGGTTTGTGGTCTGTTATTATTACATATTTATGTCCATAAAGGCATTGGTGGACTGCCCTGACTCCAAATATGACTGCCAACACTTCCTTTTCTATCTGGGTGTATTTACATTGTACATTAGTCAAAATCTTGGATGCATACGCTCTTGGCCATTCCTCTTCATTGGGCCATCTATGAGCTAATACTACCTCAATGTCATATGGGGAAGCATCACATGTCAATACCAGATCTTTCTTGAGATCATAGTTGGTCAACACCTTGGGGGATGATAACAGTTTCTTCACCTCACTGAAATCTATGGCTTGGCCACACAATCATTTCCGAGGCTGATCCTTTTTTAAGAGTTGATGCAAATGTGCCAGGTTGGTGGCCAGGTTATGTATGAACTTTCCATAATAATTCACCAGCCCAAGAAAAGACCTAAGTTTCAGCACAGTCTTGGGAACTGGGGCACCCTTGTTCACTCTTCCAACAGGTGGAACACAAACTTGTTAACTCGTCATCCCATCAAGTTTGGGATCAAACCTTGTACTAAAAATAGTGATAACTGAACCAGCTGCTTCTCATAAGAGACTGGAACTGAAGTCGAAGCGTTAATCTGTAAAGGTTCCCTGATACAGGTTCTCAATACAGCCGATGCTTTGTGCAAACTTCAGGGTTGGAGGCCAGAGCAAATTTTGTTGACTGGTTCTGCAATCACTGAAATGGTTGTGTCGATATTGACCTCCATTAAACCTGGGTGACCATTTAAGCTCACATTTATTTTGATTAGCTTTGATTCTGATGTTGCTGAGCAATTGAACTATTCCAAACCAGATGTAGGTGGACTTTCCAGTGTGTTTACTCTTCTGGAAATTGGCCTGAGTTCTCTTACTCTATTCATATCTAATGGGACTCTTTTCGTTGCCTTGACACTTCATACTGGCAGTAACTACAATGGCTGGCCAGCCCCAATCCTGAAGAAAATTTAACTATTTGGCCGAGCCTTGGCTTTGTTTTGGAATTTTGCTATGGACTGATCTAGTCCCTCCGTACAGAATATGCCCTGAATGAGGCTGTGCAATTTAGTGGCGGCATTGAGAGCTTACGTCTCCTGGACAGCGAGATAAGTGGACTCAAAGGCTGTTAAACTTCTAAATTATTCCCTTATTTTCCTAGTTTAAATTAAGAAAGACTTTAATGTTAACTATTACTTTATTTATTTATTTTTCTACTTAGTCTATGAAATAATGCTTAACGTTTTAACTCTGCTTCTCTTACTACTTTGTACCTAGGTACCTTGGTACCTAAGATGGTGCCTTGTGTGACATTATACACTTTTCACTGTACTCTTGTACTTCTGTACTTGAGTGCGTGACAAAAAAATTCAATCTAAATCTTAAAAAAAATTGCCTACACTCAAGTGGAGGTGCACAAGCTCAGTCAAACTGGTGAGGACATCCATTTCCATGAGAATGCCATGGAACCTGTATGCCCCAGTTGCCCCATTTTCGTGTCTGTTTGAAGTCCAGTTGGACTTCAGCCAGTAGGCACTTTTACATGATTACATCACTAATCCCCCACACCAAAAGACCTCGCATCATCTCATTAAGAGTTAAATCAAAGTCATATGCCTCTGCCAGTCATCTTAACCTAGTCAAATATTCCAATACCGATACCCCTAGTTCTTGAAATGTTGAGTAAAACCGATAACATCACCAAATTAGAGAAGACATGGGGTCATAGTATTCCTTAACTAAATCTGTCAACTCTTAAAAGGTTTTAGTATCTGGCGCCTCAGTGAAAGTTACATTCCTAATATCCAAAAAAGCTGCAGGTCCACAAACCATCAGGAGAATTACTCGTTGCTTTTAATTTGCCCCAAACTCATTCTTTCCACATATTGGGCCCTGCTTTCTATAACAGGATCAAATGAGCACGCTTCCCAAATAATAACCTG
>NC_057721.1:7758320-7775591 GCF_004010195.1 Chiloscyllium plagiosum
GGAAGATTATTTCTCCTTGTGGGAGAGTCTAGGACCAGAGGGCATAATCTCAGAATAAGGGGTTGTACTTTTAAACAACAGATGAAAAGGAATTTTTCACTCAGAGGATTGAGAATCTGTGGCATTCTTTTCCACACAGTCCTGTGGAGGTTGGATCATTAAGTATACTCAAGGCTGAGATCAACAGAATTTTAATCAGTAAAGGAATTAAGGATTATCTGGAAAAGGCAAGAAAGTGGAGTTCAGGATTATCAGACAAGATTTGATGGGCTGAATGGCCTCCTTCCGTTCCTGTATCTTTTGGTCTTACTGGTGTTTTAAGCATGTTGCAAGCTCAAGGAACATTTCATTTTTCACTGAGGCCCTTTACAGCTTTAATATTGAATTCCACAACTTCAAAGTGTGATCGCTTAACATCTCTCCTCCATTTTCCTTACAACCCCACCCACACAAACAGACATGTTCTGTTTTTGTCTTGTTTACTTTGCTGTCAGCAGAGTGGCCCCTTTTTCTGCATCACACCTTATTTTTATAGTTATTCTATAGCTCTATCTCTCTTCCAAAATTCGCAACCCCTTTGTCTTTTACACAGGCTTCCTTGTTCCTCCTTTGCTTCTGTGAAAAGTATAAAATGCACCATTTTTCAACCTCTTTCAGTTCAGAAGAAAAATCATATTAGAGTCAAAACATTAATTCTGTTTCTGTCTCAACAGATGCCACCAAATCTTCTGAGTTTCTTCAGTATTGTCTGTGCTTATTTCAAAATCAGGCCATTGGAGGTTCTGAATAACTTAAAATGTGAGATTTTCAATGTGCTTTAATCAAAGAGGTAAATCAGTAAGCACTGGAACAAGTCAGTCACTGAAGCTGGCTGATGATCCATTTGTCTTCCAGAGGAGTTAATGAAGGAGAAAAATTAATTGGTATACATGAAAATTACAAACAAGTTCCAAAATGCAGAGTTAGACAGAAGAGTGACTTAGTAAATGGAGAAGTTGAATTAGAGTTGTGAAACAAATCCCAGTAGAAGGAATTGATTTTATCTTGGGTAATGATCTGGCTGGTTTAAAAATATTGACTTTACCAAGGGTAGTGCAACAACTGGTAGAGGTGAAAGAAACTAAGATATTACAAGAGGAGCACCCAATATTATTTCCTGATATATTGTGAGTAGATTTCAGATCCATGGAGTTAGACAGGAAGAAGACCTCGGTTGTAGTTAGAATCCATCGTTAAGAATGAAATTTCTAAATTCTTGGAAGCACAGGGTCGGATTAGAACAAGTCAGCATGGATTTAGTAAGGGGAGGTCATGGCTGACAAACCTGTCAGAATTCTTTGAAGAAGTAATAAGTAGGTTAGACCAGGGAAACCCAGTGCATGTCATCTATCTAGACTTCCAAAAGGCCTTTGATAAGGCGCCTCATGGGAGACTGATGAGTAAGGTGAGGGCCCATGGTGTTCAAGGTGAGCTACTGGCATGGATTGAGGATTGGCTGTCTGACAGAAGGCAGAGAGTTGGAATAAAAGGTTCTTTTCGGATTGGCAGCTGGTGACAATTGGGGTCCCACAGGGTTCAGTGTTGGGGCCGCAGTTGTTCACTTTATATATTAATGATCTGGATGAAGGGACAGGGGCATTCTGGCGAAGTTTGCCAATGATATGAAGTTAGGCGGACAGGCAGGTAGTACTGAGGAGGTGGGGAGGCTACAAGACGATCTAGACAGTTTAGGAGAGTGGTCCAGGAAATGGCTGATGAAATTAAATGTGAGCAAGTGCGAGGTCTTGTACTTTGGAAAAAAGAATACAGGCATGGACTATTTTTTAAACAGTGAGAAAATTCATAAAGCCCAAGTACAAAGGGATCTGGGAGTGCTAGTGCAGGATTCTCTAAAGGTTGATTTGCAGGTTGAGTCCGTGATTAAGAAAGCAAATGTAATGTTGTCATTTATCTCAAGAGGGTTGGAATATAAAAGCAGCGATGTGCTTCTGAGACTTTATAATACTCTAGTTAGGCCCCATTTAGAATACTGTGTCCAACTTTGGGCCACACCTCAGGAAGGACATACTAGCACTGGAGCATGTCCAGCGGAGATTCACACGGGTGATCCCTGGAATGGTAGGCCTAACATATGATAATTGGCTGAGGATCCTGTGATTGTATTCATTAGAGTTTAGAAGGTTGAGGGAGATCTAATAGAAACTGACAAGATAATCTATGACTTAGAAAGGGTGGATGCTGGAAAGTTGTTTCTGTTAGGCCAGGAGACTAGGACCAGTGAGCATAGCCTTAAAATTAGAGGGGGTCAATTTGGAACAGAAATGAGGAGACATTTCTTCAGCCAGAGAGCAGTGGGCCTGTGGAATTCATTGCCACGGAGCAAAGTGGAGGCAGGAATGTTGAGTTTCTACAAGGCAGAGATTGATAAATTCTTGATCTTGCAAGGAAATAAGGGCTTCGGGGAGAGTGCCGGTAAGTGAAATTGAAACACCTATCAACAATAATTAAATGCCGGAGTGGACTCGATGGGCTGAATGGCCTTGTTTCCACTCCTATGTCTTATGGTCTTAAGTGGGTGATGCTTTTAAATGCAAGAGGAAAGTATACAGTTAATGGCAGAACCCTTATGAGCACTGATATAGAGAGGGATCTTGGGGTACAAGTCCATAGTTCCCTGACAGTGGCAACACTAGTGGAAAAGGTGGTGAATAAGACATATGACATACTTGCCATTATCGGTTGGGGCACTGAATATGAAAGTTAGCAAGTGATTTTGCAGCTGCTTAAAACTTTGGTCTGGCCACACTTGGAGTATTGTGTGCAGTTCTGGTTGCCACATTATAGGGAGGATGTGGAATCTTTGGACAGAATTAAAAGAGATTTACCAGGATGTTGCCTGGGTTGGAGTACATTAGCTACAAGGAGAGGTGGGACAAACTTGGATTGTTTCTGCTAGAGTGTTAAAAGCTGAGGGATGACCTGATAGAAGTATATAAAATTATGAGAGTCATCAATGTGGTGAATATTTGGAGACTTTTTCCAAGAGTCGAAATATCAAATATGAGGAAGCATAGCTTACAAAGATGGTGATAGTTTATTTTTATTCATATTGGGACTTGGGCGTCGCTGGCTGGCCAGCATTGATAGTGCATCCCTCTTTGCCCTTAAGAAGTTCGTAGTGAGCTGCCTTCTTAAATCACTGCAGTCTACTTACTGTGGGTTGACCCACAATGCCGATAGGGAGGGAACTCCAGGCTTTTGACAAAACGACTATGAAAAAATGGTGGTATATTTCCAAGTCAAGGAGGTGAGTGGCTTGGAGGGGAACTTGCAGGTGGTGATGTTCCCAAGCACCTGCTACCCTTATATTTCCGGATGGAAGTGGTCGTGGATTTGGGAGGTGCTGTCTAAGGATCTTTGGTGAATTTCTGTAGCATATCTTGTAGATAGTACACACTGCTGATACTGAGCGCCAGTGGCGGAGGGATTGATTATTTGTAGATGTGGTGCCAATCAGGTCCGTTGCTTTGTCAAGCTTCTTGAGTGTTATGGAGCTGCACCCATCCAGGCAAATGGGAGTATTCCATCACACTCCTGACTTGTGCCCTGTAAATGGTGGATAGACTTTGGGGTGTCAGGAGGTGAGTTACTCACTACCAGTATCCTTAGACTCTGACCTGCGCTTGTAGCCACTGTGTTTATGCAGTGAGTCCAGTTGAGTATCTGGTCAATGGTAACCCCAAGGATGTTGACAGTGGGGATTCAGTGATGATAATGCATTGAATGTCAAGGGACGGTGGTTAGAATGTCTCTTATTGGTGATGGTCATCATCTGGCATTTGTGCAGCGTGAATGTTACTTGCCACTTGTCAGCCCAAGCCTGGATATTGTCCAGATCTTGTTGCATTTGAGCACAGACTGCTTTAGTATCTGAGGATTCGTGAATGGTGCTGAACCCTGTGCAATCATCGGCGAACATCTCCACTTTTGACCTTATGATAAAGGGAAGGTCATTGATGAAGATTTTTGGACCTAGGACATTACTCTGGGGAACTCCTGCAAAGATGTCCTGGAGCTGCAATGACTGATCATCCAAAGCACAATCTTCTTCCTTCGTGCCAGGTATGACTCTAACCAGCGGAGTGTTTGCCCCCTGATACCCATTGATTCTAGTTTTGCCAGGGCCCCTTGGATGCCATACTCAATCAAATGCGGCCTTGATGTGAAGGGTTGTCACTCTCTCCTCACCTCTGGAATTCAGCTCTTTTATCCATGTTTGAACCAAGGCTATAATGAGATCTGGAGCTGAGAGACCCTGGCAAAACCCAAACTGGGTGTCACTGAGTAGGTTGTTACTGAGTAGATGCTGCTTGATAGCATTGTTGATAACCCTTTACTTTACTGATAATGGAGAATAGACTGAGGTCTGGGTTGGATTTGTCCTGCTTTTTATGTACAGGACATACCTGGGCAATTTTCTACATTGTCGGGTTGATACCAGTGTTGTAACTGTACTGGAAGAGCTTGGCTAGGGGAGCGGAAGCTCTGGAGCACAAGTCTGCAGTACTATTGCTGGTATGTTATCAGGGCCCACTGCCTTTGCAGTATCCAGTGTCTCCAGCCTTTTCTCGATATCATGTGGAGTGAATCAAATTGGCTGGAGACTGATATCTGTGATGCTGGGGACCACTGGAGGAGCCCGAGATGGATTATCAACTTGGCACTTCTGACTGAAGATTGTTGCGAATGCAACAGCCTTATCTTTTGCACTGATGTTCTGAGCTCTGCTGTCATTGAGGATGGGGATATTTGTGAAGTCTCCTTTCTCCAGTGAGTTGTTTAACTGTCCACCACCACTCATGACTGGATGTGGAAGGACTGCAGAGCTTAGATCTGATCCGTTGGTTATAGGATCATATAGCTCTGTCTATCACTTGCTGTTTGTGCCTGAATCGTGCTGCCTGAGGAGACAGTAGAGCAGATATGATGGTAACATTTAATAGGCATTTAAACAGAGGGATACGGACCACGTGCAGGAAAATAGGATTAGTTCAGAAATAAAAACAGAATTTGCTGGAAAAACGTAGAGGGTCTAGCTGAATTGGTGGAGAAGAAACAGAGTTAATGTCTAGGATCGAGTGACCCTTCTTCAGAACTAATCAGATGCTGCCAAACCTGTTGAGTTTTTCCAAAATCTTTGTTTTTGTAAGATTTCCAGCATCTGCAGTCCTTTGTTTTTCTGTTGTTTAGAATTAGTTTAGAATGGCATCATGGTCGGCGCAGACATGGCGGGTCAAAGGGCCTGCTCCTGTGTTGTTCTGTTCTATGATGTGGAGGTGCCAGTGTTGGACTGTGATGGACAAAGTTAAAAATCACACAACACCAGCTTATAGTCCAACAGGTTTATTTGAAAGTACACGCTTTTGGAGCTCCGCTCCTTCGTCAGGTAGCTAGCTACTTGATGAAGTAGCAGCATTCCGAAAGCTTGTACTATCAAATAAACCTGTTGGATTATAGCCTGGTGTTGTGTACTATTTTATGTTCTATTACTTGAAAGAAGTACCAATAATGAGGAAATGGAGACCACCTCAAACGCCAGCTAATGAGGAATGGACAATGGTCCTTCTGGTGGTATTATCATGATGCAAATTTACAAGTGGCTCACAAATACGCAATGACAGACCACCTAGATATTTGGGAAAACACAGGCTAAAATATTAAAACATTTTAATTGGCCAAGATAACATAAAGACTTGTCAGACATGCCTTCCACATCTGATAGTGGGGAATCCCAAACATCAAATAAAACTGTGCCTTTAATTGTGATAACATAAGAAGAATAGTTTAGCAGAATATTAATAGATGGTAGAGGACCCCTACTTTGAATGGGAATCAGTATCTTTAAATAATCATGGATGCTTCAACCAAATTTTCTTAAATAGTGCCTTTAGGAAAAAATTGCTGTGAAAATGGCAATAGAAAGGTTACTTTAATTTTTTACATGTATGAATTACCCTGAGAAATCCTTTCAGATCAATGTCCAAACTTTACGGGGAAGAGATGGCCTCATGGTGTTAATGCTGGACTATTAATCCAGAGACCCAGGTAATAATCTGGAGATCCAGGATGGATTCCTGCCGTGGCAGATAGTGGAATTTGAATTCAATAAAAATCTGCAATTAAGAGTCTAATTGTCAACTGTCAGGAAAAAAAAAACATTTGGTTCACTAATGTCCTTTAGGGAAGGAAACAACTATACTTAACTGGCCTACATGTGACTCCAGATCACAGCAATGTGGTTGACTCTTAACTACCCTGTGAGATGAGCAATAAATACCAGCCTAACCAGTGACACCCTCACCCTGTGAATGAACTTTTAAAAAATTCGAAGAAATGATAACTCATTTGGGAATTAAACAATTTAGATCTTCCATTTATTACTCACTGTCTGCAAGTAAATTGGAAAAATGGCATCAAACTTTGAAGATATGATTTGTGTATATTGACAAGAATGCCCTAATGTTTGGGATAAAGGCATTCCTTTACTGTTACTGTTTGTCATGAGATATTCGTAATGAGTCTACAGAATTCAGTCCTTCCAAACTGATATCGGGGTATGAGATATGGGGGAAACCACTTAAATTGATTAAAGAAAAATTGAGAAACCAAATGGCAATATTACCCTGAAGAATATTGCTTTGGTATCTACAGAATTAGACTTCGAAGAAAAGGTTGTTACAATAGCTAAAAAAAATTCAAAGTTACTTCTTAGTTGTGGGACAGTCTACATAGCCTCTTTCCTCCAAACATTCCGTAAAGCTTTTCCCTACCAACCTAGCACTGGCCTTATAGTTCACATTCGAACAGATGATTTCCAAGCAATACCACATGGGTCAAAGTAGACCTTCCAAGTTCAACATTCTAATAAACTCTGAATTCTTTTCAGCTCTGTAACTCTTAGCTTAACCTCTTTTATCGGCCTACCTTCTTTTCTACTAGTAGCCGTAAACATTTCTGAACATGAGAATTTCAACATACATCTGTTGTTCAAGAAAACTTTAAATTATCAATGCTACCATTTGCCTTGTCAGCTGCAGTCTCTTCCATGTTAGAAGTTAGAATATAGAACAAAATAGTGAGAACAGGCCCTTCAGCCTTCAATGTTGTGCCGACCTGTGAACCATTCTCAGCTCGTCCCCCTACACTATCCCATCATCATCCATGTGCTTATCAAAGGATTGTCTACATCTCCCTAATGTGGTTGAGGTAACTACATTGGCAGGTAGGGTATTCCACCCCCTTACCACTCTCTGAGTAAAGAACCTGCCTCTGACATCTGTCTTAAATATATCACCCCTCAATTTGTAGTTATGCCCCCTCGTACAAGCTGACGTCATCATCCTAGGAAAAAGACTTTCACTGTCTACCCTATCTAATCCTCTGATCATCTTGTATGTCTCTATCAATTCCCCTCTTAGTCTTCTTCTTTCCAATGAGAACAGACACAAGTCTCTCAGCCTTTCCTCATTAGACCTTCATCCAGACCAGGCAACATCCTGGTAAATATCCTCTGCATTTTTTCCAATGCTACCACATCCTTCCCAAAATTTGGTGACCAGAAGTGTACACAATATTCCAAGTGTGGCCGCACTAGCATTTTGTATAGTTGCAGCATAATATTGCGGCTCCTGAACTCAATCCCTCTAAAAATGAAACCTAACACACCGTATGCCTTCTTAGCAGCACTATAAACTTGGGTGGCAACTTTCAGGGATCTATGTACATGGACTCCAAGATCCCTCTGCACATCCACACTACCAAGAATCTTTCCATTGACCCAGTATTCTGCCTTCCTGTTATTCTTCCCAAAGTGAATCACCTGACATTTATCTGCATTGATATCCATTTGCCACCTCTCAGCCTAATTCTGCAGTTTATCCAAGTCCCTCTGTAACCTGTAACATTCTTTCAAACTGTCCACTACTCCACCGACTTTAGTGTCATCTGCAAATTTACTAATCCATTCACCTATGCCTGTATCTAAGTCATTTATAAAAATGACAAACAGTAGTAGTCCCAAATCAGATCCTTGTGACACACCACTAGTACCCGGACTCCAGGCAGAATATTTTCCATCAACCACCATTCGCTGTCTTCTATCACAAAGCCAGTTTCTAATCCAAACTGCTAAATCACCCTCCATCCTATGCCTCTGCATTTTCTCCAAAAGCCTACTGATGTCCATGTATACCACGTGAACTGCCCTACTCTGATTATAAATCCTATCTCTTATAATCCTTTCCAAAACCTTTCCTACAACAGAAGGAAGGCTCACTGGTCTATAATTACCTGGGTCATCTCTACTGCCCTTCTTGAACAGCGGCACAACATTTGCAATCCTCCAGTCCTCTGGTACTAAACCTGTAGACAATGACAACTCTAATCTCAAAGCTAAAGGCTCTACCATCTCCTCCCTAGCTTCCCAGAGAATCCTCAGATAAATCACATCTGGCCCAGGGACTTGTCTACTTTCATTCCTTCTAGAATTGATAACACCACTTTGTAACTAACCTCAATCCTTTCTAGTCTAATATCTCACATTTCATTCTTCTCCTTTACAATATTCTCCTTTTCCTGAATGTTGCAATGTCTATCTAGATCAGAAACCTGCTAGAAATCCTCTCTACTGCACATGATCTTTCCAATCCAGATACGTCTTCTGAATGAAGCTTAGAATTGCATTTTCTAGTTCTCCAATCTCATACCTCCTTCTGCCAATCTATGGCCTTCACATTTTGTTCCTCATCTTGGAACTTTGGCCATATTTTATAATTTCCCATGGATATGTCTCACTATTGTGGCCAATCTCTAGTCATGTGATTTTGCTGGACAGGAAACAATCTGTAAAGCTACTATAGGCAGATGATTCTCACATGAAATTACCTTTTCATGTTTTTCACAATCAGTACATATATTGCATCACAGCCTAATTGGAAAGTGCACGGATACGTGAATCCCACTGTTTCTAACCACAGGAAAGAAAAATATGAATTGTCAACTTGACGAGCTGAAACTCTAAACCCTCTTAAATCTCTACATGCACGTGCAAACACTAATAAACAAAATTTTATGGGTGTAGGAAAACATACTGGAAGAACACAGTTCGTCAGGAACAGTCCACAGGATTAAAAGAGGTCTTGCTTTTGCTTCTTCCATGACCTTTTGATCACAAATTTCCATATTTCCAGATTCTTTCAATTCTTTGCTGACCAAAGTCGGTACACTAATTGTACAGTCTTTCAGACACTATCTTCAGGCAGTGGCTTATGCCTACAAGTGATTGGTATCTACCTTGCAGGTTTTGATTACTTCACTGCAGAAAGAGAGAGACAGACCTTTTCTCTTTTTTTGCAATCTGGAGGTTTTTGCCTTAGTATTGCTGACACACAATCTGTTCACCGACCCAGAAGCCAGAGTTGTCGTGTTGATGACGTCTGGCCTCCACAAATACCGGCGACCCCCCGTATCTGCGAAATCATGGATATGCAAAATACATAGTGCCTCATCATCAACACATTCTCCATTGGTCTCAGAATTCAAAAAATTCATAACTTATCCCAATACACATGACAAATATGCCTTTATAGTCTGATGCACATACTGTATTATGATAGCTTTTCCATCATATCCAGTGACACATCCTGGCCCTTTTGACTCCCTATGTCCTTCTTTCTTATAGGAAACCATGTCACCAGATATGATTTTTCTCCCTGATGGTCTGATGTGATATCTCAACATTCTCCTAACTTTTTCTGACATTTCAACTTTAATGAACATTTTTCTACCAGGATGTAATGCATTTAGATGGTTGCACAAGGTCAAGTTGATTTTTGATCCTTCTAGTGGCTGGTAAATGCAATGTTGAAGACAACTTTGGGTTCTAGCTATATACTAGTTGGCATGGGCTGTAGCTCCCAATCATCAGTAAGAAATCTTTTGCATATACTGCCAATGTCAGTACCATTTGTAACATACAGTCTCATTGATCTGCCAGCGTTTTGTAAAACATTCATCAAAAATTGTATGATTTCTTTCACACAGTGATTTTTGAATGGACCTTGTGCAGCTGCATGCATTACTATATCATTTAAGATCTCATGCACATCTGAAAATTCATCAATCCTGACTAATTCAATTCCATTATCCATTAAGGATTTGTATGGTGACCCAAAGCCTCCACCAACCCACTTCTCCACGATTTTGTCCAGTGTGTTCACCTGTCCTTATTATGGATATGCTAACTAATTGCCATTACAGTCTGTTCTGATATAACAAAACAGTTCTGTTCCCGTGCATTCCCGGAATCACGTTATAGCCAATACAGGTAAGGAAAGTTCACGTTCTACAAATATTGGTCTAAATCCTTCAATCGTGTTATAGCCAATTCACATTGAAGAAATATGTGCTATAGCAAAATCAACAGGATTATGATCTTGTGGCCCTAATTGTTATGGGGACATGTCCAGCTGAAGGTAGCACCAGGTAAGTTAAATTCTCAGCAGGAAACTGGCTGGCTGGATCATAACATTTAAAATAAGTGATCTTTTACAAATATATAAGCACACAATGTTACAATCTTTGTTTTAACAATAATACAAAACAATAGTTCATTAACAACAGAAATGAAGATAAGAAATGGGGGAAAAACATTCTTTTTGCTTACAACACAGAATCAAACATTTTTAAACACATAGCAGAAATAATCCAAGCATAATATAATTTGCAAAAATTGTTGTAATTCCAAGAACATCCAGTACTGCACTTCTAGCAAGGAGCAGCCTAGCTTATTTCCAGCAGATGCTGGAATCCAAAGTAGACAAACAGGAGACTGGAGGAACACAACAAGCTACGCAGCATTAGGAGGTGGAAAAGTCAACATTTCGGCTATAATCCTTCTTCAGTTCTAGATGTGAGGGGAAGGGGAGCTACAGATAAAGGTAAGGGAGGGGCGAGAGTAGCAGAATGGTGAGGTAACGGTAGGTGAATACAGGTAGTGGGTATGACCTGGTTGGTCCATGGGAGAGATGAATCTATTTGGTAGCTGAAAGGAAGGGTCAGCAGGTGGAATGGAAGGGAGGAGGTGGGGCTAGAAAGGGAGCTGGGGGATGGGTGGGAAGGTTATTTGAAATTCAAGACCTCAATGTTAAGTCTTCTGGTCTGTTCCTCCAATTTGTGGTCTGATTCACTGCGGCAATGGAGGAACATAGAACATAGAACAATAAAGCGCAGAACAGGCCCTTCGGCCCTCGATGTTGCACCAACCTGTAAACCATTCTCAACTCGTCCCCCTACACTATCCCAAAATCATCCATGTGCTTATCTAAGGATTGTTTAAAGCTCCCTAATGTGGCTGAGTTGACTACATTAGCAAGTATTGCATTCCATGCCCTTACCACTCTCTGAGTAAAGAACCTGCCTCTGACATCTGTCTTAAATCTATCACCCCTCAATTTGTAGTTACGTCCCCTCATACACGCTGACGTCATCATCCTAGGAAAAAGACTTTCACTGTCTACCCTATCTAATCCTCTGATCATCTTGTATGTCTCTATCAAATCCCCTCTTCGCTTTCTTCTTGCCAATGAGAACAGACACAAGTCTCTCAGCCTTTCCTCATTAGACCTTCCCTCTAGACCAGGCAACCTCCTGGTAAATATCCTCTGCACTTTTTCCAATGCTACCACATCCTTCTCGAAATATGGGGAGCAGAGGTGTACACAATATTCCAAGTGTGGCTGTTACCAGCGTTTTGTATAGTTGCAGCATGATATTGCAGCTCCGGAACTCAATCCCTCTAAATATGAAACCTAACACACCCTATGTCTTCTTAACAGCACTATCCACCTGGGTGGCAACTTTCAGGGATCTATGTACATGGACTCCAAGATCCCTCTGCACATCCACACTACCAAGAATCTTTCCATTGACCCAGTATTCTGCCTTCCTGTTATTCTTCCCAAAGTGAATCACCTGACATTTATCTGCATTGAACTCCATTTGCCACCTCTCAGCCTAATTCTGCAGTTTATCCAAGTCCCTCTGTAACCTGTAATATTCTTCCAAACTGTCCACTACTCCGCCGACTTTAGTGTCACCTGCAAATTTACTAATCCATTCACCTATGCCTGTGTCTAAGTCATTTATAAAAATGACAAACAGTAGTGGTCCCAAATCAGATCCTTGTGACACACCACTAGTATCCGGACCCCAGGCAGAATATTTTCCATCAACCACCATTCGCTGCCTTCTTTCATAAAGCCAGTTTCTAATCCAAACTGCTAAATCACCCTCCATCCCATGCCTCTGTGTTTTCTCCAACAGCCTACTAAGTGGAACCTTATCAAAGGCTTTACTGATGTCCATGTATACCACGTCAACTGCCCTACCCTTATTTACATGCTTGGTTACCTTCTGAAAAAACTCAATGAGGTTTGTGAGACACGATCTGCCCTTGACGAAACCATGTTGACTATCTGAAATCAAATTGTTGTTTGCTAGATGATTATAAATCTTATCTCTTATAATCCTTTCCAAAACCTTTCCTACAACAGAAGTAAGGCTCACTGGTCCATAATTACCTGGGTCATCTCTACTGCCCTTTTTGAACAAGGGCACAAAATTTGCAATCCTCCAGTCCTCTGGTACCAAATCTGTAGACAATGACAACTCAAATATCAAAGCCAAAGGCTCTGCTATCTCCTCCCTAGCTTCCCAGAGAATCCTCAGATAAATCCCATTCAGCCCAGAGGACTTGTCTACTTTCACTCCTTCTAGAATTGATAATACCTGGTCGTAACTAATATCGATCCTCGGAGGCAGAGGATGGACACGTTGGGGGGGGGGGGTTGGAAGGGGAATTGAAATGGATGGTGACTGGGAGGTCAGGCTGGTCGTTTCAGGTCCAGTGAAGATGCTTGGTGATAGTCAGAGATTTTTCTATTTGTTTCAATACTTTGATGGGTTTGACGTGATCAAAATTTCAACTCATCTGCTGCAACTGTAAATAATTCTTTCTTAATTATTATTATATTCCTGACTTAGTTTTCCTTCCAATGCATTACTATCACTGCAACAGCATCAATTCCTTTTTCTTTATTTTTTAAAAAACTTCGAAAAAAATTAACATCACTTTCTTCTACCAACTGTATCCCAACTGTTCTTCTGGAACTACTTACTTAAACATAATTTCATTACTAGAAACACCTTTCCTGAGGAATGATACTTTGTATGTTACTCGACCAAGAGAATTCTCATCACTTTGCAGCATAATATATTCTTCTTCCTTCAACAATTCCTAATCCAGACTGACTCAATCTGTATAGTTCTCTCCCTAACATCTCTGGGCAATTTACGCTTTCTTGGAATAATAGGTATTGTAGCTTTATCCTCAAAAGCCGAATGTCAACTCAAACACACAAACAAATCTACAAATCTAACTGAAAACTCCAAGAGTCCAAACTTGTATGCAACGACACCGGCATACATATATATAAATCTGAGTTTCGTCACACATTTCCACAAAATGTAAAAGACAAACATTGTGATCTGTATTACATATCTTGGCTACTACTTCATTAAATTTGCAAGCTAAAGGAATACTTACAGCCATCCTAAAATTGCCCATAGTGTTAGGTGCATTAGTCAGAGGGAAGGGAGTCTGGGCAGGTTACTCTTCGCAGGGTCAGTCTGGACTTCTAATCTAAGAAAACCAGGCATGGTGGTCTTCCAATATTTAATTCATTTATCACACTGGAATGTGATCTGTTCTGCAGGGGTGTGTATTTTTTATCCACAACTCCAATATCACTGAACAGTAATTTCAATTTTTGTGAGGATGAATGAGCAAATTGTTTATACAATTTTTATTCATTTTCTTATCAGCCAGACTGCCATCTGCAGAGATCAATAACACTTCTTGGACTTCTTGACAAGAAACTCCAAATTTCCTCAAGGGAATACAACAATTCAAGATCTCATGAACTTCAAGTTTACCATTTAAACATATCAAAATAGTTTATCATTCACTATGCCTGAATGTATTTATACTTTAATTATCCAAGACTTACTCAGCAAAAATGTTTTGTCACTCTGGGTAACATCACTGCTTATGAAATGACACTATCTGCAGTTTCACAGGGGAAAACTGCTCTCTAAAAAATGATAAAGAATTATCATTCCTGAATCAATAGCTTTCACATACTTTGACCTTATTTTCATCTGCTTTGGATTTCCAAGTAACAGTTCAGCCAATTAATGCCACACACAGTTGCACAATTGAATGTTTTAAAAAGAATCAGGAGCCAATTTAAGTATTTAGCTACTGACACAATATTTTCTTCATGTTCATTCTTATCGTTTTCACTTTCAAAGCCACTTGTTTCATGGCTTGTTTAAAATACTTGTCTCCTTATTCTTGGACAATTATTTACAGTCACACTGAAAATATCTATTAACAAAGGATGATGGCGGAAGGTTGGTTTTGTGATTGGAAGCTTATGACCAGCAGAATACCACGACAATTGGTGTTGGCACCCTGCTATTTGCTATGTATATTGACGACTTGGATGTGAATGTAGAAATTATAATAAGTAAGTTGCAGACAACAGGAAAATTGGGATGTTGTTGATAGTGAGGAGGATGGTTTCAGACTAGTTGATATTGATCAGCTGGGCAAATTGGGCAGATGGAATTTAATCCTAGTAAGTGTGAGTTGATACATTTTGTGAAGTCTAATAAAGGAAGGATTTACACAATAAATGGTAGGTTGCAAGTGAGCACCAAGGAATAAAGTGACTTTAGTGTACATCACAGATCCCTGAATGTATCAGCACAGGTGCATAGGGTGCTGGAGAAGGCAAATGGGATGCTTGCTTTCATTAGCTGGGGCGTGAAATATACAACTAAGGAAGTCTTGATAAAATCTTATAGAGCACTGGTTAGGCCATTGATGGAATACTATGTGCAGTTGTGGTCACCACACTATCAAAAAAAATGTGATTGCATTGGAGGGAGTTCACAGGACATTCACCAGGATGTTGCCTGGGATGGAAAGTTTCAAATGAGGGAGGATCTCATTGAAGTATACAAAATTATGAGTGGCATTCATTGTATAGGGTAAATCATGAGAATACTTTCCCCATGGCAGGCACATATAAGACCAGTGGGCATAAGTTTAAGGTGAGGAGTAAATGGTTTAGGAAGGATCTGAGGAATTTGTTTTTCACCCAGAGGGTAGCAGAAATAAGGAATGCACTGTCCAAGAGGTGATGGAGGCAGGTACTCTCACAAATTTAAGAAGCATCTCATCAAGGACTTAAAATGCCAAGGCATAATTGGCTATGGACCAAGTGCAAGTAAATAGGATTAGTATAGTATGGTATTTGTTGTTCAGACATGGTGGGCCAAAGGACCTGTTTTTATGCTGCATGACACTCTGACTATTCCTCATGGATTTCTGGGATTCATTCACTATTGGCTATCACCACAAACCTGTGTTTTCCGTTTATTCAGAAATTTATTACAAGTACGAGCCACCCAAAAAATTCTTACAGCACATAGGTTTCCTTCATCTTAGAGAGTCAGTCATCAGAGAGTCTTCTATTCTCTATTCTCTGTTTCATGTCAGAACTCCCAACATACTCTATGAAAGTGGCTGTAAACAATTGGTTCTCTTCACTTTTCTTAAGAACAGCAGGCTTTGTTCGACAAGAGAGTCATTAACAAGATTGAACACTCAAAGCCAAAAGCCTATGCATGTGCAAGTTTTGGTCACAATCTAATAGTTTAAATACCAGCCCAAACTCTGGAATTTCTAGATTCAGTTTCTTTAGTTCTGTTATCTCTCAAAATCCATCAATATTCTTCCGTGGACTGATTGTCCATTTTCTTAAATTTATCAAATACTGACCACGTCTCATTGGCATCCATTTTTATAAACTGTATAAATCAATTATATTATAATCTGTAATCCCACAGCCATATCCAGGTGAGTTACATCCTGTTCCAAAACTACTTTATTTATGATTTAACTCCTTCCTAATGAGGATGAAACCAAAGTCATAACTTACTACTTTTAGTTAACTGAATCCAAATCTCCATGCTATTCTTCCGCTGCTTATTTGATCTCATTTCTGAAAATATTGGAATCAATCATAATTTGTGATTCGGCAGTATTATTTAGTCATTACAAAAGCTGTCAAATGCAGGGATTACCTTCTGCTTTTTTTTATCTTCCCACCTGAAGATATCACAGTTAATCCTCCACTACCATTTTCAATACATCAATATCCACTTTTTGAGTTAGGCAGCTAAACACTTTCAGAGATTTGCAAGGCTTTTATTATAAATCCAAAACACAAACATCAGTTTTCATCTTCCATTTCTGGACCGTTTTCCTCCCCAGAATAAAGCTTAACATTTAAAAAAGAATCCAATTAATCTATTCACACCCATTATGAAACAGCTGTGGAAAAGGTGGAACTTGAACCGAAGCCTTCTGGCTCAGAGGTAGGGACACTACCACTGTGTCAAAAGTGTCCCTCCCAAATCCACTGTTTTTACTTTTACTTTTTAATAAACCACCACCAAATGACACCACTGTTTAAGAAGGGTGGTAAGGACAAGCCATGGAACTATAGACCAGTGAGCCTGACCTTGGTGGTGGGCAAGTTGTTGGAGGGAATCCTGAGGGACAGGATGTACATATATTTGGAAAGGCAAGGACTGATTAGGGATAGTCAACATAGTTTTGTGCATGGGAAATCATGTCTCACAAACTTGATTGAGTTTTTTTGAAGATGTAACAAAGAGGATTGATGAGGGCAGAGCGGTAAATGTGATTCATATAGACTTCAGTAAGGTGTTCGACAAGATTCCCCATGGGAGACTGGTTAGCAAGGTTAGATCTCACAGAATACAGGGAGAACTAGCCATTTGGATACAGAACTGTCTTAAAGGTAGAAGATAGAGGGTGGTGGTGGAGGGTTGTTTTTCAGACTGGAGGCCTGTGACCAGTGGAGTGCCACAAGGATCGGTGCTGGGTCCTCATTCACAAAAACAATTTGGATGCGAGCAAAAGAGGTACAGTTAGTAAGTCTGCAGATGACATCAAAATTGGAGATGTAGTGGACAGCGAAGGGGGTTACCTCAGATTACAACAGGATCTTGACCAGATGGGCCAATGGACTGAGAAGTGGCAGATGGAGTTTAATT
>NC_057721.1:7778166-7784035 GCF_004010195.1 Chiloscyllium plagiosum
TGATTTGCTACAGTGGTTCAAAGTCTTTCATATTTTGTACAATGATAATGCCACACAACACACAGGAGGATATCCTCATTGTTAAAGTGGATTTTTGTTTCTACAAGACTGTGTGGTGACCACAGCTACCTATATTTCCAAGGACAGATACATCTGCAACACGTGGATTGATGAGGATGAGGACTAATAGGTATTTCTTTCTTCTCAGTTCTCTCATCACCTGTTGCAAATCTAGTATAGCAGCTATGTACTTTAGGACACAGCCAACTCAGTCGGTGGTAGTGCTACCAAACCACTCTTAGCGATGAAAATTGGAGTCATCCACCCAAAGTACATTCTATAACCTTGCCACACTCCGTACTTTTTCCATGGTGTTCAGCATGGAGGAATACTGATTCATTCTGTTAGAAATAGGTGTGGTATGTCGTTATCAGCAGGAGCTTTCCTTTCCCATAGTTGACCTATTACCATCAGAATTCATGGGATTCAAAGTCAATGTTGAAGACAGGTAACCCACCCCTGACTGTATGTCACAGCACCGCCACCTCTACTGATAGGAAAGGATGTACTCAGGTTAGGTGATGGCAATGTATGGGCATTATCTGTAAGATAAGATTCCCTGAGTATGACCATCATCGAGAGTGTGGTGCTGGAAAATCACAGCGGGTCAGGCAGCATCTGTGGAACAGAAGAATCAATGCTTCGGATATAAGCTCTTCCTGATGAAGGGCTTACGCCCAAAACATCAATTCTCCTGCTCCTCGGATGCTGCCTGACCATTGTGCTTTTCCAGCACCACGCTCTCGTCTCTGATCTCCAGCATTTGCAGTTCTCACTTTCTCCTGAGTATGACCATGTCAGATTATTGCTTGACCAGTCTGGGTTCAGCTGTCCCAATTTTGGTACAGTGCCCAGGGGCAGGGGGAAAAATCTCATGCTCCCACAGCAAGATCCTGGACCTCTGAATTACGAGTCTATTGACATTAACACTACACCATAGCCTTCATAAAGTACAAAAATAACAGGACATTGATAAAAAAAAGAAAACATGATCTCACACACACAAACCTCAGTTCAGATATTAGCTTTGCACAGACATTAGGGGAAAACATAGCGACAGGATCCGCACCGTGGGGCGGCACGGTGGCTCAGTGGTTAGCACTGCAGCCTCACAGCGCCAGGGATCCAGGTTCGATTCCAGCCTCAGGCAATTATCTGTGTGGAGTTTGCACATTCTCCCCATATCTGCGTGGGTTGTGCAGTTCAGGTGGCCATGCTAAATTGCCCATAGTGTTTGGTGCATTAGTCAGAGGGAATTGGGTCCGGGTGGGTTGCTGTTCAGAGGGTCGGTGTGGACTTGTTGGGCCAAAGGGCCTGTTTCCACACTGCAGGGAATCTAATCTAATCTGCATACAATGAGTCACTGGATTCAAGTAGGCTGCAACAAGTTAGGGAAGGATATTACAGATGCTAGTTTCCAAGTGGCAAGGTCACACCTAGTTTAAGTTTTTACATTGGTCCTTTGTCACCTTCATTCTGGCTTTGCAACATTATCCGTGCTGTAACCTCAGGTTAAGTTACTTCTATGATCCTTGAATTCATCGCTGTAGCCATGCGTCGTGGTTTCTGCTTGCCGTGGCAGCAATGGTCGCTTAGAGCTGTATGCATTCCTTATTAACTTCTAGCCTCCTCAACCATTTCTGTGCTGTTACTTTATAGCTTTCCCCTCACCTTAACTTTACTATGTAACTTGATGCTGGTTTGCTTCTTAGCTGAACCTCTACTCGAGACTGCTCGTGCAGACCATCACTTCCCATGAAACTTGTATTTTTATAGCATATGTAACTTAGTAAAATATCCCAACGCTTTTAGAGATTTTCTTTTCCAAATGAAATTTGTTGCCAATTATATGATATTTGGAGAAAAGTCCAAATGTTTGTCAAAGAGGTAAGCTTCAAGGATTGCCCTAAAACGGGAGACATAAATAGAGGCATGATTTGGAGGTGCCAGTATTGGACTGGTGTGTACAAAGTTAATAATCACTTGGTGTTGTGTGATTTTGAAATAGAGGCAAGACAGGGTTTAGAGAGGGAATTTCAGAGCTGAGACCCCAATAGGTGAAGGCACTGCCATCAATGAAGGAACAATGAATATTAACAGGACACACACAAGGCCAGAACTGAAGAAATGATGAGATCTGGAAGATTTGTAATGTTGGAGGAAGTTACAAAGTTAGGAATAAAGTCATGAAAACAAAAATTAGAAGCTTTAAAATTGAGATTTTGTTGGATTTGCTGAACTGAAGATCACAAATTAATCATGAGATATATTTCAAGTGTCCATTTTATAAGGACTAACCCAGGAGAAATTCACTGACTGTGTGTGGAGTTTGCAGATAAACTACTATAAATCCACGGTTTGTAAATGATTCTGTTTATTTTTCTGGTTATTAACTGTTCACATGAATCATTTCATCAGTTTAAAACCTAACTTATGCTCTCACAAGAATGTTTATTAACTGTCCACTGAAAGCATGAAAATCTCATAGCAATGCATGTTGGGGTGAAGTGAACTTATATGCAGCAGAAACACTGATAGTGGTCAGCTGGGTCAAAGGGCCTATCTCTATGCTGTACATTTAATTCAAACTTAAACCCCTAAGGCTCACTCACTTCGAAAACATGGATTGACTCACAGGGGTGGTCTATGTCCTACCAAGTCTTAAAGTATATGAGTGGAGTTAAATCTTTCAAAGGTAATCAATGTTTTTTTTTCATTACCTACAATCCCAGCATCATCCTGAAGATCTTGTAGAAGAGAAAAGCTGGAGTGATCAGCGTTTCTATGAAAATCAGCAGTCATCCACTTAAAGGACAGAATCATGGAAAATATAGGGTTGTTAAAGCACAGAAAGAGACCCTTTGGGGCTATTACACCCATGCCAGTCATCAAACAACTAATTATTCTAAACCATTTTCCAGCACTTGGCCTGTAGCCTTGTACATTATTGCATTTCAAGTGCTAATTTAGTAATACGTTAACATCATGTAGGTTCCTTCTTCTACACCCTTTAAGCAGTGAGTGCCAGATATACACAACTCTTTGGGTGAAAAATATTTTCCATAATTCTTTCTAAACCTCTTGTTCGTTACCTTAAAACTGTGCTCCATGGGGATCCAAGATGGTGGCGATCTGAGAAGATCGCACTGCAGAGCTTCACATCGTAGCACAAGCGGGACAAACCTTTAACCCACCCAACCCAGGCCATTGTGATATCTTGGGACTTTGCAAGGATTGTGGAGTCCCAAGAAACTTCTAAAAATGAACTTACCTGTGTTTGCATCCTTCCAGAGATGCCGAAAAAGGGAGGAGGAGCATCCGAAGCCGGGTCTGCAGCTCAGCCTGCAGGATCCTCAGAGTCGATTACTTTCCAGGTCCTGGTGAACGAGCTCTCAAAATCTCGCGAGATGCTGGAAGACCTGGAGAAGAGGACGGATGAGGTGCAGCACAGGGTCACAGTAGTGGAAGCTGATGCCAGTTCATCCAAGGATAGGCTCCAGGCCCTGGAGATGCAAGTCAGTAATTTGCGTGACCAAGTGAATGATCTTGAGAACAGGCAGGAGAAAAAACATTTGGATCATCAGTTTGCCTGAGGGTAAGAAAGGTGAGTGATCTGCGAAATTTCTTGAGGACTGGCCAACGAAGTTCCTTGGCTTGGAGGCTGACACGAGAGGATTGAAGATAGAGGGCACTCACCAGGTCGCAGTGCGGAGATCGGGTCTGGGTCAACGTCCTCGTCCTCTCTTGGTGCGGTTTCATCATTACCAGGATAAGGAGAGTCATGAGGCTTCCAGAGTCCAGGGGAAGGATCCGAAGGCCCTAATCCGAAGGCTCTAAGACCATGCTCTTTCAGGGCTTCTCAGCAGCGGTGATCCAGAAATGAAAATCTTATGACAGTGTCAAGAGAAGACTGAAGGAGCTTGGGATTCAGTATTCCCTGAGGCATCTGGCAGTGCTTTGGTACAACTTAGGTGGATCCATACATCTCTTTGACACGTCGGGGAAGGCAAGAGACTTTGTGGACAAACTAACCTAATTTGAACAATTTTAGTACGTATAAATCGTGTTTTTTGGGTATGTGTTTATCATTCTGTAAAAGAAAGGGAGGTAGTCCGGTTGGAGCTTTATCTTTCTCTTTTTTCCTCTATTGATAATAATTTGGTTTAAACTGTGTCTGGCGGCAGTTGAGATATATATTTTCAATTTCTAAGTTAGGGCATACCAAAGGATGGATGGGGTATTTATTCCCCAATTTTAAAAAAAACATGTTTTTTATTCATATTGCTATTCAATGGGGTGTTTACTCTTTTCTTACAGATTACTTACAGTGTGGAAACAGGCCCTTCGGCCCAACAAGCCCACACCGACCTGCCTAAGCGCAACCCACCCATACCCCTACATTTACCCCTTCAACCTAACACTACGGCAATTTAGCATGGTCAACTCACCTAACCTGCACATCTTTGGGCTGTGGGAGAAAACCGGAGCACCCGGAGGAAACCCACACAGACACGGGAAGAATGTGCAAACTCCACACAGTCAGTCGCCTGAGGTGGGAATTGAACCCGGTTTTGGCGCTGTGAGGCAGCAGTGCTAACCACTGTGCCAGCATGCTGCTGTTTCTGTTTGTGTTTGTGGTGTAGCTCTAGCTAGGAGAAGTGAAGGTGGTTGGGATGGTTAGATGCCTACTTATGGGCAGTTTGGGATGGGTAGTTGCCCCTTCTAGGCAGGGAGTGAGTTCCCCTACTCAGCGCTGTTGGTACTGTATATGTTGGCATGTTTTTTGTTTTTTGTTGTTTTTAATTTTCAAAAGTTTTGTAGATTTGTTAAATGTAGTGATTTTAGTTCATGTAGTTTTTATATTTGGTGGATCATGTGACACTAAGGCTCAGCAGTTTGTGGTTTGGGTTCCTCTCTCTGGAATTTAACTGTTATTGCAGAAGATTATGGCTAGTGATTTGATAAAATGGTGTACCTGGAATATCAAGGGACGTCACTCACCAATTAAGAGGAAGAAAGTACTCTGAGTCTTAGAAAGGAGAAGGTGGATATTGCTTTATTACAGGAGACACGTTTAGATGACAAGGACCATCTGAAATTACAGCAGAATGGCTTTAACCGAGTTTATTTTTCATCATTTAATACCAGAAGTAGGGGAGTGGCTACATTGGTTAGGAAGAATCTCCCATTTAAATTGTTGGAGTGTGTTAAAGACACACACGGGAGGTTTGTAATTCTTAAAGCCTTGATAAATGGGGAAGAATATGGTGTTTTAAATGTTTATTGCCCTCCAGCTGATTCTCTTAAATTTTTGGTTGACGCTTTTTCTCAACTGATAAGTCTTGAGTCCCAGCATATCATTATAGGGGGAGATTTTAACTGTCTCATGGATCCCACAGTAGACAGATTGCACAAAGATCCCTCAATACCCTCTGTAACAAACTAAACAGTTAGTGGATCTGTGTGTGGAGTTAGGGTTGGTGGATGTCTGGAGGCATCTCCATTCCACAGGTAGGGATTTTACATTTTTCTCCAATCCGCACAGATATCACACCAGGCTTGATTTTTTTCTGACCCCTGCGGTAATTCGGATTTTGTGGCATCTTGTATGATTGGTAATATTACCATCTCTGATCATGCTCCAGTGTACCTTATGGTTAAGATTAAGGACGTTGCAGTGGGTTCGACGTACTGGCGAATAGATCCCTTTATCCTCAAGGATAATAAGTTTGTGGAGCATTTCTTTAGGGAATTTCAGTCGTTTCTAGACATCAACATAGGCTCGGTTGATAGCTCATCCGTTCTCTCC
>NC_057721.1:7787774-7797334 GCF_004010195.1 Chiloscyllium plagiosum
TAGAGAAGTGATTGCTGGGCCTCTTGCTGAGATATTTGTATCATCGATAGTCATAGGTGAGGTACCGGAAGACTGGAGGTTGGCTAACGTGGTGCCACTGTTCAAGAAGGGTGGTAAGGACAAGCCAGGGAACTATAGACCAGTGAGCCTGACGTCAGTGGTGACCAAGTTGTTGGAGGGAATCCTGAAGGACAGGATGTACATGCATTTGGAAAGGCAAGGACTGATTAGGGATAGTCAACATGGCTTGGTGCGTGGGAAATCATGTCTCACAAACTTGGTTGAGCTTTTTGAAGAAGTAACAAAGAGGATTGATGAGGACAGAGTGGTAGATGTGATCTATATGGACTTCAGTAAGGTGTTCGACAAGGTTCCCTATGGGAGACTGCTTAGCAAGGTTAGATCTCACGGAATACAGGGAGAGCTAGTCATTTGGACACAGAACTGACACAAAGGTAGAAGACAGAGGGTGGTGGGGAGGGTCATCTTTCAGACTGGAGGCCTGTGACCAGTGGAGTGCCACAAGGATCAGTGCTGGGTCCTCTATTTTTTTGTCATTTACATAAATGATTTGGATATGAACATAACAGGTGCAGTTAGTAAGTTTGCAGATGACACCAAAATTGGAGTTGTAGTGGACAGCGAAGAAGGTTACCTCAGATTACAATAAGATCTTAATCAGATGGGCCAATGGGCTGAGAAGTGGCAGGTGGAGTTTAATTCAGATTTTGGGAAAGCAAATCTTAGCAGGACTATACACTTAATGGTAAGGTCCTAGAGAGTGTTGTTGAACAAAGAGACCTTGGAGCACAGGTTCATAGCTCCTTGAAAGTGGAGTCGCAGGTAGATAGGATAGTGAAGGCGGCATTTGGTATGCTTTCCTTTATTGTATTGAGTACAAGAGTCGAGAGGTCATGTTGCGGCTGTACAGGACATTGGTTAGGCCGCTTGAAATATTGTGTGCTGTTCTGGTCTCCTTCCTATCGGAAGGATGTTAGGTTTAGGATGAGAGGGAAAAGATATAAAAGAGACCTAAGGGGCAACTTTTTCACACAGTGGGTATTATGTGTATGGAATGAGCTGCCAGAGGAAGTGGTGAAGGCTGGTACAATTGCAACATTTAAAAGGCATTTGGATGGGTATATGAATAGGAAGGGTTTGCAGGGATATGGTTCGGGATATGGGTCAGGTGCTGGCAGGTGGGGCTAGATTGGGTTGGGATATCTGGTCGGCATGGACGGGTTGGACTGAAGGGTCTGTTTCCATGCTGTACATCTCCATGACTATAACTCTATTAGGGCCTAGACTGCTGGAAAAGTAGTCATTTGTACTTAAGATAAAAGAAGCCTGATAATAGACATATGAAATTTTGAAATTAAGGGATTAAGATTCATTTTAAATAGTAGTATAGCCCATTCAATTAATAGATATAGTGAACAACATGGGTACAACAGAGATAAACTGCACAGAAATGCTCTGGACACTAGATGGTACCAAAAGCTTCAATGTTATCTGGGCTGTTGCTCCTTTCCTAAAACATTTTGACTCAGATAATGGCTTCTAATAGCTAGATAAATAGTCATTGTACTCATGAATGTTACAGAAATCCCAGCTCAGCTAACTTAGAGAGAACTGCAATTCTAACACCCGAGTAACTATTTGCCAACGGCCTCCCCAACTATCCACAGACCCATGACAATTCTTTGTAACTGAAATAGTCTTCGCGATTTCACACATGAACTCAAGCAAAGAAGAAAGATAAATGAAATAAGCAGATCTACATATGGGATCTTAAAACTAAAAGTGCAGAGAATTCACATTAATATCAAAATCCAGTGAGTCAAGATGGTTGAAGATAGTAGCTACACAATTCCTTCAAAGTTGGGAGATCATAAGGCAAGATGACTACTGTAGATAAGGAACCAGCCTGCTTTCCAGGTAAATACAAAAATCTTTGGAAACAGATTTGAATAAGCTTAAACTTTCAAGCAGGCCTCATTGTTGGTCTGACACAGAATATGTTGTATCCAATTGGAAAACATCTGACCTTCAGTCACTTACAGTCTATTTATTTACCCCTTGTAGAAGAGAATACAAAATACAAGAGAGAAGGATAGGGCTGGAGGTGGACCAACAGAACATTTCTAGCTGATTGGTGCAAGCTCTGTCTGGAGTACAGTGATTGTCATGATTGTGGCTTTGCCATGACCAAATCATATCCCTGGATTTTATCTTCTCAATTCTTCACATGTAAAGCAACGATATCCATGGGGTCAATTTCTTTGAAAATACACTGTTAAGGCTATGGAGCCATTTACAAGCATGTAAGTCTAGTTAGATATTCAGTTGGGTTTTCACCTGGTGATTTATATTCACAAGTGAGCATTAGCAGACATTGATGGCAGGGACAGCTGTGGTGAGTCACTTTCAGGCAGCATCAGCCAATTCAACTTTTGTTCTGCTGGATAATGATGCTGATCCCTGGGTGCTATCTTTTACAAAGCTAAAGCCACAGGTTTCCCACAACTCCATGGAGATTTTAAAAAGGCCCTTAAATAATTCCATGGCAGTCAAGACCATGTACAGTATGGATGCAAACATATCTGCCACCTTCAGTGGGATTATAGATGCCTAAATGTGAGTTTACAATGTGTCACTGATTTTTAACTAAACTGTTCTGCAGCAGGAAAGAATAATGTCACATTGACCTAGTAGAGGGACAATAGAGAAAGGGGACATAGCAGGGGGAAGTCCACACAGAGAATTCCCACATGTCACCTGTATCTGCCCTTTCAATCAGTACTGTATATGATGTCTCATTTAGTGGTGATCAACTAAGCAGAAGGGCAAGTGAAGTGATCATTGATGAGGCCCTCAGATCTTTCAAAACCTAGATAGTAACAACCAAGTCACAGTCAGGGCATAGTTGTGAGAAGCTGCCTTTAACTCTGCTGAAGCTGGACAGAATGTGTCAGATAGAAGTGGTAGGAAATGCAATTTAAAGCAATTATAATTCATCAAAGATAGGCACTTTGGGAGTTTGATAGACTTTCATACTATCAAGTTTCCTATCTGAGAACAATACATACAATTTATTAATTAGGAACACTTCCAATTATTCTTCAAGGTTCAACCTGCTCTTTCACTTGTTTAATTATGAATGTCAATATTGAAAGCAACCCACTGGTCAGATTTGCACTATGTGAATGAGTGGTTATAACAGTTGTGTGCAAAGTGAGGTGTATTTATCATTTATTGCAGTTAAAAAGACTAACTGGACCTTTGTACAAATAGGGCATCCAGGGAATCCTTGGCAGCAAAGTATATGAGTATTGAGAGTACAATCATTCTGAATATTCTCATCACAGGGAAGGTTTACGTAAGTCCCAGCTGCAACAAAAGATCTACAACCTGCATGATGAACTTATCAGCAGCCGAATACTGTGAAACCTTCATACAGTTCCAGAAACATTTTTAAAAGAATCAGAGATAAAAAAACTAGAAGGTATTACGGACCAGACCAGAAACCCCCTCAAAATATTTTCAGAAGGTAGTCTAGACCCTAACCTTTTCTTATTTCAAAGGCAAATGTAAAGTGCAACATTCTGTATGTAATGGAACTGGTCAAACTATCATCCTTAAGCAAAACACGACTTATTTAAACAGTACAGTTAAACTACAACAAAGGAAAAGGGAACTTGGAATAACTTAACTCAATTGGAAAACCTAACTGAATAATAGACACAATAATTGTACTAATTGACTGTTCCAATATAATAACATCCCATAAACGTACCCTTTGGCAAAAAGGCAAATTCAGAAAAACAGATTTTGTCTCACATGCAATTTAGCAGCCTTGGAAGAGAACCCTCAGCTTTTGGTCATAATCGAAAGAGGGAAAAATAGCTTCCATTTCTTCAAGTCCACAACAGCAACTGCTGAAACTTAAACGTAAAAAAACTAAATAAAACTAGAAATCCTGGTCTGAGAAAGCTGGCCATATCCATCCACTCATCGTGGATTGCCACCTCGTCGGTGTGCTCCTGAGATGTCGTGAGCAATGCCACCTGGAGCTATGCTCCTGGTAGGGTCACCCATGGAGATAAGGTCGAGGGTGAGGTCCCTGAGGAAGAAAAATCCAACCGAGACCTTAATGGTGGAACAGGCGGTCAAAGTTACTTCAAACTCAACGGCTGTGAAGGTGAATGAAGGCTGAAACAAATCCATCAGCTCCAATCGTTATGGTCCCCATGCCATTAATCATAGAGTCATAGAGATGTACAGCATGGAAATAGACCCTTCGGTCCAACCCGTCCATGCCAACTAGATATGGAATCAGTTGGTTAATTTGTGAAGTATTGTGTGCTTCTTGGAGTGCAACATCAAGTACATGTTAAGCAAATACACGCACAGGCATCTTTGCTCTGTGTGCTACTTCTTCAAGTCATTCGGCGATCAGTGGAGGCGACGGGAGCGGGCAATGTGATGGCTGGAACCTCCTAGTTAAGAACCGGCACGAAAGCGGTGAGTACTTGATTCAGTCGCTCAACTTTTGTACAGAAGCAGGAAAGTTGTTCGATAGCAGTATTCACATCTGAGCAGCCCTAGTTGGGATCCACTCTGCTTACCCTGAACTGGGAGAGGACTAGAAAAGGTGCCCTGCTTCACCCTACCTGTCTGGAAAACCACGTCCAGAGGGATCACCATTATGCAGTCTAAAAACATTGAGAAGTGAAACTATCAAATTTGGAATCTAGAATATACAAAATCTGATGGATAACCCAAACTCAGACTGGCCAAAGAGGAGAACTGCCTTTGTTGCCTGAGAACTCCAAAAATTTAACTTTGACATCGTTGCTCTGAGTGAGACCCATAAAGCTGGAGAAGGGCAACTAAAAGAAGAGCAAGGTCAATACACCTTTCTCTCAAAAGGACTTGATCCTGAACAACTGAGGATCCATGGAGTAGCTTTTCCCATCCGAAACAGCGCACTTGAGAAGCTGACAGAGCATCCACTGGGAATCAATGAACATTTCAAGACTCTGCGAATCCAGCTTGTCAAGAACCAACATGCCACCATCATCAATGCCTATGCTCCAACTCTGGATGCTGACACAAAGGAGAACTTCTATGCCCAACTTGACGATGTCCTTTCCTCTGTTCCCAACAACGACAAGATCATTCTCTGGGAGACCTCAATGCCAGAATCAGGAAAGATCATAGGCTCTGGACTGGAATAATAGACAAGAAAGGAGTTAGCAAGGCCAATGCCAATGGAACACTCTTCCTCACCAAATGGGCTGAAAACAATCTGCTGATTATAAACACCTTATTGCACCAGAAAAAGAGGCATAAAGTCTCCTGGCAGCATCCACGCTCCAAACACTGGCACCTCATTGACTACATCATCGTACAATCTTTGAACCAACAAGATGTTGTGATAACAACAACTGTTACTGGTGCTGACGAATGCTAGGCTGACCATCTTGTCAACCATGATAATAAAGATTCGGCCCAAAAGGAAACACCAAAACTAGAACATCATCAAGAAATCCAATGTTGACATCCTCCAAGACATAAACCATGTACAGAAGTTACAGCAAAATCTTCAAGAACAACTGTCTCAACAAATCCCACCATCTGTAGAAGATTACTGGAATCAGTTGAAGAACGCTATCATCAACTCCTGCAAAGAAACAATTGGGTTCAAGATGAAAAAACATTTGGATTAATTCAATGATAATGACAAACTACTCAAACAACTTATTGACGAAAAGAGAAAAGCTTTCATTGCCTTACAAAATGACCAACACTCAGCTACCAACAGGAAATCACACAAAGTTATACAGGAAAGCCACACACACAGACCAAGTCCTAAACTACGAAAGCAACCACCCCAACACACACAAAAGAAGTTGCATCAAGACACTGTTCAAAAGGGCCACAACACACTGCAGTACACCAGAACTGCAAAAAGAGGAAGAAGAACACCTATACAATGTATTCGCCAAAAACGGATAACCCTGCAATTTCATCAACAGATGCCTAAGGAAAAGACAACGGAACGAGGACATGCCACAACCCAAAGGACTAGCCACACTACCATACAGCAAGAGCATTTCCAAACTGACAGCCAGACTACTGCGGCCACTAGGACTCATAACAGCACACAAACCAACAGCCACTCACAGACAACAACTCACCAGGACAAAGGACCCGATACCCAGCATGAGCAAAACCAATGCAGTGTACAAAATCCCATGCAAGGAGTGCACAAAACACTACATAGGACAAACAGGAAGACAGCTAACAGTCCGCATCCATGAACACCAACTAGCCACGAAACGACATGACCAGCTATCCTTAGTAGCCACACACTCAGATGACAAGCAACATGAGTTCGACTGGGACAACACTACTATTATAGGACAAGCCAAACAGAGAACAGCCAGGGAATTCCTAAAGGCATGGCACTCATCCACAGATTCAATCAATAAGCACATCGACCTGGACCCAATATACTGGTCTGCAGCGGACAGCTGGAACTGACAACCGGAAGCGGCAGGTATAAATGCCGGAGGAAACATCACAGAAGCACTTCACAGGAGGCTCCCAAGCACTGAGGATGTCACCTAGACAGGGGACGAAACGTCTGCAACACAAATTCCCAGCTCGGCGAACAGAACCACAACAACGAGCACCCAAGCTACAAATCTTCTCCCAAACTTTGTATTACTCAAATTAAATTTGAGCTAAAAACAATTAAATGACAAGTGGCAAATAACATTTACACTACACCAGTGTTAGACAATGACAATCTCCTACAAGAAAGAATTTAATGATTGCCACTTGACATTCAATAGTATTAGGCAAAAGTGAGGACTGCAGATGCTGGAAACCAGAGTTTAGATCAGAGTGGTGCTTGAAAAGCACAGCAGGTCAGGAGGCATCCGAGGAGCAGGAAAATCTATGTTTTAGGCAAAAGCCCTTCATCAGGAATAGAGGCAGGAAGCCTCCAGGCTGGAGAGATAAATGGGGTGGGGGGGGGTGGAGATGGAGGGGGTAGGTGGGGCAGGCCTGGGGAGAAGGTAGCAAAGACCTGCCTCTATTCCTGATGAAGGGCTTAGGGTTGCTATTGATCAGAAATTGAACTTTAGCTACATAAATACAGTGGCAAAAAGAGCAGGTCAGCGACTAGGAATCCTGGAACTTACTTTCTAACTTCAAAAACCCTGTCCACCATCTACAAGGTGCAAGTCATGAACGTGATGTAATACTTTCCACCTGTCTGGCTGAGTTTAGCTCCAATAACACTAAGTAGCTTGACACTATCCAGGACAAAGTAGCCCACTTGACTGGCATCATACACATAAATGTTCACTCCTCCACCATCTATACTCAGTATTGGCAGTATGCACGATCCAAAAAATGTACTGCAAGACTTCATCAAGGCACCTCAGACAGCAACTTCTAAACCCACAGCCACAACCATCAAGATAGACAAGTACAACAGTTACATCGGAACACCATCACTTACAAGTTCTTCTCCAAATCACTCATCATCCTGACTATGAAACGTATCACTGTTTCTTCAGCGTCGCTGGGTAAAATCCTGGAACTCTGCCTTAACAGCGATGCGGGTATACTTACAATGGATTGCAGCAATTCAAGAAGGTGGTTTGCCACCACTTTCTGAAGGGCAATCAAAGATGGACATAAATGCTAGTCTAGCAATGATGTCCACATCCCCTAAATGAATTTTTAAAACCAATGACCATTTTATTTTGAATTTTTATATGAATTGATTTAGCCATTCATCAGCAGATCTTGCTGGACTATACATAGTCCTATTGTAATGTGCACACCTTTGCCACTCCAGATCACTGTTGTAGCATCATCTTGGAATGCAAAGATAATTCCAAATTTCCTTTATGAACAAAAAAAAACTGTCTTCTCAAACCTCTTGCCCATGATACTCACTTCCCAGAAACACAGAATTCTCACAGAACAGAAAAAGTCAATTAGGTCATCATGTCTGCGCCAGCTCTCCAAATGACCATTTAATGTGATGCTATTTTTCAGCTTCTGACTGCAACCTTGCACGTTGTTTCTTTTCAAATACCAATCCTACTCCTTTTGAAATGTATTGTTTGAGTGTCTTTCTACCACACTTTCAGGTGATGTGTTCAATACCATTGAGCAAAAAAAATTCTCAAAGCTTCTTTGACCAAAATCTTTAAAGCTGTGGCCTCTTGTTTTCAATCCTTTCATGAGTGGGAACACTATCTCTCAATCTGTTCTGTTCAGGTCCTTCAGGATTCTGACGATCTCTATCCAATCTCCTTTGAGCCTTCTCTTCTCCATCTGAAGTAATCCTAACTATCTTCATAACTGACGTTCCTCATCACTAGAAGCAACCTTACAAAGCTCTTCAGCATACTTTCCACTACTCTTAAATCCTTGCAAAATGGTGGCATCCAGAAATAAATGCAACATTCCCACTGAGGCCAAATTAGTGGCTGACACAAGTTTAACATAATCTCCTTGCTCTTGCATTTTTGAGGCCCTGCCAGTAACGTTTAGGACACTATACGCTTTATTAATCACCCTCTCAATCTGTCTTGCCAACTTGAATGACTTATGGACATGTAGATCCATCTACTTCTGCACCTCTTTTAGAATTGTACTCTTTATTTATTATTAGCTTTCCAATTTCCTCTTACCAAAATGAATCACCTTACATTTCCCTGCATTGAATTTCATCTACCATCTGTCTGCCAATTCCAACACTTTGTCTGTATCATCTTAAAGTTCTACACTATCCGTCTTACAGTTCACAACGCTTTCAAGTTTCTCAATGAAGATTTTTTTATCATTATAATTAAAACCATCTCTTCAGTTGCCTCTGCTGCTACCCACATCCTGGTTCCTCCTGTACTGGTCCAAGTTCCACTCCAGGGCTTGAGTACAAAATTCAAGGCTCACATTCCAGTGAAATGCAGCACTATTGGAGTTGCTACATTTCAAGTGAGATGTTATGCTGTAACTCCACCTGGCAGCTTGCTAAATGCAAACAATCCTGTGACTTTATTTTGAAGATGAGCAGGAAAGTAATCCGCATCATCAGTCTATCTGGCCTATCATTAACAGTCAATTATTATTGTTGTTTGTAGGAATTTGTCATGTGAAAATAATTGCTTTTTTTTACCATACAGCAGTGACCTCATTTCAAGAATAATTAATTGGCTGTAAAAGACTTTGGGAACTTATCATGAAGTCATCTAGATAAATCTTCGATGAGAAAGTGAGGACTGCAGATGCTGGAGATCAGAGCTGAAAATGTGTTGCTGGAAAAGCGCAGCAGGTCAGGCAGCATCCAAGGAGCAGGAGAATCGACGTTTCGGGCATGAGCCCTTCTTCAGGAATGAGGAAATTTTGTCCAGCAGGTTAAGATAAAAGGTAGGGAGGAGGGACTTGGGGGAGGGGCGTTGGAAATGCGATAGGTGGAAAGAGGTCAAGGTGAGGGTGATAGGTCAGACTGGGGTGGGGGCGGAGAGGTC
>NC_057721.1:7797418-7803634 GCF_004010195.1 Chiloscyllium plagiosum
TCCCAGAGGTGTTCTCTGAAACGTTCCGCAAGTAGGCGGCCTGTCTCCCCAATATACAGGAGGCCACATCGGGTGCAGCGGATGCAGTAAATGATGTGTGTGGAGGTGCAGGTGAATTTGTGGCGGATATGGAAGGATCCCTTGGGGCCTTGGAGGGAAGTAAGGGGGGAGGTGTGGGCGCAAGTTTTTCATTTCTTGCTGTTGCAGGGGAAGGTGCCAGGAGTGGAGGTTGGGTTGGTGGGGGGTGTGGACCTGACGAGGGAGTCACGGAGGGAGTCATCTTGGTAAATGGCAATCAGAGATAGACCTTGTAAAATATTCTCCATTGTCTGCTGAAAAATTGAACAGGTTGATGAGACACCAAATGTACCACAAATTGGTACAATTCGTTATGGCTATTAATTGTAACATACTCTTGGAATCCTGTTCTAAACACAATTGCAAATAGGCACGGCCAATGTCCAAGGCGCAAGTGGGTACTACAGATGCTGGAGATTAGAGTCTGGTATGTGCTGATGAAGGGCTTTTGCCTGAAATGTTGATTTTCCTGCTCCTCAGGTGCTAACTGACCTGCTCTGCTTTTCCAGCATTACTCTAATCATGGCCATTGTCCAGCTTCATGAAGGACAGCTTCCTGTCAGCTTTGCATATCAATCCTTTCTCCAAGGGATTGGGTATTTATCCAGCTGCAAAAAATGGTTTACCATCTGTTTAAAATCACCACAAAGGGGAATTGATCCATCGGGCTTCAAGATTGGTGTGACCAGAGCTGCCCATTTCTGGTTTGGGGTTGACTTGGTGATTCCTCCACTTTTCAGCTTTCTGATTTCTGCCCATGGGGTAAATGGCATTGGGCAAGCCTTACATATTATGGAATTACTTTCTGGTCAATGTGGAAGGTGGGCTTGTTTCCTCTGATAGTCCCTACACCTTTGTGGAATACTTCAGGATATTTAATTAGGACTTCATTCAGGAAGCCATTTTCTAATTGAAGAATGTTGAGTCAATCTAGTGAATCTCTTACAATCAATTTTGCCCCATCTAGCTTGGGCCTGAGCATTTTAGTACAATCACTGGTAACAGGGAGTGCAGCGTAGGTTCACAAGGTAAATTCCTGGAATGGCAGGATTACCTTACACTGAAAGACTGAAGCGACTGGGCTTGTATACCCTTGAGTTTCGAAGATTGAGAGGGAATCTGATTGAGACGTATAAGATTATGAAAGGATTGGACACTCTGGCAGTAGGAAACATATTTCCACTGATGGGTGAGTGCCGAACCAGAGGACACAGCTTAAAAATACGGGGTAGACCATTTAGGACAGAGCTCAGGAGAAACTTCTTCACCCAGAGAGTGGTGGCTGTGTGGAATGCTCTGCCCCAGAGGGCAGTGGAGGCCCACTCTCTGGATTCATTTAAGAAAGAGTGGATAGAGCTCTCAAAGATAGTGGAATCAAGGGTTATGGAGATAAGGCAGGAACAGGATACTGATTAGGAATGATCAGCCATGATTATATTGAATGGCGGTGCAGGCTTGACGGGCTGAATGGCCTACTCCTGCACCTATTGTCTATTGTCTATTGTCTAACATGAATCAGCTGCTTTTTATAAAAGACTAGAACAGAGGTTGTACACTTAATCTGCAAAGGTTCCCCGGTATAAGTTCTCAGCCTAGCTGAACTCTTGTGCAAAGTTATGGACTAGAGTTCAGAGCAAATTTTATTAGAAATGAGTCCTGTGATCACTGATACAGCCGGGCTGGTATCGACCTCCATTAGAAACAGATGCCCATTTCACCAGACATTTTTCTTGACTGGTTCTGATTTTGATGTTGCTAAGCAATTTAACTGTTTGAAATCAGAACTTGGTAGACTTTCCAGGGTATGAACTCTCCCAGATACCCTCCTGGATATCAGCTTATGACTTTGCTATGACTTGACCTAGGTCTAGGAGGACACTTTTGCTGTCTCAAGTCCACATACCAGCAACAACTACAGTGTCTTGCCAGGCAGGATCCCAAAGAAAATTTTAACTATTTGACCAAAGTTTGGTTTTGTTTTGGGGTTTTGTTGTTGGCTAACCTACAGTCTCTCCGATCAGGATACGTCCTGACTGAAGTTATATAATCATTTGCAGTCAAGTAGTGTTCTTCAAGCTCATTCGGACTGGCAAGAGTGTCCACTTCCACTGGAATGCCCTGTAGCTCATATGCCCCGCTTGCTGCACTTTTCAATTTGAAATACGGTTGGGCTTCAGCTAGGTGTTTTTATATAGTTACACTATTAATCCCACAAATCAGACGGTCCCTAAGCATCTGATGAAGGGTTAAACCAAATTCACAGACTTCTGCCAGTTTTCTTAACCTAGCCAAAAAGCTGGATATAGATTCTCCTGGTTCTTGAATAACCAAATAAAATTGATAGCATCTCAAATTTAGAGGAGGCTTGCGGGTGTAGTCATTTTTTGAAACATTTTAGTATCTGGTGCCTTATGGAAAGTTAGGTTCCTAATAACTGAAAATGCCGCAGTTCCACAGGCTGTCAGGAGAATTACACCTGCCACAATGTCATTTGCCTGGAAAAAATAACACATATTTCCACATACCAGGCCCAGTCCTCAACAGCAAGTTGAACAAGTCAAGCTTCCCAAACAAACGTATGCTGTAAGAAATGCTTACCCCAACTCAAAGATGACTGTTTCTTCAGGATTATGCTTTACTCTTGTTGTCACTGAAATAACTTCACAGAGGCCAGTACAATATCACCAAGTCACCCTTTATTTACACATGAACAATGCTTGACTTTAGTACGACCTTATTCAGAGTCAGCTACCAGAGTGTCAGTATCTCTGAAAATCACATTTTTTTTCCTTAGAATCATTTTATTTTTTTTCTTCTTTTTATTAACCCCCACACTATCACCTAAGTGCAGTAGTGCTTATTTTTACCCCAGCACCCATGCTGTGTGTGTGCAGGTGTGAGTCACAGTGAGAGACACAAAGTGCACCAATCTTTATTCAAATTCCACCACCAGGAAGATGGAAAACACCCGGGTGGCCAGTGACAAACACTGCCCTTCACATCAAAGGGCAGTGCTGTGTGATCAAAACAGTGAAGGGGAGGGTAGGGACTAAATCAAAATAGAGTTGGAGGGAGAAATAAGGCACTCCACTCCCTGCGGTGCCCACCTCTCCCTGAACAACTCCAGGGTGTTGGTCGACACCGCATGCTCCTTCTCCAAGGACACCCGGGCCCTAACGTAACCGCGGAAGGGGGACAGGCAGTCGGCCCTAACGACCCCCTCCACGGCCCGCTGCCTGGACCTGTTGATGGCCAGTTTGGCCAGGCCCAGGAGCAGACCCACGAGGAGGTCCTCAGACCTGCCCTCCTTCCTCCATAAGACCATAAGACATAGGAGTGGAAGTAAGGCCATTCGGCCCATCGAGTCCACTCCGCCATTCAATCATGGCTGATGCGCATTTCAGCACCACTTACCAGCGTTCTCCCCATAGCCCTTAATTCCTCTAGACAACAAGAATCTATCAATCTCGGCCTTGAAGACATTTAGCGTCCCGGCTTCCACTGCACTCCGTGGCAATGAATTCCACAGGCCCACCACTCTCTGGCTGAAGAAATGTCTCCGCATTTCTGTTCTGAAATGACCCCCTCTAATTCTAAGGCTGTGTCCACGGGTCCTAGTCTCCTCGTCTAACAGAAACAATTTCCTAGCATCCACCTTTTCCAAGCCATGTATTATTTTGTACGTCTCTATTAAGTCTCCACTTAATCTTCTAAACTCCAACGAATACAATCCCAGTATCCTCAGCCGTTCCTCATATGTTAGACCTGAAATAGAATGCGATTGAATCCATGTTCTGCTTTTGTTGTTCTTTGCAGATCTATTTTTAACATTGTTATATAATGTAATGTATGAAACACATCCAGTGGTATGAACTTTAAGTGGATTTACTGAAGTTATTAAACTGACCGTTGCTGCAGAGTCATCTGCACAATAGCCCAGTTATACTACAAAATAACTTCAATTTCACATTTAACCAGAAAAGGGCCTGATCATGAAAAATGCTTTTTTTGTTGTATGTAAATTGCTACAAGCTACCTTTAATTTGGCTACTTATTAAGAAATCACACAATCACATATTGAAACAATTATTTAACCTTTATAGAATGTAACAAGCAAAATAAGACTCCTCAAGTAAGCAAGTCAAGCCTCACAACTCAGCTTGGCTATTACCTGATTAATGATGGAATTTAGCTACGATTCCAACAAATAGTGTCTGTCTCTGGGTGTGTTCAGGCTTCAACCCTTCTGCAACTTCATTCTCCAAAGCTCTGCTCCTGAGGAACCCTGGAGTTGAATTCCTCAAGTTTGTGGTGTGACACATTATTAATGATCCTTTAAATTCTTTCATCTAAGATATTGTAAATCTGCAGCCTGTTTTCTGAGAAATAGCTTCCTTGTTCCTTGTACGTTTGGCATTGACTGACTATTTCAAGGAACAGCTTTCCTGCGATTAACTCTTTAAATTCTTTAGCTGGCTAATCACTTGCTCTTGTGCCATGAGGGAGTCACTAATCAAGCAGCTGTTAAAACAGTTCTGTTCGTTTTGCTTCAACTCTTTCTTCTCCCAGACATGGCTAATTGCATTCTATTCCTGTATAAATTTTTTCTTGTCCCTTAATAGTTTATTCCAGATAGAGTTATTACTGCTACTTTCAATTTATGAGTAGTTATTGAAGTTCTGAAATTTATATCAAAACAAGGTTAACACTAATATGAAGTCAGTCAAGAGTGGTATAATATTAGTAGATTTTAGAAATATCTGATTAATCTTTTTTCTTAAAGGATATATTTAATGTATAGTGAACATTAGCAGAAAATGGATAGAGTAGTATGGGCACATTGATAGTGGCCCCAGTAAAAAGCCTAAACTATTTTTCGTGATCAGGCCCTTATTTTAATATGGTCAGATCCCAAAGCATGGCACATGATAAAATGTGAACCGAACACCATGGGCCCTCACCTTGCTCAGCAGCATCCCGTGTGGCACCTTATCAAAGGCCTTTTGAAAGTCTAGATAGACCACATCCACTGGGTTTCCCTGGTCTAACCTACTTGTTACCTCTTCAAAAAATTCCAACAGGTTTGTCAGGCATGACCTCCCTTTACTAAATCCGTAGCGGGTGCCCAAAGATCAGGAGCGTGGGACTGAAGTGCAGCCAAAAACAGAGGAGAAGGTTTTTAAGAAAATCAAAAAGGGGGTGCAAACGGCCACACCCAATATATACGTGGTCCACGGTCTCCACAGCGCCACAGAACAAGCAGTTGGGCTGGGAGTCCGTGAATCACCGCAATCTGCGGTTGCAGGGAACTGCTGCGTGCAACACCCTCCACCCCAGATCCCCGAGAGAAAGGGGGAGGACTCCCGCGTAGAGAGCCCTTCACTGGGGATCCCCACCGTCCGGTGGCAAATAGTCATGCCAAGGCGTGTCCGGACGGTGGATGAGGGAGAAGAGGTGGATGGTGTGCAGCAGCAGTCTATACAGGGCCCTTCTTTTTACATCCTTGAAATAAACAAAATTGAAATTCCGGAGGCGGCTCAGGTTGTGGGGCACAGGCTCCCGCGGGAAGTACGGGACCATCCGGGCTGGGGTGAGCGCGGATGGGATCCCACCGCACACCTGAGCGTCCTCCAACTGGTGCACTACGTCGGGTCCGAACACCGCCGTTTTAAGGCGTCGGATGGCGGTGGCCACGTACCAGACATCTACCGCTGCCCTGCTCGCTATGTCCTGCGGTAGCGTCCAGCCCAGGCCCCCGGCACCAAGCACGTCCCCGACCCTGGTCACACTCGCCGCCACGGCCCTCCCCTCCTACAGCCACTCGAATCCGCGAGTAAGAATCATATTTTATTTTTTATTTTTTTGCAAAACTCCCCTTTTTTTTTATTTGTTATCCGGGTGGCCAGTGACAAACTCACCCTTTTTTGTTTTCCCCCCCACAATACCACTTAAGTGCGGTAGTGCTTATTTTTTTCCCCAGCACCCATGGTGTGTGTGTGCAGGTGTGAGACACAGTGAAAGACACAAAGTGCACCAATCTTTATTCAAATTCCACCACCAGGAAGATAGGAAAACACCCAGGTGGCCAGTGACAAACACTGCCCTTCACATCAAAGGGCAAGCACACCTGTTTTTTTT
>NC_057721.1:7803708-7804248 GCF_004010195.1 Chiloscyllium plagiosum
AAATCAAAAAGGGAGTGCAAATGCCCACACCCAATATACACGTGGTCCACGGACTCCACAGCGCCACAGAACAAGCAGTTGGGCTGGGAGTCCGTGAACCACTGCAATCTGCAGTTGCAGGGGACTGCTGCGTGCAACACCCTCCACCCCAGATCCCCGAGAGAAAGGGGGAGGACTCCCGCGTAGAGAGCCTTTCACTGGGGATCCCCACCGCCCGGTGGCAAATGGGCACGCCAAGGCGTGTCCGGACGGTGGATGAGGGAGAAGAGGTGGACGGTGTGCAGCAGCAGTCTATACATCCTTGAAAGAAACAAAATCAAAATTCCAGAGGCGGCTCAGGTTGTAGGGCACAGGCTCCCGCGGGAAGTATGGGACTTGGGGCCAATGTGAAATTCTGTCCGGGCTGGGGTGAGCGCGGACGGGATCCCACCGCACACCTGAGCGTCCTCCAACTGGTGCACTATGTCGGGTCCAAGCACTGCCGTTTTAGGACGTCGGATGGCGGTGGCCACGTACTGGACGTCTACCACTGCCCTGCTC
>NC_057721.1:7809223-7830253 GCF_004010195.1 Chiloscyllium plagiosum
GGGTCAGGTGAATTGGCCATGCTAAATTGCCCGTAGTGTTAGGTAAGGGGTAAATGTAGGGGTATGGGTGGGGTTCGCTTCGGCGGGTCGGTGTGGACTTGTTGGGCCGAAGGGCCTGTTTCTACACTGTAATGTAATCTAATCTAATTTAAAAAAGAATTGAGGATGGAGGAAGGTGGGATGGATAGAGTGATTGGAGAGGAGGATGAGTTGATGGGTGTTTTATGATGAGCTCTGGGGTAGAACAGTGACAAGGAATGGCTGGGATTAGAAAGGAAGTTGAAGGGGGTGGCAATGAGTGAGCTTGGGAGAGAGAGGAGGTTGGGCCAATAGGGTTTGGTTGAATGATAGAGTTTGTATGGGGGAGGTAAGTAGTTAGGAGAGAAAATGGATAAGGATGGGTTGGGTAGATGGAAAGAGTGTTCACAAAAGGAAAGATGGGATGTGAGAATAGGTTTAGGTGAAGGGCGTAAGAAAATTGGGACATGAGATGGGACCTGGGAGGGTGTGGATTGAGTAAGCAAGTGTGGTTGGGAGAGAAGGGAGTTGGGGGGAGTAGGATTTCAGTAAGCATCTGGAATTAAGAGTGTAATGCTGACTGTGGATTGATTGTCGGAAAACCCATCTGGTTCACTAATGTCCTTTCAGGAAGAAAGTTGTCATCCTTCCCTGGTCAGGCCTATATGTGATTCCAGAACCACAGCGATGTGACTGATTCTTAACTGCCCTCTGGACAACTGGAGATGGCTATTAATGCTGGTCGAGCCAATCATGCCTTCATTCCTTGAATTAATAATAAAAAAAGGGTGGTCATTGCCTGAGGGAGGGAAAGAAGCAGGTAGAAGGTAGGGAGACAGTGAAGGAAGGTAGTAATAGGACAGGTATTAGATTGAACAAGGGTAAGGTAAAGGGAGGGAGACAGATGGGAGCACGGAGAATGGGAGCTGCAGTAGGAGAGAGGAGAAAGGGTGAGGATTGAAAAGAATGAAGCATAAGAGTAATCACACAAGACTGGGAAGCAGAAGAGGGCAAGAGAGATGAAAGGGAGGGTGGGGAAGCATTATAGTGCATGTGGTAGGGAGGGGAATAAGATCATAAGTTGTGGAATGGAGAAGGGGGGACATCTGAAGGGAAATGCAGGAACGATGGAATCAACAAAATGGCCAAACAGCTCATAAGGGATACATAGAAACATGATGGGAACAGATTAACAGGGACCAGAGCAGGTAAGATATTGTCTTGAGAGCAGTGTAAAAGTAGGGATAAATCAGGGCCTTATGAAATTGTGAGGTATAATGATAAATGACATGGGAGAATGAGATGTTAATTAAGCCAGATTTCAGGAAGTTTGAGTCAGAGCTTCAGATAAAAAACAAAGGATAATCACGGATTACAAAGGATAATCACGGATTACCAAGGAAAATTGTTAGGGATGTCAGAATACAACCTGAAGTAAGGAGTACACTGAGATGTAAATGGGAATGTCATAAATTAAGGGAGCACGGTATTCAGCAAGTAACTGAGTCACTGGGCTTGAAAAGAACATGAATGTTTATTTGTCCATCAACCCACTGCAAAGTCTGTACTCAGTAACATAGAAGTTTACATTAAATATTAGTCTAGTGCAATGAGAGTAACATTTTGTTATGGCTCCTGTACCAAACGTCTATTGCTTAAGGGTCGTTCCTAGAAGTACTCCAGTATGATGGGGGTAAGATTCAAAGTGACCACCTTTTTAACATCATTCGGACGCAATGTTAATTTATTATTCTGTATTTTTGTTCTATCATCAGGGAAGTATTTCACTCCAGTAAACCGTTGATTAATGAGATATGAATTTGTTCCAAAATAGTTATCCAAATTCAAGCTAATGGGAATGTGAAGAGGCATTTCCATGTTACAGTCAACTCCCCAAAACAAATTGGGTCCTGCTGTGCACGCACACTGGTCTAGCTCGCTCAGAGCCAGCTTGGAGTGAACAGAGCCTCAGAAATTCCTCTTTTTTTGTGTGTGAAGACTCCTGTTTATTTTTTTTTACACAAGATTGCAATTTTCTATTCTGTACCAGCCCAATTAACCTATGTGTTGTCGGCATTCTCTTAATTTTATGACACTGGACAGAAGGCGAACACTGGATCTAGGATGTAGTGTAGACATCTAGATAGATGCTTAAGTTGGGTGGGACATAAGTGGAGATTTTGTCACTTTGAACAGCAAGTCAGTTGAGGGCTATTTTCTATCTCCTCTATCGTCTTTATTATTTTGAACATTATCCTCCCAAACTATTGAATTGTTATTGCAAGTATGTCATGTAGTTTGTGTATTTAATAAAATATACATATTTTTCTTAAACTTTTTTGTTATTTCTCTGAGGGACATGGTTGCCATCGGTTAATTTTCACTCTTGGGAACAATATTTATGTTCAAATAATAGGGATGAGAATCAAAAATAATAACAAGCCAGGTGTTAGTGAAACAACTTTTACACAGCATTTTCATATTTGGAAAACATCATCTGAAAAGATTGTGCAAGAAAATTCAAGAGACTTTTGAAATGTAATTAGATAGATGGCTGTTGGAGAAAGCATGTCAGGCCTGGGGGAAAGAGCAAGGAATTTGGATTAGAAGGTAGGATTCTATGATTAACTGTTAATGTTTTAAAATGTTTACATCTGTATTCAGGATTTGTACAAGAAACATGAATCAAGTTCAATAATTTTGTTTCACTTTGTGTGAAAAGCATAGGGAGAAGGTTTCTTATTGCTTGTACAGTGCATTTCTGTTCTGATTATGCAATTCATCAGTTTGTAAATAGAGTTAGTGCCATATAGAAACATTCAATCTCTTGATCGCTGCCAATTGTGGACTTCAATTTTCACTTTTCCCCTACTTTCAAACTAAATAGAGAACCACACAGTAAAGCATTTAAATTTGCGAATTTTTGAAAAATGTTTCTTTGGTTTGTCTGTTGTAATCTATATTTCAGTTGTTTGAAACTGTTATCTTTAAGTTTTTTTTATATAAAATAGAACCATTTGTGGTCAAAACCTACCATTACAAGCTTTGTTCAGATCTAATTAGTATGGCAAATGGCCAACCATATGTGCACCTCAAACAAAGTTATATTTAACTAGATATGGCCAACCTCCCTGAATGCTGTGCATGGTGATTTGGTGAATAGATGGGGAGTGTGGGGAGAAGATGTGGCTTTGGATGAGGGAAGTGGGAGAGTTTGATGGGTATAGGGAGCATGTGGGTGTACCTGTCCTTTTAATTTACACTACTGATGAGGTTAAAGTCTTCAGTTTGACTAATTTTGTCAACACTCACTTTCAGTCACAAAGCTATAGACTGAAGTGCTGCTGATGGACTTCACTGGATAATTCTGACTAATGCTTCTATGCAGTCCTGATGAAGTATATCGTTGACTGAACCACTTTCTTTTCACTGAGTAGTTAGCCAAAATTCTATCTGCCTTTTCACTTTGTTCTTCTGCTGTTGTGGCATATTGCTGCATTACATTGCCTACAAAAATAATAACCGCATCAAAAGTGATTCACTAAGTATGAATCTCTCTTGGATATCCTGAGAACATGATTAGGATCTATATAAAAGATAATTTTGTATTCTACATGGTGGTTCCTTGAGATATCTTCTATAGTCTATCATTACTTTGACACTTTACTTCTCAATCTCTCTATTTGGTTTTGCAAATCTGCTTTGTGTTATGTGCATTCAATGGACAATGCATATTCTTTCAGTCCTCTTGTTATTTATCTCAGGGACTGAGTTGCCACACAGCAGTAGTTAGTTTTTACACTCTAGGTGAGTAGTATGTTTTTATTTTAAATCCTCAGTGATAAAAACAGATTCAGTTAACACTCGTAACGCTGAGGTGGGAGGTTGAGTGTTCAAATGATTCATCGATTTGAGCTCAGAATGATTCTCATTCCTATGTTACATCATGGGATAAACCTGCCTGCATAATTTAAATCAGCAACACAGAAAAGATTTATCCCATGCAGTAATATGTGCAATTTTGAGAGACCAAGAAATATTTAAAATAAAAATTAACAACGTTATTTCTTAAAGTATAAGAGAATCATTAACTAACAACTATTTACAACTGCTTCCTCTGACCTATCTTTTACTTACCCTTCGATAATACAAGTCCAATAAAACCCCTACTTAAGATTTACTGAAACGAATTAAATTCTAAAACCAGCCAGCTGTCAAATCTTCTCTTTATATTTCTTCTGTCATCTTCTTAGGGATTCCTGTTTCACCGGTCACTGATCGATAAAGGTATCTCTCAGAGAACTGTTTCTCGGGCGGTCTGTATATGCTGGTGGTTGGCAGTTCTCTCCGAACTGTTAAATTTTTCCTGGTCTTATACCCCCAAAGCATCAGATTATGTCATTGGCTTTTAATATTGTCAATATACTAAATTCAAACTTGATTGGAGTTTGGCATTTTTTTGGATATGATTCAAAATGTTGGGCCTAATTCAAATTTGTTTTTGTTTCCAGGCAACCAACTACATTAGCTATTGGACTATAAGGTTACATTATAACTTGTTCAGAACACTAGGTGCTGTTAGGTAGTTCTGCTAGCTGTTAACTTTCTTCAAGGTATAGTACACCCACATCTTCATAACACCTTCCCCCTTAAGAAAAAATGAACCATCATAATGAAAAGATGGCTTCATTTTTTCTATTCTTCAAACACATTACCCTTACATATGACCCGCAACACGTATCATTTTAAAATTAAAAGTCTGTAACATAAGACTCCAACGAAATAGTCTCATATTCTTCTCTTTGAAGCATTCTAAGAATGTAAGAGGATTGTGATCCATGTACACCACCATCTCCAACACATTGTTCATGACATACACTTCAAAATGTTGTAAGGCCAGTACCAAACTCAATAGTGCTTTTTCAAACATGGAGTATTTCCTTTGGTGGATGTTGCTCTTCTTTGAAAAGTAACCAATTGGCAGTTGAATCTCATCCCCATCTTCCTGTAGGAGTATAGCTTCAACTCCTGTGTCACTAGCATCAATGGCAACTTTAAAAGGCCAGCGACCATAATTCTATTAGTTTTAAAATAGTGATTGAAAAAGATAGACAAGATCTAACAGTTGAAGTTCTAAATTGGAGGAAGGCTAATTTTGATGGTATTAGGCAAGAACTTTCAAAAGCTGACTGGCAGCTGATGTTTGCAGTTAAAGGGACGGCTAGACAGTGGGAAGCCTTCAGAAATGAGACGAGAGTCCAGAGAGAGTATATTCCTGTTGGGTGAAAGGAAAGGCTGCTAGGTATAGGGAATGCTGGATGACTAAAGAAATTGAGGGTTTGCTTAAGAAAAAGAAGGAAGCATGTATCAGGTTTGGACAGAAGAGATCGAGAAAACCGTTAGAGTACAAAGGCAGTAGGAATATATTTAAGTGGAAAATCAGGAGGGCAAAAAGGGGACATGAGATAGCTTCGGCAAATAGAATTAAGGAGAATCCAAAGGGTTTTTTACAAATACGTTTAGGACAAAAGGGTAACTAGGGAGAGAATAAGGCCCCTCAAAGATCAGCAAGGCAGCCTTAGTTTGGAGCCACAGAAAATGGGGGTTGGGGGGGGTCTACTAAACAAATATTTTGCATCAGTATTTACTCTGGAGAAGGACATAGAAGATATAGAATGTAGGGCACTAGATGGTGACATCTTGAAAAATGTCTATGTTACAGAGGAGGAGGTGCTGGCTGTCTTGAAACACATGGATAAATCCCCAGGACCTGATCAGGTGTACCCGAGAACTCTGTGGGAAGCTAGGGAAGTGATTGCTGGACCCTTTGCTGAGATATTTGTATCAGTGATAGTCACAGGTGAGGTGCTGGAAGACTGGAAGTTGGCTAACATGGTACCATTATTTAAAAAAGGTGGTAAGGACAAGCTAGGGAACTATAGACTGGTGAGCCTGATGTCGGTGGTGGAAAATTGTTGGAGGGAATCCTGAGGGACGAGATTTACATGTATTTGGAAAGGCAAGGACTGATCATGGATAGTCAACATGGCTTTGTGCAGGGAAGTCATGTCTTACAAATTTGATTCAGTTTTTTGAAGAAGTAACAAAGAGGATTGATGAGGGCAGAACGGTGGATGTGATCTATATGGACTTCAATAAGGCAATCGACAAGGTTCCCCATGGGGGAGACTGGTTAGCAAGGTTAGATCTCATGGAATACAGGGAGAACTAGCCATTTAGATATAGAACTGGCTCAAAGGTAGAAGACAGAGGGTGGCAGTGGAGGGTTGGTTTTCAGACTGGAGACCTGTGACCAGTGAAATGCCACAAGGATCAGTGCTGGGTCCACTACCTTTCGTCATTTACATAAAAGATTTGGATATGAACATAGGAGGTATAGTTAGTAAGTTTGCAGATGACACCAAAGTGGATGGTGTAGTGGACAGCGAAGAAGGTTACCTCAGATTACAATGGGATCTTGATCAGGCAGGCCAGTGGGCTGAGACGTGGCAGAAGATAATTTAATTAAATTTAGATAAATATGAGGTGCTGCATTTTGGGAAAGTAAATCTTAGCAGGACTTATACACTTAATGGTAAGGCCCTAGAGAGTGTTAGTGAACAAAGAGACCTTGGAATGTAGGTTCATAGCTCCTTGAAAGTGGAGTCGCAGGTAGATAGGGTAATGAAGAAGGCATTTGGTACGCTTTTATTTATTGGTCAGTGTGTTGAGTACAGGAGTTGGGAGGTCATATTGCAGCTGTACACTACATTGGTTAGGCCATTTTTGGAATATTGCGTGCAATTCTGGACTCCTTCCTATCGGAAAGATATTGTGAAACTTAAAGTCTTCAGAAAAGATTTACAAGGATGTTGCCAGGGTTGGGAGGATTTGAGCTATGGGGAGAGGCTTAATAGGCTGGGGCTGTTTTCCCAGGCGTGTCAGAGGCTGAGGGGTGACCTTATAGAGGTTTACAAAATTGAGGGGATTGGATAGGTTAAATAGGCAAAGTCTTTTCCCTGGGGTCGGGGAGTCCAGAACTAGAGGGCATAGGTTTAGGGTGAGAGGGGAAAGATAGAAAAGAGACCTCAGGGGCAACTTTTTCACATAGTGGTACGTGTATGGAATGAGCTGCCAGAGGAAGTGAAATTGGAATATCTGGTTGACATGGATGAGTTGGACCGAAGAGTCTGCTTCCGTGCTGTAAATCTCTATGATTCTATGGTGCACTTTGGCCCATTTCTCCTCTGCACTATCTCCTGTGGTCTCCATTTCCATCATAGGATTCTATCTTTCAGATAATAACCTTCTGGAATATTCCCTGCCTCCTTTTTGGAGTACATATCCATATATCTTTTATCATCTTGTCTTGCTATTGCAAGTCCCTTCACCTTTCAGGACTAAACACTTTTGTCTGACCCTCTGCCTGTTCAGCTTTTTGCTGCACCATTGCGTCAAACAGGGTCTTCGCTAACTGAACCTCAACTCCTCCATTTGTCTCTTTACATTTCGCTTCGTGCTGTGACTTATGATAGTGAGATCTGGTTACCAGGATATTTCTGTTTGAGCTCCTCAGTTTCTTGGTCTTCCTTGAGCTTCTTCACAACAGGGGTCACTCCCACCTTGGATCCTGCCAAATCATTCCTGAGAACAAACTGAATTCCTGGAACTGATACTCTGGTAATCACTCTCACTGTAACTTCCCCAATATTGAGTTGGTACTCTAACCTGATTTTATGTAGGCGAAAGCTAAATTTCTGTCCATCCATCCCACAAATTACCACACTCTTAGGTCACAGATCAGAAAGAATGTATATTCTCTCATCCCTTACTGTCAGCGACTGGTTAGTTCCTGTATATCTCAAAATTATTACTTCTTGACCTTCTCCCCCTGTTCTTTCTTTCTGAGTAAACTTTACCCACTGAGGCAAATTCTTTGTAGAGATTAGGTACTAACTCCATACCCAGCCCCTGCCTAGGCTGTGCACTCTCCTGCAGCTTCTTGGGGTCACCCTTACTACCTTCACTGATGCCACTGGCTTACCTTCTTTTACCACATCTTTTCCCCACAATGCCTTTCTTTAACACCCAGCACTGTGACTTTATGTGTCCCACTTTCTGGCAGTGAAAACACCTTTTCCCAGTGCCCCTCTGGAACCACCGGCACCAAACTTTTCTGTGTCCCACTCCATTACAGTGAAAACATTTGAGGCCTTTCATCTCCTGTCGACCTTCTTGGGCTTCTTTATCTTGTCATAAATTCTTATCAGTGCTCTCTACTCTAGTACAGGATCTCCCTTTCTTCCACCTTCTATCCCTCACAGGATGAAATTCTGGCCGGAAGCTTGTCTTATGCATCAATATATTCATCTGCTAATTCTGCTGCCCTTCTCACTCCTGAACTTTCTGTTCCTCCTCGTGAATTCTTGTCATCTCTGGAAATGAGTTTTTAAACTTCTCCAACAGAATAATTTCTCTTCAAGCTTCAAAGGATCTATCTCTCTTCAAAGCACACACCCATTGATTAAAATGACCATGTTTGATTCTTTCGAACTCAACATAAATCTGACCTGGTTCCTCCTTTTTATGCTTCTGAACCACTGTCTGTATGCTTCTGGTACCAATTCATAAGCACTTAAAATATCCTGTTTAACCTCTTCATAATCTCTTCAACCCTTATCTGACAGTGCGGCACCTCACTAGCTCTACCTACCAAGTTAGCCTGAACTAGAATTACCCATAAATTGTTGAACCACTCCATCTGCCAAGCCAACTTTTCAAATGAAATAAAGAAGGCTTCAACATCTTTCTCATCAAAATGTGGCAGAGTTTTGTCATATTTGTATATATCAATACCATCTCTTTTAATCTCCATCCTGTTAACTTGACTTTGCTGACTAAGTCGCAACTTCTCAAGTTCAAATTCTCTCTCTCTCTACTCCTCACTCCCTCTTCTCCGCCCCCATTTATCTTCTAACTCCATTTTCCTTAATGATAATTCATGTTTTTCTACCTCTCTGACACACCTAAGTGTTTGAGTAATTCCCTTAGAATTTTAGCTTTACTTTTGTCCCTGGTCAAACCCAAATCTAATTTCTTTGCTAATTCTAAAAGTACGGCCTTTTTCTTTCCTTCTCAACTTTCTAGGCAAATTTGAAAATCACCTTTAAATCTCAGAACCTCTTTCGCAATTTTAAGAGTGATTTCTCGCTTTTAATCAACCACAAGTCACTAAAATTAGGCATTGTCTCACTTACATTTTATTTAAAGATCTAGGACACTAAATCTGCAAGTGTTTAAATCTGCTGGGATTTTTTGTACCCCCAAATCTATTCAAATCTGTCTAAGCCACTTCAGATCACGAATCTAAGACCCAAACAGTTCAAATTGCAGACAAAAGCCCCCAAACTGTTACGTAACTGGGTCAACCCTTCTGCTTGCTTAATTTAAACCAGCAACACAGAAAAGATTTATCCTGTGCAGTAATCTGTGAAAATTTGGGAGACCAAGAACTATTTAAAGTAAAAAATTAACAATTTTATTTTGTAAAGTATAACAGAGAATAAATAACTAACAACTATTTACAATTCCTTCCTCTAACCTATCTTTTACTTCTTTAGTACTAGTCCAGTAAAACCCCAATTAAGATTTACTGAAAAAATCAAATTTCAAAACTGTCGAATCATCTCTTTATATCTTCTTCTGTCTTCTTTTCTTCTTCTTAGGGATTTCTGTTTCACCGGTCATTGATCGATAAAGAGATGGAAATGTGTTGCTGGAAAAGCGCAGCAGGTCAGGCAGCATCTAGGGAACAGGAGAACTGACGTTTCGGGCATTAGCCCTTCTTCTGGGCTAATGCCCGAAACGTCGATTCTCCTGTTCCCTAGATGCTGCCTGACCTGCGCTTTTCCAGCAACACATTTCCATCTCTGATCTCCAGCATCTGCAGACCTCACTTTCTCCTCATTGATCGATAAAGGCACCTTTAAGAGAGCTATTTTTCGGACAATCTGTACACGCTAGTGGCTTGATAGTTCAGTCCCAACTGTTCAGTTTTTCCCAGTCTTATTCCCCCAACACATTGAATTCTGCCATTAGGCTTTAATATTGTCAATATACTAAATGCAAATTTGATTGGAGTTTGGTATTTTTTGGGGGTATAATTTAAACTGATGGACCTAATTCAAATTTGTTTTTGTCTCCAGGCAACCAGCTACACTAGCTGCTGGACCAAAAGGTTACATTTTATCTTGTTCAGAACACTTAGTGCTATAGGGTAGTTCTGCTAGCTGCTAACTTTCTTAAAGTTACAGTGCACCCGTATCTTCATAACACCTGATTAAGGACTCATGTCCAAAACGTCGACTCTCCTGCTGTTCAGATGCTGTCTGACCTGCTGGGCTTTTTCCAATACCACACTATTTGAAGAAGCATAACACAATTCCTCCAATGTTCTTTCCAGTATTTAAACGTCAACCAACATTCCTAAAATCAGAATAGTCACTTTTTAATTGCTGTTTTGGAACCTTGCACACAAGTTAGCTACTGTCTTTCTTGCACTATGCAAATTACTACGTGTCTGAATTGTTTTACTAACTATGAAACATTCTGGTATGACCTGAAATAATAAAAGACATTACATAAATGCAAGTGATAATTTAATTTGCTGCCCCACATTTGTATACCATCTAGTTATTTATTGATAATGTGTTCTGTGCCAGTATTTCTCTGCATTTCCAGCCAATTGTTTTTGTTGTAAAGCGTTAATATGAAGTTTCTAAAACTGGCATCCTGATGAAAGCCAATGTAATATTGTGCTTTTTGGAATTAAAAATATTTCCTTCAAAAAGGAAATGCAGTAAGTTTTTTGTTATGCGGCACCTCTAGAGTTATGAGCGTGTTGGTAGATCAGGTCTTTTGTAGGTCCAGATTTATAAATTTATTTCATTATTTAGTAAACTAACTGAGATGTTTTAAAAGTCTTGTGTTACTGTTCTGCTCAAAGATTGGAGAGCATACCTGTGGTAAAAGTGGATAAATTGTAGTCAGCAAATACAGGGTTTGCAGTATCTTGTCCCAAGTTCATTACTTAAGAGTTATCTCTGCTCCAGAAAAGGTGTGTAGTTTCCTCAGATGGATCCGAGATCCGAGTGGCCTTGTAAGTCTTCTCTGAACCACTTCCACAGCATTTGCATCCTTCCTTAAGTAAGTAGTCTAAAATTGCATGAAGTATTGAGATGATGCCCTATATAATTAAAGTATAACATCCTTACATTTATGTTCAACTCCTTGGAAATCTGCATTCGATTGCCATTTAAGTAATATTGCTCTTATTTTTTTTCTGCTGAGGGTGGTTGTTGTGAATAACCTCAGACTTTCCCAAATAGTACTCCATCTGCTAGATTTTTGCCCACTCATTTAATCTATCTGCATCTGTCAGCAACTCCCTTATGTTTTCTTTACCTTACCTTTTCTACCTAACTTTTTGTGTGAATTTAGCTATAAATACTTTACTCCCCACATTTAAGTCACTGATATAAATTGAAAACAATTAAAGCCCCAGCACAGGCACCTGTTGAACTTCTGTAATTACGTCTTACCTAAAAGACAAAGATGCATAAATGCATACTCTAGCAAAAAGCAATCATCTATCCATTATAGTGCGTATATATGAGCTTTCATTTTCCATAATGATCTTTGTGGCACCTCATCAAATGCCTTCTGGATATCCAAGTGCAGTGCACCTATAGGCTGTTCTTTATCCACATCACGTGTCACTCCTTCAAAAAAGTCTAAAAGTGATGAAATGTGATTTCACTTTGACAAAACCATCCTGACTCTTCCCAACTACCTTGAGCTTTATTAAAGTGTACAGCTTTAATCTCTCTAGTGGTTGATTCTGACATCTTCCACATGGCAGACATCAAGCTAACTGGCTAGTAAGTTTCCTGTTTTCAGCCTCCTCCACCTCTTGAGTTTCAAGTCCGATGGATCTTACTGAATTTAGGAAATTTTGGAAAATTAACACCAATATATTTTCTACCTCATTAGTAACCTGTTTTAAGACCCCAGGATAAAGCTTATGTGAACCCAGAAACTTCAGTCTATACCTGTACCAGTTTGCTTAGTAATGGATCACCCATGGTTATAATTTTGCTAAGTTCCTTTCCATTCCAACTCCTGACAGCTTTCACCCGGTTTAACCAAATTTAGTAAAAAAGAACAAATTGATTTTATGTCCTTTTAGAAGAGATGTACTCACATTTTGAATAAAATGTCCTTTTTTATTTACAGTATGCTTTTTTAAAGCAATTACTTTCAATTGTTTAAAGGTCATATTAACTACATCTCTCTTGGCTAACATCCAGTGTTAAGAACTCAACACTGAAATGTTGCTTTAGGTGTAATTTCCATAGTCTACATAGGATAATCAGAATTATGCCTTCATCTGGCATTTTGTTTGGGAATGGATAAAAGAACAGTGTAAACACCAAGTTAACAGTAATGGATATTTTAGGAAGCTTGCATAGCTAGTATGTTAAAATATCAGTGCAACATTACTTTGTTTAGATCATTCAATGTCATTCACTTTCAGATCATGTCCTTACTATACAGTGTGTAATTAATTTTTAATCAGACCCATGTCTTTTTGAATTATCTGAAATGCTTTGCTGTGGCACTTGCTGGAGAGCCTGGTGTTTGTGAAAGAAAATCAATCACTACTTTCATCTATGACTAGTGAAGTCATGTAATCAGAAGTCACTCATTTTTGTTCTGTTTTGAAGATGGGAATTTACTTGGAAAGTTTTGGGTAATAATTCTAGTTAGCGGGTTTTAAGAAGATTTGTAGCTCAGGTTGAGGTTCTAGAGGTAGGTTTCGTTGTTTACCCGGAAGGTTCATTTTCAGATGTTTTGTCACCATACTAGGTAATGTCTTCAGTGAGCCTCCGGACGAAGCACTGCTGATGTTTCCTGCTTTCTATTTATATGCTTGGGTTTCTTTTGAGTTGGTGATGTCAGTTCCTGCGGAGATGTCATTTCCTGTGGTGATGTCATTTCTGGTTCTTTTCCTCTGGGGATGGTAAATGGGGTCCAAGTCAATGTATTTATTGATAGAGTTCTGGTTGGAATGCCATGCTTCTAGGAATTCTTGTGCTGTTTGGTTGTCCTAGGATGGATATGTTATTGATGTGGTGTCCTTCCTCATCTGTATGTAAAGATACTAGTGAGAGAAGGTCATGTCGCTTTGTGGCTAGTTGATGTTCACGTATCCTGGTGGCTGGTTTTCTGCCAGTTTGTCCAATGTAGTGTTTGTTACAGTTCTTGCATGATAGTTTGTAAATGACATTAGTTTTGCTTGTCTAATCTAGACTCAGATCCCCAGCATCTGCAGTCCTCACTTTTGTCTGTAATCATTGGGTACCCATTCTTTTTGAATACACTGTATAGAAAGCAGGAAACATCAGCAGTGCTTCGTCCGGAGGCTCACTGAAGATGTTACCTAGTATGGTGATGAAATGCCTGAAAATGAATCTTCCAGCTCAGCGACTAAACCTACATCCAGATATTCTAGTATCTCATGAAACCTAATTTGATTGATACTTTAGGAGTGTCTGACACTTCAGGAAATGCTGTTCGGTGGATCACGTGTGATTGATCGCAAATGATATGTCTGCCTTTTTATATCATTATAATATAAAACAGATTATAATCCGGGCAGGGATTAAAAAGGGTGGAAATTCAGTTATAAGAAGTTTTGTTTAGACTCCATTTGATGTACTTCATTCACCTGGTTAATTCTCACAGGCTACATCTTCCAGGTCTCCAAGTCTGTTTATATGTTTGCATTTACCCTGGCATCTTGTGTAAAGTTCACTTTTACACACACACGGGAGGATATGTTGACCTTGGAAGGAGTATAGTAGTCCCAGGAGTTAAAGTGTTAAATGGATTATGTAGAATAGATTTGAATTCCCTCAAATATCAAAATAAGGAATAATCTATTTGAGCTGTATGAAGTGATAAGAGGCTATGATGGTAGAGAGAAACCATTTCCTCTGATGCTTGAATCCAAATCAAGGGAACGTAGCCTTAAAACTTAGAGCAAGGCTATTCAGGTGTGATGTTAAAAGGGTAGAGGGAATGTGGAAAATGCTGCATCAAAAACGTTTTGAGGCAAGATCATTTGAAAGTAGCAAATTAAAATTGATTTTATTTTTGTATCTAGTATCAGTGGCTACAAATCAAGATAGGTAAATTGAGCTGACAGATGATATTAGTAATGATTAATTGAATGTGGGGCAAAGCTCTTGAAGCTGAATGGTCTCCTGTTATATGCCAGAAAACTTGTTGGTGAAAGATAAAATTGTCCAAGTTAATGTTTCAAGTTGAATGTGACTATTGTATCATATTCTTCTCAACATTAACTCTACTTTTTTTTTTCCACAAATGACATTGGAAGCATTCGGTTTTCTAGCACAATCTGTTTTTAATTTCAGGTTTGAGCATCGGAAGTGTTTTGGTTTCTGTTTTGTCTTTCATCAAAATAAAAGCAATCTATATATGATGCAAACTTCAAAGAATTATATACCTGAACTCCTAGTTCCTTCGGTTCTACAACACTACCCGAGGCCCCAACATTAATTGTGCAAGCCCTACCCATTTTTGTTGTACCAAAATGCAGTACCTCTTGTTTATCCAAATTGAACTCCATTTGCCATCATTCACCCCACTGACCCATTTGATTAAGATCCCTTTGTAATCTCAGAAAGCCTTCTTCACTTCAGGGTGGAAGAAAACTGGAAGGAAACAAAAGTTTTGAAAAGCTGCCCAATCAGCCAAAGATTTGAGTCACACCAGTTACTCCTTTCAAGTGGGAAAGCTCAATGCAGGACTCGACAGGGTAAATGTAGGAAGTGTGTTCACAATGACTGGAGACCAGAGCAAGAGGTCACAGTCAAAAGCGACAGAGTGGGCCATTTAGGATTGGGGCTGATGAGAAGTATCTTCACCCAGCGAGTGGGTGAGGCCAAAACAGTGAATCTTTTCAAGAAGGAGTTAGATGTAGCTGTTAAGGCTAGAGGGATGAAAGAGTATGGAGAGAAAGTGGGACTAGATACTGAGTTAGGTGTCCAGCCATAATCATACCAAGGCATCCAAGGCTGTGGGCCAAGTGCTAGAAAATGAGATTAGAATAATTAGGTGCTTGTTTTTGACTGGCACAGACTTGAAGGGCCTTTTCTGCTGTGCTGTTAGACCTCACTGAATGAAGGAGCAGACTCGAAAAACCGAATGCCCTATATTTTCCCCTATTTTCTATGTTTCTAGATTGTTGACAAGAATCATGTCAGACTCCCATGGAAATCTTGGACAGAAATGAAAATCCTCAGCTGCATCTTATAACACAATAACCATTGTTTTGGTCAGTATCTATAGAATTTATAGGATTGCAAGTAATTCATGTTAATGTTTTCAATCTGCTTATAATTAAATGCAATTAATTTGGAATAAACATGTATCTCTATGAAACAAAGATAAAAATTGCTGGAGAAACTCAGTAGGTCTGACACCATCTATGCAGGGACAGCAGAATTAACATTTCAAGTCCAGTAACCTTTCTTCAGAACTGATTAGTAGCTAGGAAAAGGCATATTTTTGTTGATGATGAGGAATGGAGTGAAAGAGAAAAAGTGAGTGGATAGGTAGAGATGGAGCCCAGGGTGAGGGGAAGAAAGTTAGGCAGACAAAAGAATGGCTGAAAGCAAGTCAGGGAAAGAGAAAAGCTGATAATGAGGACAAATGAATCAATGAAAATGCATTGGCTATGCTGAAAGCAGTGTACTGTACAGTGTCAAAAAGTGTGGTGCTGGAAACGCACAGCAGGTCAGACAGCATCTGAGGAGCAGGAGATTTGACGTTTTGGGCATAAGCCTGTCATTAGAAATGTAGGGGCTGGGGGAGCAGAGAGATAAATGGGACAGGAGTGGGGCTGGGGTGGGGAAGGTAGCTTGGAAGATGATAGGTAGATGATTGATAACTATGGGCGGCACGGTGGCACAGCGGTTAGCACTGCTGCCTCACAGCGCCAGAGACCCGGGTTCGATTCCCGCCTCAGGCGACTGACTGTGTGGAGTTTGCACATTCTCCCCATGTCTGCGTGGGTTTCCTCCGGGTGCTCAGGTTTCCTCCCACAGTCCAAAAATGTGCAGGTTAGATGAATTGGCCATGCTAAATTGCCCGTAGTGTTAGGTGCAGGGGTAAATGTAAGGGAATGGGTCTGGGTGGGTGCGTTTCGGCGGGTGAGTGTGGACTTGTTGGGCCGAAGGGCCTGTTTCCACACTGTAAGTAATCTAGTAATCTAATCTATATTAGATTACTAGATTACTTACAGTGGGGGGGGGAGGGGAGATAAGGAAACTGGTGAAATCGACATTGATGCTGTGTGTTTGGAGAGTGCCCATAGTTACCTCTTTCAAATTCTCCCATTTCCTCCAAACCAAAGCGCACCCGCATGGGCCACAGCTATGCCTGCCTTTCATCGGGTATGTGAACAGTCCATCTTCCGCAGTTATACCAGCTCCATTCCCCACCTTTTCCTCCGCTACATTGATAACTATGTCGGTGCCAACCCTTGTTCCCAGTTCGTGAACTTCATAAACACCTTCCACCCTGACCTCGAATTCGCTTGGACTATCTCAGACACCTCCCTCCCCTTCCTGGACCTCTCAATCTCCATTTCCATTTCTGGTGACCGACTTACATACATATTTACTTCAAATCCACCGACTCCCACAGCTACCTGGACTACTCCTCCTTCCACCTTCCCTGTAAAAATGCTATCGCTTACTCCCAATCCCTCCGCCTCTGCGCATCTGCTCCCAGGAGGAGCAGTTCTACTCCAGATGGCCTCCTACTTCAAGGACTGCAATTTCCCCTCTCACGTGGTCAACAATGCCCTCCAGCGCATCTCCTCCACTTCCCATACCCCCACTCTTGAACCCCCGGTCCTCACTTTCAACCCCATCACTCTCCGGATACAATGCTCATCCTCCATCATTTCTGCCACCTACAGTCAAAACCCACCACCAGAGATATATTTCCCTCCCCACCCTTATCAGTATTCTGCAGAGACCATTCCCTCTGCGGCTCCCTCATTAGGCCCATACCTCCCACCAATCCACCCTCCACTCCAGGCACCTTCCCTTGCCACCGCGTGAGGTGTAGAACCTGTGCCCACACCTCTCCCCTCACCTCTGTCCAAGATCCCAAAGGATTCTTCCACATCCGGCAGAGATGTTCCTGCATATCCAATCTCCTCATCTACTGTGTCCGTTGCTTCCGATGTGGTCTCCTCTACATTGGGGAGCCAGGACGCCAACTTGTGGAATGGTTCAGGGAACATCTCCAAGTTGCATGCACACAACTACCTTTCCACACTGTGGCCGACCACTTCAACTCCTCCTCCCATTTTGCCAAGGATATGCAAGTCCTGGGCTGCCTCCACTGCCAAATCCAAGCTACCGATGCATGGAGAAGGGACACCTCTTCCACCACCTTGAGACCCTCTAACCACATGGCATCAATATCGATTTTACCAGTTTCCTCATCTTCCCACCCCCCCCCCCCCCACCCCTTATCCCAGATCCAACCCTCCAACGCAGCACCATTCTCTTGAACTGTCCATCTTCCTTCCCATCTAGCTGCTCCACCCTCCGCTCTGACCTATCACCATCATCCCCCATCTTCATTTACTTATTGCCTCTAAGCTACCTTCCTCCTCAGCGCCAGCCCCCTCCCATTTATCTCTCAGCCCATTGGCAACCCCCCTCCCCCATTCCTGATGAAGGGCTTATGCCCGAAGCGTCGACTCTCCTGCTGCTCGGATGCTGCCTGACCTGCCGTGCTTTTCCAGTACCACACTTATTGACTCTGATTTTTGTAGTCCTCACTTTCTCCTGAAAGCAGTGTATATCTTGTCAAAGCCCGGGGTAAGAGACGTGGAAGGTATTGTTCAGGCTAGTGAGTCATGAAAGCTGCAGAGTCCCCAAGTGGAAGATGAAATGCTGTCCTTCCAGCTTGTACTGAGCTCAAGACACAAACTTTGGCCAGGGAACATGGTGTGTTGAAATGGCAGGAAACTCTAATCTCAGGACCATTCTTATAGACAGGATGTAGGTGTGCTGCAAAGTGGTCACTCAGTCTGGTAGGGGTTTATGTGTTGAGGAACTGTATGTCTATCGTGATACCTGCAAACTGGAAATTTTGAAACTGACATTTCAGGATGGTTTTAGGGCTCTCCGTTTCCTCCTGCAATGGAGGCCTGAACCCATTCCCACTAACAACCACTCTCCTCTGCCTGAACGAGCTAATCCTCACTTTAAACAACTTCTCCTTTAACTCCTTACTTTCTTCAATTCAAAGGTGTTATGGGCACCCGCATGGGCCCAAGTTATGCCCGGCTCATTAAACAAAACAGAAATGAGGATGAAGGAAATCAGAAATTGTTGGAAAAGTTCAACAGATCTGGTAGCATCTGTGAAGAGAAATCAGAGTTGGAGAAAGGAGCAGAACTTCTTAAAGTGGACATGCCTAGAACGGATGTGGCAGAGAGTTAAATACTAAATAAAATGTCTGAGTTCTCTCCACAGATGCTGCCAGACATACTGAGGTTTTGCAGCAATTTCTGTTTGATGCCTGTCTCTTCATGGGTTTGTGGGACATTTCCTTGTTTCAAGCCTACTTGGGGCATCTCCCCACAAATCTTTGTCTGGTCCATCGATGATATCATTGTTGCTGCTTCCTTCTCTGTTTCGGAATTGGAAACATTGGTCAGTTTTACTTCCAATTTCTATCCTGCACTCACCTTCTGGTCCGTTTTTAACTCCTCCATTTCTTCCTCGAATTCTGTGTTTCTGTTTCTGGGGACAGGCTGGCCGCCACCATCCACTATAAACACACCAACTCCCACAATTATTTGGACTATACGTTCTGATGTCCTGCTTCCTGTAAGGATTCTGTTGCATTCTGTCAGTTTCTCCATCTCCATTACATATGTCTTCTGAAGATGCCACCTTCCATGGGTGGCAGGGGGTTCTCAGATGCCGTCTTTTTCTTCAACTCAGAATTTACCAGCACCACAATTGACAGAGCTCAGAGATGTGTCCAGCCCATTTCCTGCACTTCTGCCCTCACCCTTTCTCTTCTGCACAACTGATGAGGTCTCCTGGTCCTCACTTTCCATCTCACCAGCATTGCATCTAAATGATCCTAACTCGCCATTTCTGCCTCTGGCAGAATGTCACCACAGGGAGATAGTTCTCTCTCCTCTCTTGTAAGCATTTTGGAGGGACAGTTCCCTCTGGGATGCTCTGTCCTACTCCTAACACTTCCCCACATCCTATGGCACCCTCAAGTGTACTATCAGAAGTTTGCCTGTTTATCACTTTCTTCCTCCAAAGCACCAGGCCACACCTTCCAAGTGAAGCAAGAATTTGTCTGAGCTTCACTCAGCCCAGTTACTGTATTTGTTGTTCACAATGTGATCATCTCTATCACTTCTATTTTGGGGAGGTGAAACATTGCCTGGGTGACTGCTTTGCAGAATCCCTATGTTTTGTCCATAAAAATGGCCCTGAGCTTCAATTTACCTGTCTCTTCAACACACCACCATGTTTCCGTGACAACATTGCTGCTGTCCTCCAACAAGGCTTAGCATAAGCTGTCTGTCTTTTTGGGAACTCTGCAGTCTTTAGAAGTCAATATAGAGTTGAATAATTTTAGAGCCTGAACAACACCTTCTATGTCCTTGATACGCGTGCGTGCGCACCCACACATGTGCGCACGTAACCACCACAACCACACTTGAAGTGTTAATTCTGCTTTCTCTCCACAGATGCTGCCAGACCTGTTGTCTTTTTCTAGCAGTTTCTCTTTGTTTCACACCTTTAGCATCTGCAGGTCTTTTGTTTTTTTTTTAACGATTCTTCCTGGATGTTTTAATTTCTCTTTTCTGCGGACCTCTATAGAGGCAAAGGCCAACTGAAGATTCCTTAGGTTTCCCACATCATGCAAGCAGATTATTGTAAAGCCTTAGTTGTCTCTTGACTTCACAACTACAATGCATTCTTAACTTGTCTGTCTTGTATGGTTATTTAAATCTCTACCAGTTTCCTAACTTGCACCAAGTTCCATTTATCTATGCTGACATTTGTTGACTCCCAGTTAAACAATGCATCAATTACAGAATTCTTATTTTCCTTGTTTTAAATTCCTCCCCATTTCTTTAATGTCTTCCATTTATACCACGCTTTAAGACAATTATCCCCAAAGTCGGGGTTGGCACCTCCCCTGGAGTTGCGAACTGTGGAGCTTCCATTAAGTTATAATGGCTGTGCACCTGCTGTGATGCCTCTTTGCCCCTCACACTCCTATCTTTCTTGGTTCTTACTTAGGGATTGTGACAATCTTTAAACCTCAATGTTGAACCACAGTGAGAAAATGGTTTCGAGGTAGCGACCTAAGATCATTCTGACCTCTCCTGAGCATCCTTGATTTTAATTACACTGCCATAGTCACGCCTTCAAGTTCAAAGGTTGTATTCTTAGTAATTCCCTTCTTTAACTTTTTCACCTCGCTACTTCAGTTCAGTTGGTTTATGCAGCTGTTTAGAGTCTACCTTCTTGACTTGTTTTTGATCATATGGTCTAATATAGTTAAAAGCAGTCTATATATAAAATTTGTTGGTGCTAAAAACGATGCATTGTTCAAGTTATAGGGTCATAGAGATGTACAGCATGAGAGTCTACCTTCTTGACTTGTTTTTGATCATATGGTCTAATATAGCCTTGGTTTTGTGTTAATTTTGTTTTAGCATTTTCCTGGAAGGTACCTTGGAATGTTTTAGTGTGTTAAAAGCAGTCTATATATAAAATTTGTTGGTGCTAAAAACGATGCATTGTTCAAGTTATAGGGTCATAGAGATGTACAGCATGGAAACAGACCCTTCGGTCCAAC
>NC_057721.1:7830299-7839320 GCF_004010195.1 Chiloscyllium plagiosum
CCCATATCCCTCCAAACCCTTCCTATTCATATACCCATCCAAATGCCTCTTAAATGTTGCAATTGTGCAAGCCTCCACCACTTCCTCTGGCAGCTCGTTCCATACACATACCATCCTTGGCGTGAAAAGGTTGCTCCTTAGGTTTCTTTTATATCTTTCCCCTCTCACCCTAAAGCTATGCCCTCTAGTTCTGGACTCTCCGACCCTAGGGAAAAGACTTTGTCTATTTACCCAATCTATGCCCCTCATAATTTTTTAAACCTCTATAAGGTCACCCCTCAGCCTCCGACACTCCAGGGAAAACAACCCCAGCCTGTTCAGTCTCTCCCTATAGCTCAAATCCTCCAACCCTGGCAACATCCTTGTAAATCTTTTCTGAGCCCTTTCAAGTTTCGTAACATCTTTCGGATAGGAAGGAGACCAGAATTGCATGCGATATCCCAGCAGTGGCATAGCCAATATCCTGTATAGCTGTAACATGACCTCCCAACGCCTGTACTCGATATTCTGACCAATTTTTAAAAAAAGCATACCAAACGCCTTCTTCACTATCCTATCTACCTGCGACTCCACTTTCAAGGAGCTATGAACCTGCACTCCAAGGTCTCTTTGTTCAGCAACACTCCCCAGGACCTTACCATTAAGTGTATAAGTCCTGCTAAGATTTGCTTTCCCAAAATGCAGCACCTTGCACTTATCTGAATTAAACTCCATCTGCCACTTCTCTGCCCATTGGCCCATCTGATCAAGATCCTGTTGTAATCTGAGGTAACCCTCTTTGCTGTCCACTACACCTCCAATTTTGGTGTCATTTGAAAACTTACTAACTGTACCTCTTATGCTTGCATCCAAATCATTTACATAAATGACAAAAAGCAGAGGACCCAGCACCCATCCTTGTGGCACTCCGCTGGTCACAGGCCTCCAGTCTGAAAAACAACCCTCCATCACCACCCTCTGTCTTCTACCTTTGAACCAGTTCTGTATCCAAATGCCTAGTTCTCCCTGTATTCCATGAGATCTAAACTTGCTAATCTGTCTCCCATGGGGAACCTTGTCAAACGCCTTACTGAAGTCCATATAGATCACATCTACTGATCTGCCCTCATCAATCCTCTTTGTTACTTCTTCAAAAAACTCAGTCAAGTTTGTGAGACGTGATTTCGTTCGCACAAAGCCATGTTGACTATCCCTAATCTGTCCTTGCCTTTCCAAATACATGTACATCCTGTCCCTCTGGATTCCCTCCAACAACTTGCCCACCACTGACGTCAGGCTCACTGGTCTATAGTTCCCTGGCTTGTCCTTACTATCTTTCTTAAACAGTGGCATCACGTTAGCCAGTCTTCCGGCACCTCACCTGTGACTATTAATGATACAAATATCTCAGCAAGAGACCCAGCAATCACTTCTCCAGCTTCCCACAGAGTTCTAAGGTGCACCTGATTAGGTCCTGGGGATTTATCCACCTTCACCCATTTCTAGACATCCAACACTTCCTCCTCTGTAATTTGGGCATTTTGCAAGGTGTCACCATTTATTTCCCTACACTCTATATCTTCCATGTCCTTTTCCACAGTAAAGACTGATACTAAAATACACATTTAGTATCTCCCCCATCTCCTGCGGTTCAACACAAAGGCCACCTTGCTGAGGGCCCTATTCTCTCCCTAGTTACCCTTTTGTCCTCCATGTATTTGTGAAAACCTTTGGATTCTCCTTAATCCTATTTGCCAAAGCTATCTCATTTCTGAAGGCTTCCCATTTTCCAGCCGTCCCTTTACCCACGAACATCTGCCCCCAATTAGTTTTCGAAAGTTCTTGCCTAATACCGTCAAAATTGGCCTTTCTCCAATTTAGAACTTCACCTTTTAGATCTGGTCTATCCTTTTCCATCATTATTTAAAATCTAACAGAATTATAGTTGCTGGCCCTAAAGTGCTCCTCCACTGACACCTCAGTCACCTGCCCTGCCTTATTTCCCAAGAGTAGGTCAAGTTTTGCACCTCCTCTAGTAGGTACATCCACATACTGAATCAGAAAATTGTCTTATACACACTTAACAACTTCCTCTCCATCTAAAACCTTAGACTGGCACTGCCATAGTATTATGTTTGGAAAGTTAAAGTCCCTTACCATAACCACCCTATTATTCTTATAAGTAGCTGAGATCTCCTTACAAGTTTGTTTCTCAATTTCCCTTTGAATATTAGGGGGTCTATGATACAATCCCAACAAGGCTATCATCCCTTTCTTATTTCACAGTTCCACTCAAATAACTTCACTGGATGTATTTCCGGGAATATCCTCCCTCAGCACAGCTGTAATGCTATCCCTTATCAAAAATGCCACACACACACCCCTCCCCCCCTTTCTCTCTTGCCTCCCTTTCTAACCTTCCTGTAGCATTTGTATCCTGGAACATTAAGCTGCCAGTCCTGTCAATCCCTGAGCCACATTTCTGTAGTTGCTACAATATCCCAGTCCCATTTTCCTAACCATACCCTGAGTTGATCTGCCTTCCCTGTTAGGCCCCTTGGATTGAAATAAATGCAGTTTAATTTATTAGCCCTACCTTGCCCCTGTCTGCCCTGACTGTTTGTTCAGTTGAGAACAGGAGTCAGTCTCAGATTGATCTCTTTCCTCACTATGTCCTTGGTTTCTACCCCCCCCCCCCCCCACCTTACTAGTTTAAATCCTCCAGAGCAGCTCTAGCAAATTTCCCTGCCAGTATCTTAGTTTCCTTGCAATTTAGGTGCAATCCGTCCTTCTTATACAGGTCTTTTCTACCCCAAAAGAGATTCCAATGGTCCAAAAATGTGAATCCTTTTGCCATACACCAGCTCCTCAGCCATGCATTCATCTGCTCTATCCTCCTATTCCTGCCCTCACTAGCTCGCAGCACTGGGAGTAATCCAGATATTACTACTCTCGAGGACCTCCTTTTTAAATTTCTGCCTCACACTATGTAATCTCCCTTCAGAATCTCAACCTTTTCCCTTCCTATGTTGTTGGTTCCAGTGTGGACAATGACCTCTTGCTGGCCCCTCTCCCCCGTGAGAGCATTCTGCACCCTCTCTGAGACATTCTGGATCCTGGCACCAGGGAAGCAACACACTATTCTGCTTTTTTGCTGCTGGCCACAGAAATGTCTGTCTGTACCTTGGACTAGAGAATCCCCTAACACAATTGATCTCTTGGAACCCGACGTACCACTCATGGCATTAGAGCCTCGACTATTAATCCAGACCCAGGTCATATTCTGGGGACTTGGATTCAAATCCCTTCATGGCAGATGGTGGAATTTGAATCAACTTAAAATCTAGAATTAATGGTTTAATGATGTCAATTGTTGGACAAACCCATCTGATTCACTACTGTCCTTTAGGGATGAAAACTGGACTCCTTACTGAACTAGTTTATATGTGACTGCAGACCATACAGTGATGTGATTGATTCTTGACTGCCCTCTGGGCGATTGAGGATGAGCAATATATGCTGGTATGGCAAGTGACTTCCAAATCCCATGAATAAATTAAAGTATACTTGCCATAGCCTTTTAACTAACTGAACCCCATACTAATACAATAATTGTGAAGAATTTACCAGATGTTATTACAGCTATAGCTGAGCTAAAGCTCCCAATACGTTAAAGTACAACAGTGGTACTTAGTTTGTTCATATTGATGATCCATTGTAGCATTTTGTTAATTTGTTGGTTGTGGTGGTGGAGCATTGGGAGATGGATTTAACAGGTATTGGTAGATGCTGGAATCTATCAGCAAGGAGCAAAATATAAGCAAGTTCAATTAGTGTGGTACAAATAGTTGTATTGAATGAGTTGTAAAAAAAAAAGTACTGAAAGTATGGAGACAACTGGATTCGAAGGATTACTGCAAGTAGACTACATGTAGGCATGGTAGAAACTAGCAGGGGAGTACAAATTATGTACAGTACTGGAGAGCCATGGGCTGTAAAAGGATGGATGTAGTGAAATGCATAGAATCATAGTCTCTGCAGTGTGGAAACAGGTCCTTCAGCCTGACAAGTCCACGTTGACCCTTTGAAGAGTAACCCACCTAGACCCATTCCCTCTATCCTGTATTTATCCTTTCTGATGCACCTAACCTACACATCCCTGAACATTGGCCAATTTAGCATGGTCAGTTTGTTAAATATTACATAAAGACAACATAAAGAGTGGAAGCATGTCATTGGAGAAACCTGGGTGTCATTGGCTAAAGCTAAGCTGCTGATAAGAATTTGTGAAGACACGTGACATTATAAAACTAAGAACTGCAGATGGTGGAGATCTGAAACAAAAACAAATTGCTGGAGAATGCAGAGTTAATGTTTCTAATGAATAGTCACTAGACTCTGATTTCTTCCAGCAGATGCTGCCAGACCTGCTGAGTTTCACTAGCAATTTCTGTTTTTGATTCGTGATAAAACTGGTTTCTTATTTCCAGGTAAAACAATCTAATAGGGATAATAACTTAATAATAGGAAGTTTTATTTTTCCAAGTGTTGAATGAGGCTTGAATTATGATAGGAATAAAAGTCAGGGATTTTTGGATGTACCTCAACACTGAACATAAAACAAACAGCACTCAATGCTGACAAACATCTAAGGACATATTGAAGGAGATGAGATAGGTGAGCACATGCAGACAAGTAATAAGATTTCCAATAAGAAAAACAAAAAAAACATAAGAGTTAATATTTAAACTTTAGAAGACCAAACTTAAGATAATGGAGTCACTGGTACTTTGGATAACTAACTTTGAATAACTATGGATAATGAAGCCCCTGGTGACTGTTATAGTGTCATCGGCTATTAGGAAGAAAGTACCATTCATATACTGTTACATTCTCTTGAATGTACCAACAGCCAGTATATTTAAAAGAACTTAATTCAAATGGTCACAGTCAAAAATCAGAATACTTTGGATAGTGGGAATCTGAAATGAAAACAGAAAATGCTGGAAATAATCAGATCAGGGAGTGTCTGTGAAGAGAGAGAAAGTCTATGCTTCATTGGGGATGGTAAAAGTTAGAGACCTAATAGGATTCGAGCAACAGATAAGTGGGACAAGGACATGACATTGTCTGAGTGTAGAGATCTTTAGAAATCCCCCTTCCCAGAGACCGATGAGGCCCAGTCATTGAGTATATTCATGACTAAGATTGAAGGATTTCTAGATACAATATTAAATTTGCATGATAGCTCAGTAGTTAGCAAGCTACCTTACAACACGAGATTCAATTCCAGCCTTGTGTGTATGGAGTTTGCATGGCCTCCGTGTTTGCGTGAATTTCCTTTGAGTGCTTTGGTATACTCCCACAATCCAAAGATGGGCAGATTAGATGGATTGGGCATGCTAAATTTTCCGTAGTGCCCAGAGATTAGCAGGTTAGGTGGATTAGCCATGGTAAATAGGAGATTTCTGGAGTAGGGTGAGGATCTGGCTCTGGCTGGGATGCTGTTCGGATGGTCAGCATGGAATCGATGGGCCAAAATACCCCCTTTCTGCATGGTCAGGATTTTATGAAATAAATCAAGTGATATGTGGAGAGTATGGAAAAGAGATGTTGAGAAGATATGCCATGATCAAGTTGAGTGTTGGCGTAGACACAAGAGTCAGAATGGCCTGCTCCTATTTTACTATTTCTAATACAGCCAATGATCATCTACATTGAAGGTCTTGATCAAGCAGGAAGGTTATTGGATCCAAAACCATGAGGTGGTATTAATAGAAAATGTTGATATGAAGCACAGCCAGCACAAACCATTTTTGGATGAACGTAATAGATTTAACTTATGAAATACTATATTCAAATTGTTGTTGATGTTCAATTAAAATGCTTTTTTTTCTCAAATCAGGGGTTGGAAGAGGAATTGTGTGCACATTCGTACGCTGATAATGGCAGATAAACCAGCACCGCTTGAGGCAGCCTCACTTCTCAATGTTGATTTGTCTCTTCTACCTCCCCTGGTGAATGGGGATGGGACACAGGTAAGCAACACAATAAAAAAAAAACTACCCTCAAACATTCAATTTATCTAAACTATTGAGAACCTTTTACTTTCTAATTATTTTGCAATAAACCCCAGGTTTCTTCATCTTGGCATTCTTCTGTATCTGTATTGTTACTGAGAGTTTCAAACTTTTGTTTCTGATGATAGAAAGTCATTTGCATTGCAAAATTAAAGAGGAAACATTATTCATTTTTAATGCTGACCTGACACCTTTGCTACCTTTGTGTATGGATGAATAGACAATGTCAGAGCGATGAAGGGCTTTTGCCCAAAACATCGATTATCCTGCTCCTTGGATGCTGCCTGACCTGCTGTGCTTTTTCAACACCATACTATTGATTCTAATATCCAGCATCTGCAGTCCTCACTTTCGCCTAATGTCAGAATCATAGTACAAAGTAAAATAATACAAAAAAAAAGCTGACACTGGGAATGCCCAGCACACTTAACAGCTTTCCTTTTTAGTGAGATAATGTTTTGTGCTGTAGGGACCAATTCTGTATTAAGCACCTGGTATGGCTCAAGTGCTCAATTTTGGCATGGTAGACTCTTGACACATTTTCAGCAGAGGAAGATGGTGGGCTAAAAAGCTACAGAAATTGCTGGTCTCTGTTGTGTCTGGGCCATGTTCTCGATTAGCTGAACGTTTTTTTTCATTTGCCTCTTCTAATAAGCTCTTATTGTAGTTCAGTGCCAGCTGTCACCTTGGAAAATAACAAGCAGGTTCCAATTTCTCATCAGATCTTTGAACTGCTTATTGCCACCTTTCTAGTGCAGCTGCTAAGGCAAGTGTCTATTTAGTGAGTGTCAGAATTCCGGCTGATATTGCAGCTCCGTCTGCTCCTTTCACTGCTATCGATTGAAGCGGAAGTCTGAGGCTTCACGTCCATTGAATTTGCCCTTTTGTATAATCCAACAGAAGTGAAACTTTCCAATTTCACTGAAAACAAATATCGATGTTCTTCCTCTGAGAAATCATTTCCTCATTTTTCCTTCTAACTTATTTCCCATCACTGTTATGCGTATCCACGAAGAAGTCCTCATTGACTTTGGAAGAAATTTGCTTAGTTTCAAAGTCATGATTCGTCTGGATGGAGTAGATAAGGAGAAGCTGTTTCTGCTTGTAAAAGGAACAATGACAAAAGGGCATAGATTTCAAGTGATGTGCAAAACAGGCAAAAGTGATGCAAGGAAAAATACCTTTTCATTCAGTGAGTAGTTAGGATGTGGAATGCAATATCTGAAAGTGCAGTGAAGGAACGTTGGATGACAAGATCTTGAACATCTAATCAAGAGGAAGAAGGAAGCTTACTTAAGGTTGAGGAGGCAAGGATCATATAGGGCTCTGGAGGATTACAAAGTAGTGAAGAAGTAACTGAAGACTGGACTTTGAAGAGCTAGAAAGGGGCATGACAAAGCCTTGGGTTATGGGATTAAGAAGAAGTCCAAGGCATTCTACACTTGTGTGAAGAACAAGAGGATAGCCAGAGTAAGGATAGGGCCGATTAGGGATGTTGGAAGGAACTTGTGCCTGGAGTTCAAAGGAGGTAGGGGAGTTTCTTAATGAATACTTTGCTTCAGTATTCACTAGTGAGAGAGACCTTGTCATTTGTGAGGACAACGTGAAACAGGCTGATATGTTTGAACAGGTAAGAAGGAGGATGTGCTGGAAATTTTGAAAAACATGAGGATAGATAAATCCCATGGATCTGACTAGACATACCCAAGGTTACCACTGGAAGCGAGGGAAGAGATTGCTGTGACTTCAGTGATGATCTTTGCATCCACGTTGTCCACTGGAGTAGTACCAGATGATTGGAGGATGGCATATGTTACTCCCTTGTTCAAAAAAGGGAATAGGGATAACCCTAGGAATTACAGACCAGTCAGTCTTACATCGGTTGTGGGTAAATTATTGGAGAGAATTCTGGGAGACAGGATTAATGATTATTTGGAAAAGCCTAGTTTTATTAGAGATAGTCAGCATGGCTTTGAGCAGGACACGTCATGCCTCACAAGCCTTATTGAATTCTTTGAGGTTGTAGCAAAGCACGTTGATGAAGGTAGCGAAGTGGACGTGGTGTATATAGATTTTAGCAAGGCGTTTGATAAAGTCTTCCATGATAGCTCATTCAGAAAGTAAGGAGGCATGGGTTACAGGGAAATTTGGTTGTCTGGATATAGAATTATCTGGTCCATAGAAGACAGAGGGTGGTAGTAGATGGAAAGTATTCAGCCTGGGGTTCCGTGACCAATAGTGTTCCACAGGGATCTCTTCTGGGACCTTTGCTCGTTGTGATTTTTGTAAATTACTTGGATAAGGAGGAGGAAGGGTAGGTTCGTAAGTTTGCTGGTGACATGAAGGTTGGTGAAGATGTGGATAGTGTGGAGGGCTGTTGTAGGTTGTAACGGGACATTGACAGGATGTGGAGCTGAGCTGAGCTGAGTAGTGACAGATGGAGTTCAATCTGGAAAAGTGTGAAGTGATTAATTTTGAAAGGTCAAATTTGAATGCAGATTACAGGGTAAAGGCAAGATTCTAAGCAGTGTGGAGGAACAGCGGGATCTTGGTGTCCATGTCTATAGATCCCTCAAAGTTGCCACCCAAGCTGATAGGGTGATTAAGAAGGGGAATGTTGTATTGGCGTACATTAGCAGAGGGACTGAATTTAAGAGCCATGAGGTTATGCTGCAGCTCTATGATGCCCTGGTTAGACCATACTTGGAATGTTGTGTTCAGTTCTGGTCACCTCATTATAGGGAAGATATGGAAGTTATAGCGAGGTCGCAGAGGAGACTTGCCAGGATGCTGCCTGGAATGGAGGGCATGTCTTATGAAGAAAGGTTCAGGGAGCTAGGGCTTTTCTCAGTGGAGACAAGAAGGATGAGAGGTGACTTGATGGAGTTGTACTAGATGATGAGAGGCATCGATAGAATGGATAGCAAGAGACTTTTTCCCAAGGCAGAAATGGCTATCATGA